>NW_027468609.1:34120015-34285015 GCF_046254945.1 Alosa pseudoharengus | reverse complement strand
CAAATTAAATTCTGCTCCTCCTTAGGGCATTTTGGTTCCTTTTGTAGAGTTCTCATTTTCACACTACATCACAGTATACCTTTTGTCTTTTTTCCTGCCAGTGCACTCTTCCTATCTTTCTATTCTATCTATCTATCTATCTATCTATCTATCTATCTATCTCTTCCATTTCCTCCCATTTCTTTCTCTCTTAACTCACTATGCAGCGTATCTATCTCTCTCTCCATCATCTCTTGTGCGAAATCCATCAGGGTCATCTTGACTCATGCTGCTAGTAATAGCAGGGAGTCCTGAAGTAGCTGCCTCTCCCTGTAAATGTGTGTGTGTGTGTGTGTGTGTGTGTGTGTGTGTGTGTGTGTGTGCATGTGTGTGTGTGTGTGTGAGAGAGAGAGAGAGAGAGAGAGAGTGAAAAGTGAAAAGCAGAGAGACAGGGTGAATCCCCCTGTTAGTCAGCGCTGGTCTAACCCTTGTCTGCACCTCCTCTCTGTGTCGTGTCTGACACTCATTACATAAAATCCTTCAATACTTTCAAACGTTGTTTGGAGAGGCCTTGCAAATGCAGACATGCATAGCCAAGCATGTACGCCTACACACACATACTAGCGCACACACACTCACACACGCACACACGCACACACACACACACACACACACCTAACCTAACAGACAGGGTTAGTTTTGTCTATAGTGCAGTGGGGATCAAACAGGGCTTCTCCGCCATAGTGAGTCAGTCTAAAAGTGGTGGTGAGCGTTGGCTCGGGCTGAGGGGTCACGTGACGCACACAGTGCTGAAGGCCCACAGGTGTGACTCGGCCTCAGGCTCCATCCCGCACCCTTCCTGCCCCGGCAGAGAGGGCCCCCAGGGCTGCATGTCAATAGAGACCCCTGGGCTCTCAGTTTAATTAACCATGAGGCACTGTGGCCCAGTGCCCAGGAGGTGTGGAGGCCTGTGGGATAACAGCATTACTTTTTTAAGGCAGCAGTTTGTTTGTATTCATGGTTTGCACTGCAGTGTGTGTGTATGTGTGTGTGTGTGTGTGTGTGTGTGTGTGTGGGGGGGGGGGGTTGGCATTTACATTGCACCTCCTAAACCCAACCTTTACCTCCACAGTTCTTCTGCTGAGATTAATACCCAGCTCATACCGGTAGTTCCAGTGCATGTTAGTTCACTTTGCACTGGATTAATGAGCCATCTTAATTCGAAATGAAATGAGAAAGACACCACACACTATCCACTGTGCAAAGAGAGCGCGTGTGAGCATGAGAAAGTGCTTTCTAAATGAGAGCCTTAAACAGCCGCTGTGTTTTCAACCAGCTCAGTAAAGCCTACTTATCCTTGGACAATTAGCCTCATCCAGCTCTCCGTGTGTATGTATGTCTGATGAAGAGAGAGTTGTGAGGAATTGTGTGTGTGTGTGTGTGTGTGTGTGTGTGTGTGTGTGTGTGTATACACAGTCTATCCAAGTTTGAGAGCTCTGTTTGTTGGCTTGAAAGGGTGCATCAAGAAGTGAAAATGGGTGGTGGTGGTGGGGAGGGTGCTAGAGGGGGTGGATGAGCTCTGAGAGCTTTTTGAAGGCGTCCTCCCCGGCCTGCCCTCCCAGTCACCCGTCTTCAAAAGAGCCGCGGCGGTTCCGGCCGCCCTGCACCAAGCGAAAGCAAGAGCGCGCGCCAGTAGTGGCATTATCAGGCCCCATAAACCCAGCTCCCCCGGTGAGAACCAGCAAAGAGGAGATGATGAGGGGCAAGAGAGAGAGAGAGAGCACACAAAGATAGGAGAGAGAGAGAGAGAGAGACAGAGAGCACACAAAGATAGGAGAGAGAGAGAGAGAGAGACAGAGAGCGAGAGATGAGAGGATGAGTACAGGAGGAGAGAATGGGTTGTTGGGGGAGGCACGGGTGGATTAATTGGTGTCTGGGCTTATCGTTGTTCGACAGCTGTTCCAGAAACTGAAGAACCTGATGAGGCCCTGTTCCGTAACCTTTGAATCGCCTCTGGAGCTCTCTTCACAGGGTAGGTCTGATTGTGTGCTGTGACACACACACACACACACACAATTAATTCAGTTATATTAGTCACATATAGGTACTGTACTAAGAGCAGCGTGATATGCACAAATACAGACACACATACGCACACACACACACACACACACACACACACACACACACACACACACACACACATACAGTACACACATACTTAATTCAGTCATATGCAAAAATACACACCATATCTATTCTTTCTGGTCTTCTGGTCTAAATATGTCTACATGCAGAGAGGGCAGAAGTCTTTCTCTATAGAGCCAGAGTGTGTGTGTGTGGGTGTGATGTCTCCATTTAACCTAATACATAATTGACTAATCTGCAGGATTGATTTTCTTGAGGTGGTTGTCACCTGTGCCTTGTAGCTCTTAATGACTTCCTAATGCAAAGGCCTCTCCTTGGGGACATGGCCTGTTGCTGACCTTATTTATTGCACTTATTTCATTATCAATGTGTCACAGTCTCCCTCTCTTCTTCTTTATTCCCCTGGACGCGTGTGTCTCCTCGTCGTCCGCAGGCAAGGAGATGATCGAGAAGTACTTTGACTTCCGTCTCTTCCGCTTGTGGAAGACACGCCAGCACTCCAAACTGCTGGAGTTCGAGGAGCTCATGTGACGCGGTGTCTCGGGTGGGGACGTCCCCTCGTGAGACAGGAAGTCCCTCTGCCCAGCTCATCTCACCAGCTTTTCATTGAGGACGAGATGGACGGAAGACACACGGATAAGATACTGGGAGGGACAGGCACCGTAGCCTCTGATGAACTCAGAGTGTGTGTGTATCTGGGTGAGACAAACTGTGTTGTGTGTGTGTGTGTGTGTGTGTGTGTGTGTGTGTGTGTGTGTGTGTGTGTGTGTGTGTGTGTGTGTGTGTGTGTGTGTGTGTGTGTATGTGTGTGTGTGTAGGAGTGTGTGAGTCTCCCCCATGATTTATTTAGGCTCTCCCTCCATCGCTCTCGTTCAGCTGTCAGAGAATGAACTCACACACTCACACACTCACCCATGATCTCTACATGCAGGAGCATCTAGCAGGATCTCACTAGAACTTGCCTTTGACATCCCACAACACATGCCAGCAGTGCACTGTGCAACTGTATGGCTTACTGGAGCGAATTGCAAGGACAAAAAATATCGGGAGGCGTGAGAGCGAAGAGAGATAAGAAAAAAAACTGAACGAGGCAGATCATATATTTGTCACCCTGTGCTTTGAGGTGACTCAAGGGACCTCGCTGCTTTGCGTGGGAAGACAGCCAATGAAAACAAGACTGTTGTATTTCTGTCATGTGTCTGTGACACAGTACCAGCCATCAAAGATGCTCTGCCCACATATCAAGACTGACAGAGAACATCATACGCAACATACAGTATGCCATCCATAATTAAACAAACTCATAATTATACCTATACACGCCACATGAATATATCGTATAGCTATAGTCATACAAATACTCTTGTGTGTCAGAAAAAAAAATATGATAATTTATTTTTGATGTGTATTGTTGTGGTCTTTCTAATGAACTATTTTGAATATCTCAGGTTTTAGCCATTAAATGGATCAAGTGTTTGATTCTTGCGCTGCGATTGGTGGGAGGGTGAAGCCAGAGTTTTTTTGTGATGGGATGGAGGCAGTGTGTTATGTCAGTGGGATTAACTGCAGCTCGCCATATAGGTGAAGTCTACATGTGACAGCAGCAGAGGTGGTGGGAGTATGCAGTAGATCCATGTTTGTGCATCTGTTTGCAGATTTGTGTGTGTGTGTGTGTGTGTGTGTGTGTGTGTGTGTGTGTGTGAGAGAGAGAGAGAGAGAGAGAGAGAGAGAGAGAGAGAGAGATAGAATGACAGAATTTCTTCACTGTTTCTTTTTCTTTTCCTCTCTCTCGACCTCGTTGATTAGTGACATGGACACTCGTCCTTGGTCCATTCACTCACATACCTTTTACTCGAGTGCGGGTGGAAAAAAAGACCTTCAGCTTCCAGAGTGAGTAAAGCATGAGACTATCCAATGATTAGTCTGCAGTTATTTCTGTCTTTCTTCAAAGCCATTCTGCATAGTGCACATCCACTGGGAATCACAAGCTCAGACACCAGCTCTAGACACAAAAAAAAAAAGAAAAATGTCAGGAAAGCAAAACAAACAAAAAAGAAAACACCAAATAGGCTTGTTGTGTTTGTAACCGAAAAACCAAATCTGTAATCTCAACGATACAGGCCGCCATTTGTGCATTAGTTCTGTCAGCACAAGCATGCAGCTGGGACACAAACAAACGCTGAAGTAGATGAAACACGCCGCCCGCTGCTGTCCCCTGGTCCCTCGTCCGACTTGTGAGCGACTGCTGTGGCTGAGCCCGGCCAGGCCTGAGTGGGCGCCAGTCTGGGGAATAGAGAGGTCAAGAGATTAGCCTTTAGCAGGGGTCACTCTGGCATTTTGCAGGCCTGAAATCTTTGCTTTGATATAGACAGAGAGAGAGAGAGTGAGACAGAGACAGACTGAAAAAGAGAGACCGAGAGAGAGAGTGAGACGGAAAGAGAGAGAGACAGTGAGAGAGACTGCTGCCCATAGGCACAGATGTAATCTGTGGCCTTAAGCACCCCCACCAGCCATTTCCAGAGAGAGATTATCTTATTGTATTTCAGTATTACTTTACAGATCCTGTATTTTTAGACATTCCACTGCAGTGGTGTACAATTTATGCCAGCAGGGAGTTGGCCTTTGGGGGGGAAAGTCACAAAGAAATGGATCCACTTTAAACTCTCTCTCAACTGGGAGGTTGGCAGATTCCAAGTCCATGCCATGCATCTTTGGCATCGTTGCAGGAGGAAATGCTAGAACATTCCCTGCCTTTGCCGCTGGCTGCCCCCTCTGCTGGACAGTCTGTTCTTTTTCGCAGACCAAGCCAAACAAGCCCAGAGCTCGGTGTCAGATGGGCGTCTGTCCTGGCCGGCCAATAGGCATTTAATGAATTAGTGGGATCCTCCAGCGATCGGTCATTAAGCTGCCATCTGCGTCCCCCTGGTGGCGGGCTGTCACTGTGACTCGCCTGTCTCAGAGTGAGATGTAAAGGAGGAGGGGGTTTACATAATGACAGTCAGTGTGTGTATATCTCTCCCAGTCAGTCATTCTCTTACTGTGTGTGTGTGCGTGTGTGTATGTGCACCTGTTTGAATGTGTTTTTTTTTTTTTTTTTTTTTTTTGCGGTGTGAATTCTGAGTGTTGGAACATGTTAATGAAAATGCAAAATGCTGCTGTGTGTTTGGAGGTCATCCACTGCTATGCATGTATGTGAGTGTGTGTTTGTACTCCCTCTGCGTTCTGTGCATGTGTGTGTGTGTGTGTGTGTGTGCGTCTGATTGTGTGTATTTCTCTGGTGTGTTTGTATATTAAAATGTGTGAATGTTTGAAAAAAGCAAAATGCTCTCTATTTCAAGGTTGTGTATGTGTGTGTGGCTCTATCCCCTCTCCCATCTTTACGCATGTGTGTGGGTCTGCGTGTGTGTGTGTGTGTGTGTGTGTGTGTGTGTGTGTGTGTGTGTGTGTGTGTGTGTGTGTGTGTGTGTGTGTGTGTGTGTGTGTGTGTGTGTGTGTGTGTGTGCGAGCATGTCAGTGTGCGCACAGCATGAGCCAGTCTCATCACTGTTGCGCACCATCAGGACCACGAGGGTGCCAGCGCTCTCTCCGGAGACCTTTGAACCAAACAGATGCTCAGAACGGAGAATCTACTGCAACATCTACTCCACACACACACACACACACGCAGACAAACACACACACTTCCTCCCTCCCTGCATACAGCAGAACTCCAGTTCATCTAGGTAGCGAACCTGGCGAGGCAGTTTGGTGGCTGATTCTTTAGAGCGTTGGTGCAGTGCAGGCCAGTGGGTCTTTATCTTATCTTTTCCAGAGAGGACTGGGGGTGTTTTGTTTGAATACCCCTCCTCCACTGTAGCAATATACTTGGTGACACCTTCTATGGGGTTCAATGTCAAGGTCCAGTACTGTGGTGTTCCTACTCTAGTGAAGTGTGTCTGTGGGTAAAGAGGGGTCAGACCCATACAGATGGGTAAAGCATCATATAGCCTTTGTTTTTCTTTTAATTGTAAAAGGGGAATGTAATGTTGCGTAAGAAATGAGAGCCATAGCCACTGGCATTCCTTACAGTACCCAGTCAAATGTTCAAAGTGCTGGGATGTTACAAAAACTTTTTGAATCTTGGTGCCATATGGTTTCACTTTTAAATATTTCAGAGCTTCCACTTCATTTATTTAGTGTGGAATGCATGAAAGGCTATAAGGGTGGCACACAGTGAATGGAATCTCCAGAGCGTGGAGCTCCTGATGTATACAGTTTGAGCTCTGATTGATGAGTGTGTCACCGTACTGTTTGAACATGGAATTTAGTCTCTACAGCACAGTTCCTCTTTCTGCCCCATCCCCCCCCCCCCCCATCCATTTGTAGCCACAGTAAAAAGAAATCAGCAGACTCCACTAAATGGGTCTGATGAGATTTCCGCTAACGAAAATGTATCATAATGTGACAGCATCCTTTTGCATCTTATTTTTTATACGGGATATGAGGATATCTCTTCTTGAGGCCACTGAGGCAATGCCAAATGTTGATTAACGTAAACTTACAGCTATGTACAGGAATGTTTGTCATGTGTGTATCAAATGGATTGGAATGTACGTATGACTCTACAAAGTAATGGATTATTTTAAAAATGTGAATTATGAAGGGAAAGCAAACCCTAACTGATGGTTTCATATGTGGTTTTGTTCGAGATGTTCCCGTCAACATGACAAAATGCTAAAAGTTGAGCTGCTTTATTTAAAAAAAGAAAGAAAAACTTAACCATGGCAGCACTGTTACATCTCACATATCTGAAATGTCCATGCAAATGAAGTTTTTCTTTAATGGAAATACTGTGTTATGAACCGTGCTCGTGAACACGTGCTCTTCTCTTCACCGCACTCGGTGAGATCTAAGGGGTTTTCTCGGACCTCACACTTCTCCACAAACCTCCAACTTGCATCAGACACTTTTCTGGAGAGTCTCCAGCTTCAGGACGTCTACTTGGACAACCAACACATGAGGTCTTTGTCTTTCATAGTGAGCAGATCAGCTGATTTGACTGAATGCTGTCATTATGAAAGACTGTTTCTCCCTTTGATTTGATGCACATGGTCATGCACATGGCAAATAGTATTTAGCATTTTATTTGACTGAGCCCACAGCAACCAAAACTCAGTAAATAAAAAAAGACTGCACTCCACCACAATTTCCCAGTTGATGCTAGGTGTCCAAGCCTACAGTTGGCTTTGAGCTTCCCATGTTCTGTATTTGTGAGCAGTGGATTATGAAGGTGTAGACTGAATGATCTGATGAGGTTAGCCAGCAGATGGCTGGTTGAGGCATAGCGAGAGACACAGTACTATTATGGATTTGTCCGTCTCGTAGTTTCTGAGCTTTCAAGCTTCAACTGTTGATCACGTCTCTGCAATCTGCTGAAGCGCCAGTCTCATCTTCTGTAGTGAGAGACTCGTCTAAATAAATAATATCCTACGTACTGAAGAGTGCCGACTGCTGAGGAGACTTGATTTTTTTAGGGCACTCAAAGTAATAATCCTTTTTAAAGAGGAAAAAAAGGATTGAATGTTTTATAACATAGTTCTTGTTATTTACATGTACACATTAATGAGATTAAAAAAAAAAATCACTAACCTGGAAATAATGAACTGATCAACATGTGTTGTCGTGGTCATCTCATTCTGTAACCATCATAATATTGAGACTTGATTCTCCAGTGTAAGACTGCTGTAATAGCATCTTGAATGTGAGACACTGTACAATGGCAGCCCTAGTAGGGTGGCATTTCTTTTTAAAACCCTTGTTCCTTTTTTCCTAGTAAAATTGGTCCATTTTGATCAAACATGACTCTGGTTTCATTTGCAAACATCAAATATACTGTCTGTCTGTAAAGTTAATCATTCATGCCCCTTGTGTGATTGACATTTGTGTCATATGTATAGCTTGCTATTTTATAAAGCGCATAATTCGGAAACAAAAATCAAACATGCATATAGTAAACCATTTTCCTTTGAGCAATAATATGCCTGAAGATTTTCTCCATAGCTTTTTTTGCACAGAGTCTCTTAATTGGCTTCTGATGGCGTGTGGACCAAGACAAATTATCCAAACACTTTTGTGGATCTTTAATTACATCCAGAGGGGAATAAAATAAGTCTTTGTTCAATCCCTTTTAGTACTAGTCATGCTTTCTGTGCTTAGATTAATCTGCACTGCTCATATCTTTCTTAACCCTTGCCCAAGCCAACTAAAGTGAATGTGTAAAAAGGAGGAAATCATACAGAGGGAAGGTCAAGAATAGACAGATGAAGGACAACAAACATTCTTGTCCTTTTTTTCTTTAGCTCTCATTCCCATTCCTTATTCTTGGTGCCCATTTTAGTATTTACTTTTGTCCAATCAATGTGAAAGAAGAAGAATAGGTTACAGTCTATTCATATAAGATTATTTGAAAAACTAGGACTCATGTCTTGAAATTGAGTCTAAAACATATATATCATGCCAGTAACACTACATTTGCATTCTTTCTGCTATCTGATCATTTACAGTTTCTAGCAATCCGCATCTTATGATCTGGTCAAGGGTCTACCTGACCGTATGCGTTGACCACACTGAGTGAGCAGAAGTATGATTGAAACCACTCTGCCATCTCGTCCTTCCTCGAGTCCCGAACTTTGCACAGGAACTGAGTCAGCGACTCACCAAGAGTGAGCTCAAGCGTGCGATATGGGGTGATAAATATCCGCCGCCTGACAAACACCGGCACGGATCTCGGGAAGACAGACGGTGCGCTCTGACAAGCCGTCATTGGCCCAGCTGCAGTCCCTCCACGTGGCCTCCAAGGTCGCCATGTCACAGGAAACTTTCCATCTTTTTTCCATCTTTCTACCCTTCTATCTCTTCAACCACTGGCTGAATAAAGTCCCTATTGTATTCCAGGCCTTGAAAGAGATGAGAGGTAGGACATTATATATGAGTTTCCACAAAATGGAAATATCATTGTTGTGTTCAAGATTGATTGCTAGGCACCCTTGTTGGCCAAGCAAATAGTCACACCTCTATTGTAGTTTAATTAGGCTACCCTTCACATTTATCATATGACTCATTTGATTGAAACCATTTACAGGTTAATGAGGTGGTGCCTTTTTGTTTCCCAGCAAAGGCAAACGTCTTTTAATCATTTACTCTCTCTATCCCTCTCACACACACTCTCTTTCTCTCTCACACACACACCAAACAATGCATCTATAGCTGTAACAAGTATTCTAATGGGAGTATTGCCGTCTAACTCTTTTACACATTTCCTCTGTCACCAATGATTGCACCATAGGTTTGTAACTTTTTCTTAAGTTATACTGCCACCCAGAGGTCAGGGTCGGTAAGTCTGATGACTTTCCATTATTCAGTATGTACAAGACCATAGGGAAAACAAATGGGAAAATGTCATATACAGACGCATACACCCACAAACCCTCAACACCACTAACAACAGGGTGCTGCATCTGTGCACACTTAAATGTACTAATATCCTTTTCCATTAATGGTGGTATACTAATCAATATTTAAACTGTTCCATAATGTATTGAAGGAGTTCAGCAGCCATAGCACAAAAAGAGAGAACTTTAAGAGGGGGCAGTGAAGGGCACTGAGATTTTGAGCACAAATCAGACTTCTGTTTCTCACACTGACAGTGGTCATGAATGACAAGGATAGTGAATGGCCAGAGCGACAGGAGCTGCCAACATCAATTTACAGGCTGCTGACAACCATTTAAGGGATGCAATCCTTTTTTATCTGCTGATCGCGGCGGAAGAGTTAGTCACGGTTCTGTGGGTTTTCAACATGGAGGGCATGTGCAGGGGGAAGAATCGTAACTCCTAGTTTCGTTTTAAATATGGCTACTGACAGTTTAGCTGCACTTTCAAATTCAAAGAGCTTTTTACATTACATTACATTACATTTGGCTGGCACATTTTTAAACCAAAGCGCCTTACAACATGGTAGACAGTTTAAAGCGTTTTAAAACAATTCTCCCAACAATTCTAGAACAATTTAAAACTATTTAAATGTAGAGTACAATAAGAACAAGTGCATCAGTGAGTGCTGTTTTTATACAGTCAGGTGTCAGTTCTAGTCAGGTAATAAGTGCTAGAATTAGCAAGGCCAGTTGTAAGTACTGTAGTGCTACGAGAGGAGATAGGCCTACTCTCTGAAGCTTTCTCTGAAGCTTTATTGGCATATCTGTAAAAGTAATACTGCAAGCCAGAACAAATTGATGTGTATACAGTACATAAAAATGGAAAATGGTAAGATTTTTTTTTAGCAATCTAATCATTTAATGTAAAATGGCATCAATGCCACATTTGGACTTAGCTTCTGTATTTTCTCTGTATCTCCTGTATTATTGCCAGGTTTAGATTATCCTTAATTTTGTTTTAAAGTTTTTTCAATCTAGTGAGATTTACATCAGCTTCTTAAAGGTTTTCAAAGTGTAATTTCTAGGTGTTTCCATCTTGGATTGACAAATGGTCTTTAGTTTCATTAAGCTTGTTTGTTTTGCCAGAAGCTGTTAGAATTTATAGATCTCTCTTTCTCCTCCCTGTCTCTCCTTCGACTCACTCTCAAACCCTTTTTTTGTTCAGTGTGTGTGTGTGCGCGCACGCCCATGTGCCTGGATGTGTGTATAATAATAAATGTAGAAGAAGTCTAGAGAGTTGTTTGTACACAGCTTGTTGTTCCTCTCAGAGAGCAGCACTTTGCACTTACACCAAGATTGCAATCAATAATATGCCAGAAGACAATAATACAGAATGTTCTTTCCTCACAGCAGGACTATGATATCAGCAAACAGTGATGTGTGGAAGGATACAACACTAACTGTAACAACTGATTTGGTTGAGTTCACAATAGTCTCTCTCTCTCTCTCTGTCTCTCTCTTACACACTTTCACTCGGTCTTTCTCTCCCTCTGTCTGCTTTGTCAGCCCTCTATTTCTTCACTTTCTGTTCCGGGGACTAAATACCAGAAACTTCAAGGTCAAATGAAGTAAGGGGGGAAAAAACATTAAGATGGAGAGAATGAACAAGAACCAAAAAAAAAGAATCAAAGGTGGAAAAAATCCACTGGCGGCTGCAGAGGTGCACACTTCTGTGAACGCTGGCTGGTTGCTGACTCAGGCCCCCTTTCATCGCCTTTGTTTACATCCCGCCTCAGCTCCCCTCCACACACCCATCACCTTGTTTATGTCGCCGGCTCCTAATAAACAATTAAGTCGGAGCAGAGCTGGAGTGCTCCCCCTGCAATCAGCACTTCCTGGTGGCTGACTCCGCACTTCTCCATCCCCCACGTGCCAAGGGGACCTGAGCTCTGGGCACAGCACACCACAATGGTAATAATGGCTTTTGATCTCATTTTGCAATTGTAGTGTGTGTGTGTGTGTGTGTGTGTGTGTGTGTGTGTGTGTTGTGTGTGTGTGTAAACTGTTAGCAATTCTGATGATCTCAATCCACTTTTGCCTCTGGATTTACACACAGCATTTAGGTCATGTTGTAGTAGTGCAGATATCAAAACAGCTAAACATATCAGGTTTACTATATGATGAATGAAGCATAGTGCCGCTAAACAGGGCGATTTAAATGAATGGCTGTGGTTTTGAAAACTGATTGCCTTCTGAAACACACCTCATACTCACCTCATAGCAGAAGCAGCCTTTTATCTGTGATAGAACACATATTTCTCACTTTAAAATGTGCCTCCTCCTAGTAAAGCCATGCTGTATCTTTTGTTTAGAATCTTGTGGAGAAACACCAGTGTGTGTCTAGTCAGCAGACTACATTATAGAGCTCCATACATCTTTTCAGATTGAGCGCAGGCTATTTGTTTTCATGAAAAAGGCAGAAGTTAGAAACTTGCTGAGCAGAGTAAAGCCGTCCAGTAGGCCTAGGTGGTTCTGCTGATTCCATACATCGCACAGCCTACACCGCTCCTACGCTTGCCTCTGTGCACCGTGCGAGACCCACAGGAATACACGCTGTTCTCACTACACACTGACAGTTCCTAAAATACACGGCATGACGCATAAGGATTAATGCATAAAGATGTGTAAGGACTTTCATTTATAGTGAGTTGAATTGAACCTCTACTGCAAATCCACTATCATGTGAGGTGGCAATTTGGTTTGTCTGGTTAAAACTATTCACCCTAAGGCAGTTGTATTAAAGATAATGGTTTTATTCTCTGTTATTGGTGTTCTGGATACCCAACATGTATTGGCCTGTCTATGCTGCCTTGTTTCTAATCGGTATTCGGTGGAGTCACTGCTTGCTATGCTATTAGTCCTGTGGTGAAATCCCTTGAAACTGGGATTTTGTGCATCACAGGATCCCTCTATACGCCTCTACACCACTAGAATTTCTGTTCCTTTCAACAAGGGAACTGTCTATGTATTTCCCCTCAGCCATCACTCAGGCTTGCCTGTTCCCTGCCACAGCCCTTAAACCTCTCTCTACATCATCAAAGGCTACAAGGTTATCCCCTTCCTCTCATTCAACCTCACCACTTCAGAGGAACACAGACAGATACCCTTGTCCCTATAAATCTGTATCTCCATAGACCATTGTTGCATAAGCAATACACGGTGTCAATATACATGAGCACAAATTCATGTCTGAACGAGTCATGTATATCACAATTCTACCAGCCTTCACCCATCTCTGCTCGTCTCCCATTCTCATTCCGTCAGGATGTCATGTCCCCCAACTAAAATAATTAAAAAAAAACAAATGTCCTATATCTTTTTTCATGTCAATCTCACCAAGATGGAGCCATTTTTGTAGTACTTAGTGGCCAAAGAGCTATGTAATCTTTAAACTGGAAGATTCACAGCAACACGCGCACGTTGTTCTATGCATGACGCATACAAGTCGAGCGCATGATAAATGTCCATTTACCGCATGCTATAAATCTCCTCAAGGTCTTGTTGTCATTTCATCGCCTTCCCCGCTAGTGAATTCGAGCATTGCCGATATTTTTTCAGCCATCTGACATGCTTCGCAAATCAACACTTGTTGTCTGCCACAGCTCCACGGTGGCCATTGCCCCACGCGGCCCTAAATGGATTTTTGATCCATGTTCATTTGGTAATGGAGTGCTGCTATGTCAGCCCTTCCATTTGCCTGCGTGTCCTCTGGCTGTCGACGAACGCAGTTTATCTTTGGGCATGGCAAATCGACAGAACGGTAATTCCATGGCCCCCACACCACTTCAATTAAAGAAAATAAGAGACAGAGTTATTGACGTGAAGTGGAGCTCTTGTGGAATGCTAATAGGTTTTGGTCGTGCCATCTGATGTACGTTCCCCTCAGCTCCGATGATTTCCATAATGTCTTATGGATCTTTCCACGAAAGTAAAATCCATTTTTCCCCTTTAGCTCCAATCTTTCATGTGTTGAGTGTTGGCCACCTTAGTATAGGCCACCGTACTGGCTGTGAGCTTGGCTGTAGGGCCTATTCAAACGACCAGACAACCGCTAATTGTGTAACGTTATCAGAATCACAAAATCATGGAGTCACACAGATAGGTAAAATAGAAAAGATAGTGAACTGGCAATCTCTAATTCCGATTTAATACACTCGATAATTACTTGGAAAAATAACTTCAGCAAATTTTATTTGTTTATCATATTCAACCACACTGAAGTTAGCCAGTCATTCTTAAAACTTAAACTAAGTCAATCAATATGTTAATTGTTATATTTCTATCTATAAATATATTTATTGGTAATGTAAAGAACAAAGCAGATCCAAAGTGTATGTAATTTATTTTTTTTTCTTTAATAATCTATTGGCATTTGCAAAATAATCATATACCATCTGCACAAACAGGGAAGTCATATGCAATTCTACAATATAATAAACAATACACAGAAATCTTGTGTGATAAACAAAATATATTCTACCTGCAAAATGCAAGGCTGAGTATTTACAAAGAACTTTAGAAATGGAATCATACAAACATCTTTAAAGACAGTCAACAATACAAAGTCTAACGAAAGGGTTAGAGTCATTCACATAGTACAGGTTTCTTTTCAAAGTAAATCCTGAGAGGGCTGTGATGTAGCTAAGTGCATCGAGTGTCTCCTCTCTACTCCCAGAAAGTGAGAGGATGTCTGGCTATGGACTGAAAAAGAGAAGACTGGGAGTCCTACCCCTCCTTTCTGACCTGCTGTGACTGGGTGAACGCAAGTGACTGACATTAGAAATACCCCATAATGTTTATCAGACGTTTCTGGGACGGACAACATGAGTCTGTGCAGTCTAAAGACCTGAAGAAGGAGCTGTATTCTTGTGATGTCCAGCTGCACTGGGTAACATATAATATTATAAACATAAATATATTATGTAACAAAATGGTTGTTTTGTATTTTCTTATTTATGTCAGATTATTTTCTCCCAATGAATCCTTCCGATGAGGTGATTTATTAGTACTTCACCATACCCTTATTATGGAAGAGAAATGAATGATCTTCAGCATATGAAAATGACAGCTGAAACAATACTCCTTCAGTCTGGTGAAATAGTTGCTTGTAATACTTTGGTCAGTCAATTTGAATACCAGTTAAGACTTTAAAGCCAACGGCATGGTAACCATGGCTTTGTTTAGCAGAGACAAATACCATTACAGGAGTTGTAATACATTAACCTCCCACTGAGTTTTCTTATTATTTTATCTCAAGTTTCTTTTTTTTAAAAAAGGCAAGTAGAAGAATGTGCAAGTCAGAGTCGCTCTTATGCAATTTACAGACATATGTACAAAAATTCTCTCACTTTTCAATATCCACCACGTAGATCTAACTCTCAGTGAAAAATAAATCAAGCCATGGTCCTGACTATAATTTTGGTCATTAAAAAATGTAAGTCAACCATTAGCCCTTGTCATTGGACCCAAACCTAAAGCATCTGCCCTCGGTGTTCAGAGAAAGGGGGATGGATAGAAAG
The DNA here is from genome assembly GCF_046254945.1 of Alosa pseudoharengus. Lineage (NCBI taxonomy): Eukaryota > Metazoa > Chordata > Actinopteri > Clupeiformes > Clupeidae > Alosa > Alosa pseudoharengus. Next base: position 34,269,898 of record NW_027468609.1, on the reverse strand, counting down.
TCTGAAGGCAAAGGCCTCCATGCGAGGTGTGTGTGTGTGTGTGTGTGTGTGTGTGGGTGTGGGTGTGTGTGTGTGTGTCTCACACTCACACAGAAAGCACACATTCACAGCAGTGTGAGTGAGCAGCCAGGCTTGGGGCACATCCATAAACACATGCCTGAGAGACAGCCCAGGCCTAGAGAGAAAAGGCGTCCTTCTTTTCCTCATGAAGTCCCCCTCGGACAGAGAGGCAGTTAGACAGAGAGAGAGAGAGAGAGACAGAGAGAGAGAGAGAGAGAGAGAGAGAGAGGAAAGAGACGAGCCACGTCCTTCACAGAGGACACAAAAAATGGCTGTCCACAGCTGTCCGTGTGAGTGAGGGAGGTCCCGTTTTGGGAGCGGAGGCGCACTAATGGCCTGGCGCATCCCTCACCCAGTGGTCAGCACGGTGTCGGGGGGTTCCAGTGTCTCCGCAATGTCCTCCAGCACATCCAGAACCTCACAGAAGGATGGACGGCGGAACGCATCCATCTGAGGGAGAGGAGGAGAGGGGAGAGGAGGGTAAGGGGGTGGGTGAAAGGATAGGGGAGGAAAAGAGGAGAAATGGGAGGAGAGGGATATTTATTCATTCAGTCATAAGATGAGGTTGGTGGCTTTCACTGCTGTTCACAATAAATCATGCTAAGACAGGTACTGTATTTTAGTGTAGGAAAAAATAATTGTTGCGTTGACAGGAAACATCATTAGCCAGTAGAGATGTACAGATCATCTTTAATTTACGCCTCTGCAAATACTGTGTGTCAGTCTAATGCAAGTCCTATTCATTTTGTTTTGACTAGTAATGACCAGACTATGTGGTTATTTTAATGAACAGTTTTAAAGATAAGTGAGGCTGAGGGAAATTTGCTGGTGTTCATTTGTGGAATTGACTGTGAACTATCATTTGTAAGATCCACATTTGTTATATACTTAATAAACTCTAAAAATGTTCAAAGAGAGTACATCTTTCTATGATGCATCTTTCATTGCTGCCTCTCTCCCCTTCACTCACACAGATTAAACAGTGCTCTTTTTTAAAAAATAAATCATATTACTCACATTACCCCATTATCAACATGAAGCCCACAGAACCTGCTGGAGATGCACTCACACACACTCACCTGACAGCAGCTGGCAGAGAGCTCCAGAACCCGCTGGGGACAGCCCGGCACCAACTCACTGAAAGCCTCCACGTCCAGACCATAGTCCTGAGGGAGACACACAACAGCAACAACACACCAATCAGACTGTGTCAGACACTGGACAGAATTCTAGAGCCATCATGTGTCCTCTAAGTATGGTTGAAATTGTTTAAATTTCCCTTTAAATTTATTCACATTACAGCGGAAGGAGGCAACTAATCAGCTATTAACACCTAAAAAAGGCCAGTCATTATTTCCATCATTATATTTCCCCATTCTCCATTCTCAGTAAATTTGCTAATCTCACAGTGCTGCCCAAGAACAGTGGCGAAACCAATAAGCGGCACAGGCATTTCAGCGGCAAATGGCGGGCGCCTGTTTTGCAGTCATTTCAGTATGGCCCAATGCCCCCCCCCCCCTTCACACTCCACTCCACTCCACCCCACCCTCCTTTCATTAGAGATTAAGCCCACATCCCTTTTCCCTGCAGGGGGAACCTGCTGTCCATCACTGATAATGACGCCTAAATGGCCACATTAACACACGCCGCATGCCACTCGCTCTCGTCTCACTGCCCCTCCTTCTCCCCGGTGAGGGGAAGGATCAGGCGTTCTGAAGAATGAGGGGAAGAGACAGGCCTGATCCGCACACGCTCCACCAAAGCTCCTTCAGTGTGCAATGAGTCATATGATTCAGGGGTGCAGGAGTGCTAAATTGTGTTAGTTTTATGCTGCGTTTTGGGCTTCATGTGGAAGGGAATAAGACAGGCGTGATTAGAGTGATAGAAAAATGCATTGAAAAGAGCTGCTTTAAAAAAATTCTACCTTGTTAGTTTACAGCGCGTGTACTGAATGTGTGTGTGTGTGTGTGTGTGTGTGTGTGTGTGTTTGGCTTACCCGTGTTCTTGGTAGCATCTCTGGATCTGCAGGGATTCGGGCGAGAATCTCACACAACATGATCCCAAATGAGAAGACATCCACCTGTTCACAATTGAATAGAGAAAAATGAGAGATGAAAGAATTAGTAGAGCCCCAGTGTCTAGCATGGCTACAGTACACTGTTACTGTTCACTCAACCATTACAGCTTTGCAGGAAAAATAACAAAATCGTCTGTTTTGGCTGTTCACAGTACAATTCACTCATGAGTCATGACTACATCCATAACCATCAAACACTGCTGTGCACTGCTGTTGTAAGCACCACAGACTTTCCGTTTCCATTAAGTACAAACTGGAATATATTAACCAGACGTGCTGCATATTCTCTTTGAGATGGAGAAAATGGGGCTCCAATAGAGGCCCTGATCTAAAGCCTCTGAGCTCAAGTAAAGCTCATACAGACATTTGAGTTCAAACAACCAATCAAATCACACGCCTCCCTTCCATGCCCCTAGTGTTGATTGGCTGGGATTGTTTACAGCTTGGTCGAAACCACCGCAGAATTTGACAAAAAGGGTATGGGATTAGAATGACAGACTATGCCTGTAAGTGCTTGCCATACTAACTAATGCACTAAACTGCGACAAAAGCAGTGAGGATAAATTAAAAAGCTAGCATTACAAATACAGCTTTGTTTTTAAATATGAGTTAGTATTCATTGAAGCCAAGAACCTAAGGCCATTTTGTATTTTGACATAAATCAGTCACAGATGCACTTGCTGTATTAAAGGTGATAAAAGATGCATGAGGTTGGTTTTTTCCTCAGTACCTTGCGGTCGTACGGTTCTCCTCGGAGCATCTCGGGGGCCATCCAGAAGGCCGAGCCCACCAGGGACATCTTACGCTCGGGGTCGTTGGCGGGCAGCTCCCCTACTTCTCTGGCCAAACCGAAGTCTGTCACCACCGCCTCCCTTCCCCGTTGTGTCACCCGGATCAAGCAGTTCTGCATGTGAGGAATATAACAATTCAGTGATACTGGATCTGGATATACAGAAATATGTAACACGTACAGCATATACATATGTACAGTAGCACTTATATGGACAGTATACTATAGGCACTAGCTCAGCCTAATAAGTTATTGTGAGTCAATACCAACATTTTACACAGCAGTCTCACAGAATGCATTCTGGATCAATTTCCAGCTGCTCTCAACCTTGTGGAACATAAATGTGCAATACCATCATCTCACCACATGAGGGCAGTGGAATATTACATGCAACATGGGGGCTGTTCAAACACAGGTAGCATGGGTTTACAGCAGAAATGGTAAACATAAGTATAAGTAACTTTAAACACAAAGTAAACAATTGTGCAAAAGCAACCACATTATTCATATCACATTACTATATCAAACTCCATTCCCCTGCCACGTTCAAAGTGTTGACAACCCTGTGACTAAAAAAAAAAATGGATTGTGTTTGCCACTGTTATCAAACATCACTATCATTCTGTCACCAAGTCCACGGAGATGGAGCATGCAGGGGGGAGCCATTCTGTCAGCGCTTGGTCAGTGCACAGCCAGGGCAGAAACCCAAGCCTCCCTAGCAACAAACACCTCTGGGTGGGCATCACATGCACAAGCCAGGTGTCCAAGAATAAGGAAACCATAGACTGCTGGCAGAAGGCTAATGTGTTTTTGTCTCACTCTCGTTTGCCAATGTGCCACTTTAGCACATTACATATACTGTCCCAACTGTTTTACTTGGCATTTACCGTAATAGAACCTTTCATCTGAGCGCCTACAGCTTAGTTGTTAGGTAAGGTTTACATTGACTGCACACTGTAGCTTTACTGCACACTGTAGTTGATCCCCGAGCTGTTTACTCAGATTACGGGGTTTTAACGGACCATATATTAAATGTCCTCATCAGAAAGCAAGACATCTCTTAGATCCACACTGGCCCAGATAAGCTATGACTCACAGCCTATGTGGTACATAACCTTCCCAGCAGAGTAAGGCGGGGGCATGGAGGAGTTGAGTGATGGCTCTTCACCAGCAATTGCTTATACCACATTAGCAACACAAACTGCTGCAGAGAGAAAGCTGAGCAGACCGAGAAGGAAATGAAGAAAGTGAGCCGAGCAGAGAGAGAAAGAAAGACAGAGTGTGTGAAAGAGTGAGAGAGAGACAGGGAAAAGTGAGTGGGTGAGTAAATGAGGGAGTGAGAGAAAGAGAGAGGAGAGAGAGGAAAAGAGTGAGTGAGTGAATGAGGGAGTGAGAGAGAGAGAGAGAGGAAGAGTGAGCGAGTGAGAGAGAGAGGGGGGGAGTGAGTAAGTGAATGAGGGAGTGTGTGAGAGAGAGGTGAAAAGAGTGAGTGAGTGAGTGAATGAGGGAGTGAAAGAGAGAGGGGAAAAGAGGGAGCGAGTGAGAGAGGGGGGGAGTGAGTGAGTGAGTGAGTGAATGAGGGAGTGTGAAAGAAAGAGGGGAAAATAGTGAGTGAGTGAGTGAGTGAATGAGGGAGTGAGAGAGAGAGAGGGTGAGTGATTAAGTGAGTAAGAGCATGTGAGAGTAAGAAAGAGATATAAAGTGAATGAATGAATGAGAGAGAGAGGAGAGAGAAAAACAGTAAGTGAGTGAATGAGTGCGTGAGTGTGAGAGAGAAATCAGAGGGAATACTGTAGGTGCTCTTTAATTACATGTGGGAATGTGAGGGGCCTGTGGCCCAGTGGTCGGCACAGCCTGGGAGGCTCCAAACCACCACATCCCCACCCAGCACACTGTGGGTGGACGCGCTTAAGAGGGTTTTTCCACTCTCACCACGACGGCGGAATCTTCAGGAGGGTAAACGACAACGAGTGGGAAAGTCTGTGAGAGGATGAGCATATGTTTCTCTCTTTCTCTCTCTTTCTCCCTCTTTCTCTCTCTCTTTCTCCTAAAATTCAAATTCAAATTCAGAAGGAGCTTTATTAGCATGAACATAACGTTGTACAGTATTGCCAAAGTATTTGGGTCAAATACATCAAATGGGGAGGGGAACAGAATAATGATAATTGTACACAAATATGAATTATAAACTATGGCAATGGAAAAGGGTGTGTGTGTGTGTCTGCATGTTTGTGTGGGCTTGTGTGTGTGTGTGTGTGTGTGTGTGTGTGTGTGTCTGTGTCTGTGTGTATGTATGAGTGTATGTTCATATTTAGGTAGTGTAAGTTTTACATCAGCAGGTCCTTTCATTATGGCAGGAATATACGTATTGAGCTGCAAGGAGGAGGCAGTTCTCTTTCTCTCCAGTGAGGAATGAAAGCCTCTTCTCATCGCTCACTTGCAGGAATTCAGGGAGGACATTTGTCATCTAATGTTAACATATTTTGTGCACTGTGTCAGGAAGTGTATCTCTGTCTCTACTGTGTTTAGGTCACAGTGGTGGCACAGTCTAGTGTCTTTCGGCAGCCATGTTTGTCTGTGCCTTCCCACTTCTATTGCCAGGCTATGTTCACTGAGTCTGTACTTTGTCAGTGTGGTTCTCAGGTTTTTGTCTTGAATGTGTGTCAGGTAGGGTGCAGATTCCAAAAATAATTCCGTGGAAATGCATGGATTCCAGTTGCTGCTACTGGAAGAAACTGTAATCCATGCATTTCCACTGAATTATTTTTGGAATCTGATCCCTTATCATACCTGTTCATTCTTACTCGTTGCTCGACTTATCGTGACTAAATTCAAGATGGCTGCAAACGCTAAACTTCGTGAAGATACTGTCTGTATAAATCGTCTCGTAAGTAAACTACCAGTGCTTTTTCAAAGTTCTCAATGTCTCGTTTTAAATGTCAGGGCCCTCGGAAGTCTACCAATGAAGTGTGGAGATACATTGAGCCTCGTAAATGGTGTAAAACAGTGATTTATTTGCATGGCTATGCCGATGCCGAGGCACCACCATTGACCGCCTTGTTGGTAGCATCGGCTAACTAGCGCCAGATTTCGGAGTGCAGGGGACAAGCCGAGATGGGCTATGAGACATACGTTCACACTCGGTATCATGTTTCAAAACACTTTAGGTCAAAATCACACCGGAATTCTCCTTTAAGTCTGTTTGTAAGTTGGAGAGGAAAAGTGGACGCAGACAAAGACATCAGTAGTTATGATGGGAATTCTTTACGTGGGCCTGTGTGTACAGTATGCTTGTGTATACTTGTGTGTGTGTGTGTTTGGATGGATGCATGTGTGTGTGGGTGGGTGGATGAGAGAAACTAAGTGGGTCTATAAGTAAGTGCTTCCCTGTGGTCTGTGTGGACATTTGCAAAACTGGGTGTGTGTGAGAGAGTGTGTGTGCAAGTGTAGGTGTGTTGGTTGAGCTTTCGTGTGTCGTCAGAGTGTGTTGTGTAAATTCATTTGGGCAGAAACTGTATCCGCCAGGTGGTCTGGATGCGGCACACGCACAGACACAACCATACACACACACACTCACACACACACACACACACACACACTGGTGATGGCTTGCCCTGTCATTGTGTGTAGGTAGGTAACCTAATCGTTTTTGTGTTGTGACAAGTGACTAACTGCTGAGTGCTCCCCATGACATGGTATGCCCAGGTGGCACACACACACACACACACACACACACACACACACACACACACACACACACACACATACACACACACACACACACACACACACACACACACACACAGCAGAGTGCCCTCTGCTTTACCTCCATGGAGTAAAAGGCTTTGTGAGGCTGTGCCTGATGAGTACAATAGAAACAAAAATACATGGATCCTTTTGTTTTGATATTACAGACAGTATGACTCAAAAATGTCAAGATGTGCGTAAGTCAATGAGTGAGGGAAGCACCAGTAAGAGGGGTGTGTGTGTGTGTGTGTGTGTGTGTGTGTGTGTGTGTGTGCTAATGTGTGCATGCTCTATGTAACAGTGATGAGAGATCTGCAAGGTCAACAAGGTGTGTGTTTGTGGGGGGGGGGGGGGTTCGGTGGTGAGAAAGAGTGAAAGCCAGTAAGCGATCTACTTTACGAGAAGCTTTACACCCGGTGTGTGTATCTTGTGTGTATGTCTTTGTGTGTGTGTGTGTGTGTGTGTGTGTGTGTGTGTATGTGTATGTGTATGTGTGGCTGTGTGTGCATGTGTGTGTGTGTGTGTGTGTGTGTGTGTGTGTGTATGTGTGGGTGTGTGTGCATGTGTGTGTGTATGTGTGTATGTATGTGCATGTATGTGTGTGCGTGTCTAGTCCATGGCTTGAATGCCTCATTATGGGAGACCAGAAGCATTAACTGTAGCCAGTGGGACATTAGCATGACAGAGCGCCATTTCACCAGCACCCATAAACCCCAGAGCCCCTTGGCTGCCCAGAACTGGCCCATGGAAACTGCCCCTCCGTAAACACACGCTGTCTAGACACAGCAGCACTGAGCCTGCTGAACCCCAAACAATGAGATGGTGACAGTGAGATAGCGCATCTGTAGGAGCCCAGATGAAGGGGATATCAGTAGACAAGGAGCAGGGAATACAGTCCTTTCTCTCCTAGTGTTGACAATATCACTTTGTATTTAGTTTATGTGCTTGCAGGGCATGACAGTGACGCAGGAAGGACTCCTGAATTAACGAGGGACTGGAAAAAACACAAGGCATGGTATTCTCATTAACTTTTGACTCGTGGTTGACAAATGTGTGTGGGACAGAGCGAGAGAAAGAGGTGTGTGCGTAAATGTGTGTGCGTGTCTGCGTGTATTAATGTGCATGTGTGTGAGACAGAGATCTTTGTTTATAATTGTGTGTGTGTGTGTGTGTGTGTGTGTGTGTGTTAATGTATCTGTGTGTGAGACCGAGAAATGTGTGTGTGTGTGTGTGTGTGTCTCCTAAGTAGCCCAGATAAAGGCCAATGTGACAGGAGTGTGTGAAAGACAGACACTCGGAGGTGCAACAACAGCCGCGGCGACCTCGCACAGCGCCTGGAAGCCTGTCAGCAGCCACTGGAATCTACGGAATGCCTGCGCCGGCCGCACCAACGCTTCTTGGCAGCGCGCTCGCTTTGGCTAACCTCTGGAGCGGACTCAGAGGCAGGCTGACTTACTGAGGGCCAATTACACGTCCACGCGGCTGAGCTAATAATGCACTCCTTTCACTCTACAGAGTTTTCGCTCTAATCTGAACTTAATTGGATTATAACCTGAATTTGTTCCATTCACTTCAAGCAAAATACACTAGTGAAACGTGACATTTTGGCTGTCAGATCTAAGTCTAAAACATATAACAAGATTTTGCAGCATGTTCTCTATTCTCTTTGAGGTGAGGACGATATGCAGCTGCATTTGGTGGCATGATGTAGCAACCATAATAGCTGCTGCTGAGGTGAAGCTACACCTGAAGAGCTCATGTCTTTCATTACGGGGATTCCCAGATAAGAGGCGTGCAAACTCAGATCAAATAGTCAAGGTCAAAATGAAGTCACTGAGAACAGGGGCTTAACTACTAACACAACATAACTCTTTTTAAAGGCTTTTGATTACAAAATGGTGAAAAAACTATTTGTTTTCGTCCCACACTAAACCATGTAGAAACGTGAATACCAACATAAAAGAAGCTGACTCATAATGAAATCGTGAGATGGTATGAGCTCAACGTAAATGGTGACAAAGTCAAAGTTATGTTTATGGTTATGATTATGGTTATTATACTTAATAGATGCTTTTGTCCAAAGTGGCTCACGGAATATAATAGTTCCGTGATATTATGACATTTCCATGTGTGAAGAAAACACTGTTCCATTCAGCTGTTGAATTCAATCCAGCTCCGAGAACTCCGCCTGCTCACCTTGGAGTTGAGGTCTCGGTGGTAGATGTTTTTGTAGTGGAGGTAGGTCATCCCTCTGGAGATGTCGCAGGCCAGGTCCACCTTCTCTCTCCAGCACAAGGGGATGTCATCCTGGGCAAGCAGCTCCTCCAAACAGCCCCCACTCACATACTGATTGGATGGAGGATGAAACAACAAACACAGTTGTTTTCAAAAGTCGCATAACAGTCTGCTTGCTCTAACACCTTGATATCCTCAATACTTTTAAACACACATATGCACACACAAATGTTGAATGAAATATAACATATTTGAATGCATTTGGTATTAATAATGAATGCCATTGTAGCTTACAGTATGTGGGCTTTACAAAGTTGTTTGGGCTTTCAAACAAATAACTGCACTAACTAATTCTACTACAGACAGATGTGCACAACCAGCTGCTGCTGAACAGACAGAGAGCAGAGCAGACCGCTGAACAGACAGAGCAGAGCGATTCTCACCTCTAGAATCGGATAGAGTTTGTCCTCCTTCACACAGATCCCCAGATACCTGCAAGGGGCACATGATCTCGGTTAATAAATGAGTTCAGTTAACCGGCGCTTCTAAAGTGCAATAAAATTTGACAGGCTAAATGTCATCAAGCCCGTTTCCACTTCCTGCTGAGAAGGGGGGAAATGAATCTCATACTGACGAGCTACATTCATAATCTCAGCGGTCAGTCTGATAACCCACTCAAATGTAAAGAAATCTGACTAATTACACACAGTCAGGATGTGTGTGTGTGTGTGTGTGTGTGTGTGTGTGTGTGTGTGTGTGTGTGTGTGTGTGTGTGTGTGTGTGTGTGTGTGTGTGTGTGTGTGTGTGTGTGTGTGTAAGACTGAGAGTGAGTCTTCACCACAGACACATCCTGACTGTGTAAGCACGCATGCACACACAGAGACTTTTTCCTTCTTTGTCTTCATTAGATATCCCATAGCAGTCTTATAAAACCAGAGACATTTGTCGTGATATATGCACAACATAAAGAGAAGCGCTCATGATAGCAGACTTCTGAAATGTTACATTACATAACAAGCCCATCTGTGAATGCAGAAGGAATTTCAATGTTCCCGTCATGGCTGTGATTAACTGCAAGTCTGTGATATTTTATTGAGTAGTTCCTAATCATGAGCTTTTTGGATCCGAACTGAATGAATTCCGAGCTTTGTTCAAATTTATGTTTTTAAATCCAGTGTTACCACAGCAGACTTTAAAGTTATAAGTGTGTGTGTGTGTGTGTGTGTGTGTGTGTGTGCGTTCGTGTGTGTGTGTGTGTGTGTCTGTGTCTGTGTGAGAGAGAGAGACAGAGAGAGAAAAAGAGTGAGGAGAAAGAGGGCATGCTTACGTGTGTGTGTGTGTGTGTGTGTGTGTGTGTGTGAGTGACTGTGTGTGTGTGTGTGTGTGCTTTTTTAATCATTTATTATCTGTCTGGCCCTCTGGCCTCTTTCTCCACAGAGACGTGGCATGTGTGTGTGTGTGTGTGTGTGTGTGAGAGTGTGTGTGTGTGTGTGTGTGTGTGTGTGTGTGTGTGTGTGTGTGTGTGTGTGTGTGTGTGTGTGTGTGTGTGTGAGAGTGTGTGTGTGTGTGTGTGTGTGTGTGTGTGTGAGAGTGTGTGTGTGTGTGTGTGTGTGTGTGTGTGTGTGTGAGTGATCAGCTCCTCAGGAGAACACCTCTCAGTATGCCATCAGAAAAGGCCCTGAGATGCTCTGAGCTTTTCAGCAGACATCGACTACTAATTAAGAAGGAAATCTGAGTCTCCAAGCCCCAGTTCTGCATTAGTTGGTGTGCAATGGGAGGCTCCATCAGCTCAGAGCACTCAGATAGCCCTTTGTTCAGGAAACCCCTCTAAAACCCCTCTCTGTTAGCGATCATGGAACAGAAAGAGCAAAAAAAAACCTGATTCATACCTTTGACAAAAAGTCACTACTCTGACACGTTGCAGAGTTTTACCCGTTGAGTCACAGGTAGGCTACGCTATCGAGGGGGGTCATTGTGGAATTCCGCCCTCACGCAGCACACGTTTTCCATGCAACAGAACCACCTTGGCCTGGCCTAGCACAAACCTGCTCCTGGGACAAATCACAGACGCCCGCGAGGGATCGAGTTTGGGGACAGCTTGTAAATAGAGCAGTTTGGATGACCCAAAACTGGAGCGGAAACATTGCTCTGCCCTCGCAGCCTCCGCTGAGAGGAAAGAGACCCAATGGCTGTTAAGACACCATGCTGCTGTAAAAGATAGGGAAGGCAGTGAGCTCATGGAGCTCTGAGTCATCTATAATGCCGAGGGTCATGGAGCTGCATATAGATTAGGGTTACGTAAACACAGACTTAAGGATGCTGTGAAAAACCTTCTGACTACATTGAACCTCAGGCTAGTTTGCGCTGCTGAAATTGACACAGGAATATCATGAGCATTAGTCTAGGCTGATGGGGGAGAGGTGTAGGCGTTTTGTGGGTGGCCCACCTGATGACGTTGGGGTGAGAGAGCTTCTGCAGCAGGCTGATCTCACGGACTATGCTGTCCTGGTCCACGTCGTTCTTGTAGATCTTTACCACCGTGACCTTCCGTGTGGTACTGTGCATCACCTGGGCAAGAGACAACCACAGATTTCAGATTATGAGTCCATGAAATGAGGTGAATGGCCTGTTGGCAAGTGAGACAGAGGACAGCGCTAATATAAAACTATGGCTTTATTTTCAGCAGTGTCAGGGTTAATGTTAAAGCTGGGCTCTATATAAAGTGCCTTGAGCATTGTTATGTTTTGGTGCTACATAAACAAAACTGTACTGAATTGAAATGAATTGAATTGAAATGTCCTTTAGAATGTCCTTGTTCACCTGTCATGGATACAGTGCTTCTGTCACATGAATGGAATCCAAACGGAACAAAGCCAAGAGGAAAAATCGGATACATAGAAACAACAGCGATTTTCAATGTCTGGAATGAGGCGACAGCACATTTAATGATGTTCTGCCTCTTGAACAAGCCAAACATGCTCTGCTGTACACCATGTTCTTTCTTTTCTTGTTTTCTCTCTCTCTCTCTCTCTCTTTCTCTGGCATGCACTTGCTTGGCCCAGTCTGTGTGAACCGTCACAGCCAAGTGCTCCGCCATACATCAGATTCTGTTTCGGTGTGCAACAGCGCTTGTCACTCTTGACAATGCTAATCCGGGACAGAATCTGTAGCGGCATTCCAGAGCACACACACATGAGGCAACAATAGCAGGAAGACGACTCAGAGCCCTGGCTCAACTATGACCCGCGGCGGCCCCAGCCCAGCCGTCTGACCAGTTCTGGTGAGAAGTCACGGTAATGAGGAAAGGAGTGTGTGATGGTTTATCTGATAATCTCTGCTATGCTGTACAAGTAAATGCCACAGATGCAGCGGCCATGCGAAACGGCAAACAGATATAACAAAAAGACGTCTCGAGATTGAAACTCTCAGGTTTCAGTTACAGATTGATTCCTACAGCGCTCCAAGCCATTAGGTGAAGGGTGGAAATCATTCCCCTGGATCACGGACAATAAGGAGAGCGAAGAGATAATCACTGTTTTGATTAACACTACGGAAACAAATGAGATAATGTCTTTGCAAGCCACACAAGAATATCTCATCGCTTATCTCACTGTGGTGGTTTACATGGATGGCAGTTATCTCACCCTACACACCGTTGTTTGCCCTTTGGGCGGAGACTGATCTGATGTTTTGGTTGCTCCTGTTGGGGGTAATTTGTGTGCATGAGAGGGCATGTTAGTCGTATAATTATCCTGGCTTTGGCACGTCTGCTGTGGGTATTACCAGAGGTGTGACACTCATTCAAAGATATCCTGACGACTCTTGTCTTTGCCAACTTTCTCTCTCTCTCTCTCTCTCTCTCTCTCTCTCTCTCTCTCTCTCTCTATATATATATATATATATATATAGAGAGAGAGATATATATATATCTGTCTCTCTCTCTCTCTCTCTATATATATATATATATATATATATATAGAGAGAGAGAGATATATATATCTTTTCACGCTACAGTTGAAAGATCACAGCACGCCGGTTTTTTTTTTGTTGTTGTTATGTTTTGTTTTTCTCTGTAATTGTTTTTGTGTCCTCGACTGAACTGCCCGGATACATGACAACATTGACTGTTACTTATGCATGCCTGAACATGTGGAACAGGAGGGTTCTTTTTGATTTGGCTATTTAGGCCATTTATGCCCCCTCTGTCTGCCATTGTCAAGTCATTTGAATAGATTTCTCCATGGCACTGAGCTATTATGCAACCCAAACCAAAACAATGGATCGTTTGGTTCCTATGGAACTGAATACAACAGAAGATTTTGTTAATAGGCCTTCCTCATTAACACTACATATCCCAGTGTCCCATTGTCAGGTGTCCTGACCAAAGCAGTAGGTCATAGCGTGCGTACCTTGTAAACCTTAGAGAAGAAGCCAGAGCCGATGAGCTCAGCGCTGAAGTCCTCCCAGAAATCGAGCTTGCGGACAGTGGTGCGGAGGCGGTGCCAGCGGTCCACCTGGCAGTAGCTGTCCGTGGACTCGCTCAGGAGTGCGGGGCTCTGTGTCTCCGGGGTCACCACGTCCACTTCGCACATCCTGGAGATCTCGTCTGCCAAAAAAAAAGAGGCAGGAGGGTTACAATAGGTCACTAGCACACACACACACACACACACACACACACACACACACACACACACACACACACACACACACACACACACACACACACACACACACACACACAGGCCTGCTCTTTCTCATAAAAACATGGATACACTCTTAGGACTTGATCTACTGTACCTGCTTTCTCTTTGACACCCTCGTCTCTTCTCACAGACTCAACAAACAGCAACATGCACGTCTTCTGCCACAAACCAATGCTCAGTTAATCCACCGTTAAGATTCCTCTAAAGTACTGGTCTCAAAAGTGTCTCACTGACGGCATATACCTTCCCCTTGGCTTGGATTCTTCAACTGACGCGCAAACTATCCTGCAACCAAATCCCGAAACTCGACTCAATGTCCCACCGTTTGAATTCTACAGTCTGTCAGTGACAGATGATTGCAGGTTTTACTTATTGCATAACCCGATCTGACACATGTGTGTGCTCTCACAGCAGCTTCCAGAGCTGCACTGCAGGTTTAGAGGAGCTTGTGCACACTGAGGGCCTTCCAGAAATCTTCAGTTCCTCAATTCCTGCTCCGCTTGTCTCATGCGCCGCTGATTCACGGGGGGGAAATTGAGCGTCAATGCTGTGGCCATTGTTTCCGCTCTTTTCTAAAAGCGTCAGCAACAGGCAGAGTAATTGGTGGAAACTGTTGCACGGGCGGCCCCTTGTGCGCAGAAGGCCCCCATTCGATGGAAAAGGAGACGAACGCTCAAGAGATGGAGGGAGATCGCATGACGGGGACAACAACAATGCGGGTGTTTACAAAAATACATCAGATAAAGAGAGGGAAGGAATATACAAATGTCTTTCTGCAGCTCCTCTCCAGAGAGGTTTGAAATACAGGTGCTGCGTTTTAAAAATGCTAAATTATAGCAACAAAACAAATGTAACGTGCGCACATCCAAAAGTAGGCGCCGGATAAAAAAGTTAAAGTCTGATGAAGAGCTTAAGGCTCGAAATTTTTTTTTTGGTGTATCTTTAATAAACAAAAAGAAGGGGAGCTTGTGTGCCTAAATTCTAGCAAAACAAACAGTTAATAATTTAAACCTAGTCCATTATTTGGCAAATAACATTGTGAGTGCAAAAATAAATTCAGGGTGAAAACAAACTTCAAGCAGAAAATAGGCATGCCAGCTCAAAAACATTTGCTCAGACATGGAAGAGACATTGTTTTGACTCAAAACTCAACTGTCATTCCACATTCACAATCTTCCTTTAGTTTGTCACTTAAAAGAGACGTATTTTTGTTATGTTTACATGCCTGAGACAACAATAAAAACAAAATGACAAAACAGAGCTGTCTGTCAGAGGCAAGTAAATCTGCTTCAGTCTTCCCTCTCTCTCAGCTCAATAACAACTCTGCTGACAGAAAAATTACTCATGTTTATTTCCTTTTTTGGGTTTTCTACGAGTGTATCAGGAGAGGTAGGGCAACTTCTGTTAATTGTTTATTTTCCGTTTTAAAACCTCAGAAAATATGTTACATAGATGTTATGCAAAGCTGGAAAAATGTGCTGTCATGGGTTTGTTAACCAAACCGCTTCACCGAGGACACCTGGGAATGTTATTCATGCACTGCGCAGTCTTTCTCTCCTGGGAATCAAGGCCGAGATGTCCAGATATATTAAGGAAAACAATTTCACAGCTGGCTTAGTGCAGGAACCACACTGGCATTCATCAGCATGGACAGACACCCTGGGTTCTGCCCAGAAAACACACCTGCCCTGGGTTAGTCTGCGGGCCGCTGCCCACGATCACCTGACCGAGAGAGAGAGTGAACCCGAATGAACTCCGGCCCGACTGTCCCTGGGTCTGGAGACCACCTCTCTGACACACACTTCCAGCCCAGAGAGAGGTCATCACTGCCCCAGACAGAGGGCACTCTCTGACTGGAAGTGTCGTCCCTAAATGACTTCACACCCCAATGCAGAAAATGGCACCCCAGTGCAGGCCTTGGATCAGTTTTGGAGCATTATTTTTCAAGGCTAAAAATACAGGGAGGTGGCAGGTGGTAATCCCAGAACTGTGGTTATGAGAACCTTGCTAAGTGACCTTTACACTCTGCTCCTGCGTTCTATATAAACACCTTCCTTCCCCTCTGGGTTCCCACCCTCTCATACATTTTTTTATATGCATTTACATTGCTTGAAGGTGCGTAATTAGTTCACGGCTATTTGCAAATATATTAGTCATAGCAACAGTGATAATAACGATATCATCATTAAGTGATGACATCATCGTCACTCTTCATGTTTTGGTAAGTGATTGGCATAATAATCAAAATAGGCCTGTGGTAAACCTAATATGAGCTTGATATTGATCATATCAAATCAAACATGGACCAACACTGCAATACACTGGACTCTACATTACTACTGTATCATATCTTCATGTGCAAACAGAAGCAACACTGAAATGTGACATTAGTATCCCATTGTTTCCGTCCCCTGTAGCGTGAGGGCTTTTGTATACAGTTTCAACACACTCAGCCAGGCTCAGATCAAACAGCAGGGTCACATTGCATGTGTGCATGTAGCACACTCGTTTGGTCAGTTTGTCCTCTCTTGCTTTCTAGCATGCCGTCCCCACCACCGTCCACCCCTCTCTGCCCAGCTATGCCTGGAGCTCTGACAGCATGACCTGGGTGCTATAAGAAGGTTGCTCTAGTTAGCTCATCTATCAGGTTTCCTGTATATAAGTGGTGGTACCCCCCCCCCCCCCATCTCCAAACCACAAACACACACCCACATGTCAACCACAGCTCCTGAGGTTTGAGATGAAGTCACCAGTAAACATGAGCTCACTACTCAGACTCTGGCCTACTCTGCTATCGCGGTCACTGGTCTGCAAAACAGCATCATGAAAATAACAATTTCACAGTTATGCGACAAATAACATGCTGTGGTCCACATAGTTTGTAAGGACTAAATCATTTGTATGTGCATAACTTGGCAAACAAATGGGGCCCAAATGGCTGTGTTCTCATGACATACTGTAACATCGCTTTACAACAATCTCCTGCCTCTTTTTCTCAAATGCTGAATGTTAATGTGATTAGCCATTGTTCAACAATTTTAGGCCACAATTTGGCCTAATTACTAAATTAATGAAGAAAGAAGCACTTCCAGAAAGTGAGGACAAGGTGAAAGCATGCAACCCCCCTATATTTGTGTGTGAGCGTGTTTTTGCGTGTGAGCGTGCATGTGTGTGTACCTCGTATATTTGTCAACACGCATGGCTTTCCGTGCCTGCAGGCTGTTACATCACAGCAGAATTTTGCGAACACACACACAAAGGCTGACCTTCCAACCTTTTCAGCACCGGCCAGCTCGACGAGGCCGGCCCGCCTCCCCCTCCTCTCCGGGCCAACGGCTACACTTTGGGTTCATTACCTCAGCCTCAGGCCTGGCTCTCTTTGGTGACGGCCCGGTTTAATTCTCCCAGATCCCATCAATGAGCCCATTTCCCTAAATCCGACCTCCAGAGTCAACTCTGTCAGAAAAGCACATTAACAGTTACAAAACCACCCAAAACAGCTGCCTCAGCTACAGAGAGATGAGCGATGACATCATCCCGTCGTCTTCACCACCAATACGGTTACAAAACCATCAAACATCTGCCTGAATCATAGGAGAGATAAGCCGTGACATCATCATCATCATCTTCTTTTTCATTGTTACTCACCAGGATAAGAGGGATTGCTAAAGGGAGCTGGTTTGTTGGACTTTGCCACTTTTAAGCATACAGACTAGAATTCTGCTCAGAACAGCTTATCCCAAAAGGAAAAAAAAAATGCAAGAATGACGCATTCAGCAAAACAAGGGGAAATGGATGTAGAATTAGTCTATATGTGCAGTTAAGACTACAACTGAGTGTTAGATAACATACTTAAATACCAATCTAGGGTCCAGAGTCATTACAGTTCAGGGTAAAATGAGGGATTGAAAGAGCAAAGGACAGAGAGAGACACTGAGTGAGAGAGAGAGAGTGTGTTTGTGAGAGAGAGAGAGTGTGTGTGTAAGTGAATGAGAGAAAGTGGTATTGAGAGAGAGAGAGAGAGAGAGAGGAGAGAAGTGTTTTTGTTCCCTGTGGTTCACCTCCCTCCCTTCCCTTAGCTGCCCACCCAATACTCCAGCAAACACTCTGTAGAATATTCTAGCGTGGGTCTGAGGTTCAACTTGGCAGCCCATCAGATGCCCATTTCAACAGCACTGCACTCTCATCACCGCATGCAGCGCGGACCGACATGAACTCATCCATCACTGCAACGGAGATGGAGTGATAGCAGATGGCACAGATAAAATCCCTCTCCCTTCTGAGAATCAGCCAACTGGTTCTTAACCGACCGACCGTGACCAATTGGAACACTTTTTTGCAGGCCCGATCTAGTCAACTGACTATGACACATTTAAACACTTTCTATGCCAAATCTACCTATTCAAAAATCAGCAACCAGTTAGGGACTGGTAAACAAGTTGCTCGTCACTGTAAAGATTGTAAGATGATATTGGTCAAGGAACACTGCAACCAAACACTTTTGGTGTTGGAATGACGCAGGACTATCCGCCTCAACAATTCTGGGCAGCAAACGTAAAGATGCTGATACAAAAGATGCAGATTCTCACACACACACACACACACACACACACACACACACACACACACACACACACACACACACACACACACACACAGCAAGTCCTCCTTTCATCTCAAATGTACTGTGACGTTATAGTTTTCAACACAGCCACCTGACACCAGTGCGGCTTCATTGTGCCTGGTGTCAAATTCGACCAATTCACATGTGTGGCCTGGTAAAAACAATAGCTATGCTTCCAAAAACACACGTTTTTTTTCTCCTTTTCATGCATTGAAGTTTACCGATATTCCACTCAAAACGATATAACAAAATAGCGTTTTCACCTAAAACATAATTGTCCTTGCCTTCCTTGTAGACCTAAGTTACCTCCTCAGAGGCACTCTTACATCAGTTCCACTGCAGCTGTGTGGGATGTATGGTGCTCAATTACAGCACAACCTGCCTTCTGTGCTCAGGACTACGTGCCTGTGTGGGTCCCGGTGCCTCCAAAGCCATGCTTGTGCAGGGCTGAAGGTGGGCGTTGTGGAGCATACATTAACTTCCAGCACGCAGAGAGAAAGAAAGAAAGAGAGAGAGAGGGAGGGAGAGAGAGAGGGAGATAGAGAAAGAGAGAGAGGGAGAGAGAGAGAGAAGAGATAGAGAGAGAATCATACAATGGTGGATGAAGCAGCGCTAAGCTTCTGTAGGTCAGAGAGGGCAATCTGCCATCTGCAGACAATCCAACAACCCTTCTCCTCCACCTCGTTTCATAACACTTGCTCAAGCTCTTAGAAAGGAAATGAAGAAAAAAAAGAAAGAATCACAATCACCATCTGACACAATGACTGCTTTATTCAGTGGCAAATAACATTTTACAATTCAGTGCAATTTCGGGTCAAAACTGAATGAAATAAATAATTGGTGCTAATATGAAGCAGACCCATATGAGGCTGTGTTTTGATGGAACGGGGGCTTGTTCGCACTCCTGCTGTGAATCACACAAGGCAGAGAGAACAAAACAAAATCTAATCTTCACTCTCTGGGTCCAGCAGTGAATTATTTAGTGTAAAGTGAGCACTCTCGTGCTCGTGCTCTTTTTCTCTCTCTCTCTCTCTCTCTGTCTCTGTCTCTCTCTCTCTCTCTCTCTCTCTCTCTCACTCCCTCTCTTTTGTCTCTCTCCCTCTCATGCAGATCTCTGCTCTCTCAGTTTACCTTTATTGAGTTACCAAACGTGATGATAGCTGCGTGGGGTCACGTCCGATCCAGTGATCTCCCACGTGTAGTGTGCATGTCTCTGCTGGGCAGTGGCAGCGTGCATATGAGGGACAGGGGAAGGGAAGAGAGTGAATAGAAAAAGAAAGACAGAACCATTTGCCAAGTTGATATCACTAATTATAGAGTCAATTAACTTCCTCCACAACCCCTAGGCTAAAACAAAGGCTGACATACATCTTAAGAGGATAAATAGCCTCAAATCAGAACCATCAGTTTCCATCAGTTAAACACACTCTCTTTTTATAACTCATGCTAAAGAGTTTAAAATTTAAACTTGTTTAAAACTGCTATGGTGCCCAGCCACATGCAATGCATAGGCCTCCTCCATAATCGGGCATTTATTTGAAATCCATTTGCCTGGAAGACCTTGCCCCAGTGGACTTCTTTGGGGCTCGTGAATGACTGGAATAAGTCGTCTTAAGCCAGGGATCAGGACCACTGCATAATTTACACATCCTGCACGCCACACAGCCGCTCCACTGGCCGGAGTCTTTTCTCCACCCTCACACCCAAGCCTGAGCTAGCACTGTAAACAAACTCAGGACAACACTGGCCAACAACAGCCCAGTTATGAGGCTAGAGTACCTTTCCACTCATTAAAAATCCCAGTCTGAGCCAGGGGGTGGTTAGAGGGTCTACAACGTTGTTTGAGCAAAATTCTTTATATATATATATATATATATATATATATATATATATTTATTTCATTCTCAGTTGCAACAGAACAAAAGCCTTTCAGCACCACCCACTTTGAGCTTAGTGAGAATAAGTATCCCGTCTGAGTGGTAGTCTTTCGACTTTCCTCCAATGCTTTCTAATCCTCAAACCTATCCATTATGTGAATTATGACAGAATTAGGACTTGGACACTAGAATTAAGACATTAGGACTCGCACTCAACTGAAACAAGTGCTAACAAATGACTGAATCCTTCAAGAAGATAATTGGACCACCACCACATATTTTGTATTAAAGAAGATTCGGATGAACACTGAAGATAAAGAAGGATTAACTGTGCTTTTTTGACAAAAACACCTGAAAAAAATGCATCGTCACACATCACAGACTCTGAATAGCACACCCCAATACTAAAAAACAATCAGGTACGTGAGTTCAGAAACAAACTCCTCTTGTTCCCACCTGGGCCCACACCACCCTGTGACATTTCACACGCTAAAGGGGCTCAGGGGCCTTGCCGTATCTGACGTCAACTAGCGCTCCATCAAAAGGAGGCGGCCAGCACTCTCAACCTCACGTGCTGTACAGAAACATGGTCAGAGAGCCCAGGAGAGAAGTTCAAAAGTGCAATCAGGGTGGCAATCTGAGATTATGCTACTGACCATCACGTGAGGAGCTGCAGTACACCGGTGATATTATTCAAAGCTTAGCATTTTGCTAGATAGCAATTAGCCTTTGTAAACAATCCACTCATCTGCTAAATAAAGCATGGTGTGAAAAAAGTTGCACTAGCTGACAAGTAGCTTCATGAATGTCAGACTCAAATGTCAAACTTGGGAACATTGCCATAGGTTGTCATTTGTTTTTAAGCCACTTTGTTTCAGCCAGTATGTGCTACAGCATTCTGAAGAAGCAGTTAACACCATCCGTCATTCCATTCCTAGGACATTTTTGACACCTGACAATAAAGGCTATTACATTGTTGACATTTTTTTGTTCCTTCCCCCCTGAAGGATACATTTTCGTCACATGGTGTACCTACTCAGCTCTGTACTCGATGAACCCATGACAAACCTCAAGTTCTAAAAAACACTGCAACTTGTTTCTTTTGTAGTACGGCCTGTAGACTTCGAATTCCCCTGTGACAGTGATGGAAGTGAGGGGCCTTCCATGAGATGAGGCACTCATATGCGGTTTGCGTGTCAACCCTCCACACCACGGACTGCTAACTCTGGGCAATAAGCCCTCCATGAATCAGTCCCCTTGTTCACCCTTTGCTTTGTTTCCGGGTCTGGCACATGGACAGAACATTACACACACACACACACACACACACACACACACACACACACACACACACACACACACACACACACACACACACACACAGTGAGGGTATACAAATCACTCCTACACCTACAAACACATGCAGGGGACCAATAGACCATACTTCCATCCCATCCCAAACACGTGCGCAAAGAGGCAACAGCAGACCAGCTCTTGACCAGCATCCTCTCTCAAAAAAGCCATGACGTCCTTCAGCTAATGAAGACACTGATGGGCAAATCTTCTTTCACTGATGCTGACTCTCTAACACTGGCACTCCCTGTAACACTGGGGTAACACTGGGGTAACACTGGGGTAACACTAGGGTAACACTGGACATTTCCTACTGTCCTGACTGGCAGAGAAAGAGAGAGAGAGAGAGAGAGAGAGAGAGAGAGAGAGAGAGAGAGAGAGAGAGAGAGAGAGAGAGAGAGAGAGATACCGAAAGCCAGAGAGTGTTGGTACTGGCACATAGAAAAGAGGGAGAATTCTCAGACAACTGAAAGTGGCTTATCGTAACTTAGGACAGCAGTGACATGCGCCCGCAGAATTCACAAGTATACAGCTCACTCTTAAGGACGTTCCTACCAGTAAACCACATCGGTGAACAAACACACTCAGGATCTCACTACGGTAAAGTGCCAAGCAACACCAGAGTATATATAGACTCTGCAAACTGTCAGACTTTCAGACTGTCAGATTTCCTTCCAATATGTCGCATGACAAACTTAAAAGAGCCGTGTAGTGTGCCATGATAGGAAAACTGATACCTGCCAATAAATGATATTTTGTAATTTCCTCTTTGACTGTCTAACAGCCCATCTGCCCCTCTATCTAATGTCTGTCAGTCCTGTATTCCCCGGTATAAATAACTGATTTATGAGAAGCCCTGCCGCTTTTTTTCTCCATCTCCACAACCTGTAAGCCTCTACGGCATCTATCTGTCCACTGTGTTCCAGGGCAGAGGCAATGCATGGCAACAACAAAAAAAAACACCCTTGACCCTCCTTGTCTTGTCAAACACAGCTAACATTTGCACAGTTCCCCTGAGTACAAACACAGGCAGGAGCCCATCCTGGGGATGGATGAGGTGTTGAGGTGAGTCAGTAGAAAAGGTGGCACCAAAATGGCTGAGTTACAAATGTTCCACACTCCCTATTGTTATTATTATTTTTAAATGAATTGGAGCTGATCATCAGATACACTGCTATACTTGCATGAGAAAATTGCAACAAAAAGGCTGAGGAGAATTGGCACACTACTTTGGAAATAAAAAAATAACCAGTCGTCCCTCTTTCAGGAGTATTGTTCTTATTTATGTACACATTACAAAACTGGTGTGGGTTTTTCTTTTCTGTCTAAATGTTCTTATTCTGTTAGTCGGCGTGCACCAGCGGACGCGGTGAACTCACTTGAGTTATGTAATTTTTATTCTTCAGACTATACTGAGAAAGCTACTGACATAACATCTAATTTAAGAGTGGACCATTCATACAACCCACATTTCTTTTTTAACTGTGAGCACTCAGAAAGTCACCAGCCCCTTCAGATAGACATCACCACATCACATATCAGTAAACACACTTGTCTATGCAATAGTGCACAGTGCATAATATGACCTGCCCTACATGACAGAAAGACATATAACATATGTTTTTATCTCACTGTCTCCTAACACTTAATGAAGAAAAGCTACATTAAAATGGCAGACAATGTCTGTGAAGCACGGAAAAGTACACAGGTAGGGCTGGAGAGAGGGAAGGAAAGGGAGTTGCCGGTTTGGCAGCAGGCTTTTTTCTTTCTTTTCTTTTTTTGTGGGGAGGGTTGCTGCTACTTACTCCAACGATTCAGCAGGCTGTTCATATGCATCTTCGGAAGATGGCGAGGGGAGCAGAACTCACAAACACATACAGAAGCCAAGCCACAAGCGGGGTCCCGATACAGCGACTGAAAAACCACACACAGACACAGATGCTTAAACACATATACAAACACACACACCAATAACAGTGATTATGATCAAGCGTGGCAACTTAAATCAAAGCACACACACACGCACGCACAGACAAACACACAACAGTTGAAGCTGAACAAGTGGTGGCATGGAAACACACTGCACAACCTGTTGAAACACTTTACAACACAGAGAAACAGCCTGTGAGTCAGGCAGTGTGTACTATTTGAGAGGGTCATGCTTAACCCCACGGTGAGATTTGTCCCACTGCAGAAAATATAACATTAACCACTTTTAATCACACACGGTGATGTAGTAGGCTAGCCTAGGCCTAGAGCTTCCGTTGAATGTAGGGGGGGGGGGGGACATTATCTTTCACCGCGGAATGTTTACATTGCATATGCATAGGCTACGCTACAGTTATTTGCTAAAATCTACTAAAACGGATTCGTGCCCATTCGACTAAAATAGGCTACAGCGGATAAAAGGTAAAATATTTAGGCTATATCCTAGCCAACGACAAACTGATACCTGCCAATAAATTATATTTTGTCATTTCCTCTTTGACTGTCTAACAGCCCATCTGCCCCTCTATCTAATGTCTGTTGTCATCTAGGATTTAAAGACATCTAGGCATCAAAATAAAGCAACAGTCTTCCAAACGAATCCATAGCAAGCTCTCTCTAAATATGTCTATCGTCTACTTACAGTAATGGTGTGAAATGCAACAGTCCCTGGCAGGAAATCCTCCTATCGATGACAACGGCTCCAGTGTTTTTGGTAAAGTTATAAGCGCTACAATATAGCCTAAATTCTTGGTGACTGTAATGTTTCCGTGGCTTAACCGCGGACTCCACTGCTGTTGTAGCGAAAAGCGTTCAATCCTCAGCTTCAGCTGACCAATGAGCGCGCTCCCTGCTGGTCCGCGCCTCTGGATCATACACTGAGCTAGGAGATGTTAGATCAGTTGCCCTGGGAACGCACAAGGTGTATTTGCGCTATCAACAGATGTAGACAACTTAATTTAGAGCCATGTTGTATTATATTTTATCTATCGTGTCTTGGTTTTGTTGATGCTGTCATTGGTGGTGGTGGTCGTCGTGGTATGAAGGTCTAATTAGTGTGTGTTCAGCTGATTTTGAACAGTTGCTTGATATTTTGAAATATATTTCCATGTAAGCTCTATAGGCTCTCTATGTATATAGCTCTCTCCTATAGGCTATGTTGGTTTCTTCATAAGTTAAAAATAAAAAAGAAAGAAAGAAAAAAGGCTGAACCTACCACACAGACTTTAAAAAGAGTCATCACGTTTCTCTAGTTGAAAATGTTCAAATTTTGGAGCATGCAAAGTTTTTCATGCAGAATTTAATTAAAGTTCACAAAACATATTTGTTTGTCTAATATGGTCATTGTAGACATAGGCTACATTTTCAATAAAACTAGATAATGTAATTCAAAATGTAATGTAAATCAAAATGCATCTCACAACTTTAAATACAGCCGATTTACTGCTGAGCTGCACAATTTCTAATTGCTTTTGCAATATTTTGCCTTTTTGTTGAGATGCTTTTATCAGGCGATTTGTCTTCTTTTGATGGTAGGCCATACGGCCATGTGAAGGACAGATAAACACGTGTTGTTCCCATCAGCCATCCAAGATGCCCTTTTCCAGGCTGGGACACTGAACATGGAGAAAGAAAACCTTTCACCGCATCACATTGCTGACTATATTGCCAGAGGACACAGCAAGCTTAGCAGTGCCAATAAGGCTTTGGGTGGCGTTTTGCAAGGTTTCGCATGCCTTTTAGGTAGCTAGATCTTTAGACCAAAACTTACAGTACATAGTGCTGCTTAAATGAAGCATGCTCACAAGCACTGTATTAGGATCTGGACTGAGCTACAACTCTCTCTAGTGGTGAATTCTTGCAGTACATGCTTCCTCACTAGGCGCTATGTTGAATAGTAGGTAACTAAAGCCATCCTTACACCAGAAGACTTTGACAACATTTGGGAAATATTCTTGAAAGAGTGTAGTGGGGGCATTAGTTAAAAGACTCCAACCTTTCAAAAATCTTTATCAAATCTTGTCAAAGTCTTCTTATGTATGGGTAGCATAACTGACAGTTGTTTAACCAGGGGCTAAAATTAGCCTTGTACTAATAGCTGTGATCTTGTGAGCCAGCATTGACTGGTAGGCCTAATATTAAACATAATTAATTGTCCTGACCCATACCCTAACTTCAAGCCAGCCATCGCCAGGAAAGGAAAACATCCAAGCGCTCTGAAATGTTGCTGTTTAAATTCAACATCAAACAATAGACTGGGAATAAAAGGTGAGTTGACCCCTTATGAAAACTAATACTATATGATTTCTTCAATACCTCTATAATATCTTTGACCTTTTGTTCTTATAGTACAGCCTCATACTTAGTATGTCCCAAAATAGTATAAGATTTCTATAATATCTATAGTATTGTATTCCTAAGATTAATAATATTTTGTCCCAAAATACTATAAGATTCCTATAGTTCTTTGTTAGGGACTGTGAAACAGTGAAATACTGTGTGTCTGTCTTTAGTTCACTAGCAGCTGGTCAAACAGCCATCGTCTTGAAAAATACGTCTACTGGTAATTAACTCTGTCTGACCATGTGAGGACTACAGAGGTCAGCTATAGGATACTGTGAATCTCTGAGCTGTGAAAATGTGAACTATGAATCAGGATGATTTGTTTTTTGCCATCTCTATAAACTGACATTAGTAGGCCTACACATCAGTAAGATTTTCCCAGAGTTCAAGTAGGCTATAGGGCAGTTAAATAGTCATGTTAAGTAGTGACCCTACCCTACCCCACAAAGGCAGAAAAAGTGTGCCTGGTTCTGACAATTGGACAGCCTAGAAGCCCTAGAAGCCAGCCTGAATTTACCCGCCCACAAAATTGGACTTGGACCCACTGGAATTGGCTACACCAGGCTAACAACTGGAGTGTGACGAAGCCAATTACCCAAGTTGTCTGACAGGGGTTCTCACTTCTCTTCAGAATTAGTATGTCAGGGTGCACCCTTCACCAGCATAATAGCAAAAGAATATTGTCTTATCCATTCCTACTTATACATTAAACTTATTCTATGTTGAAGAAAGAAAGGAATCATCGGAGAACACAGACGTTGATTCTCAAGTGATCCCTTTCTCTCTCTGCATGAGCAGTCCTCTCCCGTGAAGCACCGGGTTGTTAATTAGAAGCGTGGTGGAATTACTTTTGTTTTCATTTTTTTTTTACTTATTCTATGTTAGGTCAAACAGAATAATGTCAACCCACCCAAAAGTGCTTGAACTTGACCGCAATCTACAGTAAGGAACTTTGTCAAAATTCCCATTTCTTAGTTTAACTTCGGAGTCAAACAGTTCACTTTTCTCATACAAGATAAACTGTTACATACAGTTATGTTTCCATTCTCTACCACACTGCACTTAAGTGTTGTTTATTAAACATCCACTGTGCAAACTTAAAAAATAAACAAGAATACTGTTCATGTCTTGAAAGTGTTAGAGGAAAATGGAGGAGACCACTGAGACATGGACAAGAGAAAGGCAACTTTAATTTATTCAAATATTAAACAGGATATAATATATCTTAAGTGATTAACTTTGAGATCATTGCAGATCTACTGAACAGCTCAATCATGCTAGAAATTCAAATGTAATGTTTGAGATGGCATGCAATTAAGTGGTCATTTAGCTGTAAACTGTTCTCACTACAATGACTAAAACATGTTAGGCTAAGTGATATAAAACAGCAACGTTTTCATAGCCCTTTGGGTGAAACTGGGCAGAAACCATGAACAAATAAGATTAAATTTAAAAATGTCATAAATACATTTATTTTACAGCATTCTGTTGGTTCCAAACCTTGTCAATCTCAAATCACTTTTGCAAGTATTTGTAAAAACCCCATTGTGCATATAATGAATGTTAATAATTAACAATAGAGATTGATAATTAGGTAATTGAATTGAAATGTTATCCTTCATAATGTATTCACTCTAACCATTCTAAATGGTTATAGGGTTGTCATGCCTTCTTTAACTGATGCTATAATGTAATTGGCTAAATTTAATATTGTAGGCCTATTTGACTGAGGTAGTTTTTTAAACAGATGTGAATGTAATGTCAAAAGATAAAGTTATCTAAGTTTTAGAACGTCATTCATTATTTTTAGGAATTACACTGTCAGAGACGTTCCAAATGAATTACCCCCTGATAGTTTGTGTACATTTACTGTTTGACAATGCACCTGCGCATCTTACATATCCATGGTAACCAGCTTCCAGAAACACAGCTTTAAGTCCAACAGTGTCAACAACAAAAAAATACACAAAAAAAAACATAATACAAAAAGAAAACACAAGAGACTATCAAAATCCAAAATTGCACCACAGAGTGAAATGTCTTATGCATAGTAATAAGTCTTAAAAAACACACAACGTACAAGTCAGAGAGATATTTCCAATACAGTGATGTAGCATGCAACAGGAGAAAAGTGTGAGTGTGTGTGTGTGTGTGTATGACCATGTGTGCATGCGCGTGTGTCAAGTCCGGGGAGCAGGAGTCACAATATAAAAAACAAATGGTTGAAGTCTGTCACTGCCTAGCAGACTCCAATCCCCTTTTCTTATATACATTCAACACATAAAGTGCTGAAAGAACTTACAGTATGTGGAAGCATCAACAGTGAGTGTTATATATGCCTTTAAGATTTTTTCTAAATCAAGTGGTTGTACTGTATCTACACTACGAAGTTCCTAAAACTACTCCTACACCTAAACAAGGGAGCAAGGGGGATAAAGAAACCAAGCATACTTGCCCATATCCGTAGGGCACGCTGAACATACTATACGGTATTTTAGTAGGCTTTGGGTTGATCAGGTTTTTTAGTCAACACTACCTGTGCTTGGACTTTATTCCTTACTCTTAAGCAGGCAATATCTGAAACTACTAAACACACTACCTCAATCTTCTCCAATCTATCCATCTACACTTCTGCATTACCTAAGATACTGTAGTGATGACCTATGATAAAGGGTGTAAATATGAAATGTAAGGCATATCATTTGTTATCAGTCAAACCTTTAATAATTCATTACATGATGCCATGCATAGAATTGTATTGGAATTCCCTTAAGATCTGCAAACTAAGTAAAACAAATACGACATTTTTGCTAGATCTCACACTGATGCACTTGGAAATGTACAAAAATATACTCTTTAGTGAGCTTTACACACAGAAGTGTGCAAATCTGTGATGGTCATGCCTGACCTAAAACAACTGCATGTTGACGGCCAGTGTTAATGCTCAACTTTTTGAACCGTGTTGGTAGTCAGAGATGAGCCAATGCCAATCTTGTGAATGTGCATACACAATGTTGACTATTTTGGTTTGGGGCTTCAGTATCGTAAAAATGCTGCACAAAAATGCCATTTAAAAGCTTCTCACAACACAGTACTATACTATCATGATTACCTGAATTCTCTCTCCTTCAAAAAAGCACTGTACATTTTCTTTGTTTAAAAAAGACAATTCGTTACTGGCAAATCTATTGCACACCATGTAAATATTTGGGCACCAACAACACACTTCTGTTTAAATCAATGCCATTCGTTTTCAAATTGGATACTTCAACAAACCTCAAAAGGAAGTACAAGTTAGAATTTTGGATTAGCACATTTTTTACATCACATACACAAGTGATAGCTTTTTCCCTTTTTGGATAATTGTAAAGGAAGAAAAAAAGACGACACTAGCCCTAGTTCGGGAGGATCACGGCCAGCTGCCCTTAACGCTTCAGCAGCGAGATGAATTTCACCGCCCTGCTGCATCAGAGGAAAAACTAAAAAAAGTGCAATGTGAAGGTGGAGAAGGAAGGAACAAGACAAACAAGAGAAGAGAAGGGAAAAAACGCTGATGTCACTGGCAGGCCCTGAGAGCAGAGGCCTGGTGGTGGAGGCTGCATGCTACTGCAGGTCTGTACACACATGCATGATGTGGCAGCGCCAACATGAACTGCAGAGACAGAGGTGAGTGGGTGCAGGAGTGAGAGTGGAGGGGGGCCTCTCTCTTAAAAATCAATCCTTCATCCCACACACACCCCCCTCACACACATATACATCCACATAAACACCCTCAATGTGTAATTACATCAGTCACGCTCCATTACAGTGTGTGTTGTGTGCGTTTTGTGTGTGTTGTGTGCGTTTTGTGTGTGTCGTGTGCGTGTTGGGTGTGTGTGTGTGTGTGTGTGTGTGTGCGCGTGTTGGGTGTGTGTGTGTGTGTGTGTGTGTGTGTGTGTGTCTGGTCCCCACTGCTGCTCTTCACCAGCTCTCTTCCCATCTCCTGCCAAACTGCAACATGGCAGCACTTCCATGTCCCCCCCTTTTCTTCTCCTCGCCAGGGCGTCTCTGTCAGACCCAAGCCGGCACGCTGACCGAGAGAGCCCCGCCAATCAGGACAGCACTTCGTCCTCGCCTACGAAGGGCAGCTCCATGCTTCGCATGCCCTCCCCGCTCTCCTGTTTCCTAGGAAACCGAACAAGAAAAAGCTCCAGTTAAATTAAGCATCACGTCCGTCTGTACATCCGACGCGCCAGGCTGACAGAGGTGGACAGTAGAGGTGGACAGCAGAGGTGGACAGTAGTTGCACTTACTGGATAGAATCATTTAGAGGCCTTAAAGTGAGTGTAAAAGAGGGCAATACATTTAGCATCAGCATTCAGCAAGTCCTTAGTAAGAGAAAAGCATAAACAGCATAAAATGACATCCTCATATGCAAATCATATGCAGAACACATGACAGTGAAGACGTGATAGTTATTCACTGACATGTGATGGGGGGGGGGGGGGGGGCGGAGTAGTAGGGGGTGCATGTAGAGATCCTGCCGCATGCAAGAACATTTCCATGCTCTGTGGCATTCCTCATCAATGCAGGCACAAAAAGCTCAAACGGCAATCCAGTGCACACTTGACTCTGGATGTTATCAAAATTGGAGAGGGAGAGAGAGAGAAAGAGAGAGAGAGAGAGAGAAAGAAAGACCAGTGCTGAAGTGGGTGGCTATTAGTGTTATTAGGCAGCGTGGGCGCGCGCGCACACACACACAATCTTTCTCTCTTTCTCTCTTACACACACACACTAACAGCACCTTTCTCTTTCATGTGCATACTCATGCAGTCAGGAACTACAGGGGTGGCATAGTCAAACTCACAGAGTCGCCAGGAGGCAAGGCACACACTGGCCAAGCAACTTGCTGAAATTCTTGATGTCTAGTGACTTATCCACTTTGCCTCTACCGTCAAGGTTCATTTGCCTGTTTGATCCACCTCTAAGTGCTTAATAATTATCAGACTTATTTGGAGGAGGCAACTATTCTACTTGGATTTTTTTTTTCTTCCCGCTGAACCATTTCTTCAAAGCATAAATCCAGTCAACTGAAACGCAAACCCTGGCAATATGTCGGAATTTCAACAGGAAGGAATGCAACCTGGAACTTTTGCAAACAAAACACCACTGCAATGCAGGTGTGATCTGAGAGCAAAGATTCCAAGTTAGCATTCCAGTTGAGACTAAACTCTAGTAACCCTATTAGAGCACACAATGCATAAAAGCACACAGTTTCTCTACCAGACATCCCCAACTTATCACTTTCAATGCAGTGCACACATTCAACCATTTAACTTATCCAGTGCATGTTACTGGTCAGATGCAATGGCCAGTGCATGTCAGACAGGAAGGCAGGCAGGCACCACCGAAGCCCAGTGGTCAATTACCTGGAGTGACCATGAATGTAGCAGTATTTCAAACCGCCTGCTCTGCCCTTTCTGGAGAGTGTGACAGAGGGAGGAGGGGGAAGGGAGACAGAGAGTGGGTTTTCAATGAGAACCATTAGAGAGCTAATCACTACCTCATTTACTTTCTCAATGTGTCATTATGGGATTATCAAACTGAATTGGATTTTATCACTTTCATTGTTCAAAGCCCTAAAAACGCAGCGAGCACATTTATTTATGCAGCAAGTGTTTCTTCCTCTCTGAATGCCAAAATATAGTGTATGGAGATTATTAACAGGCCATAGGCCTTTAATCTCATGGATATTATCCATAAATGGAGCAAAAATAGGATAAACAAGCTCAGACAACACTGGGGTGACTGGTTTTATGTTTTGCCTTGCAGCATTTGCACCGTTCTCTGTGAGTGCGTGTGAGTGCCACTCACGTCAGCATGGGCCCAGGTGTGGACAGGCTTCTCTCCTCTCGGCGGCTCCAGTCGAACGGGTGGCCAAACGAGCGCTTGCGCAGCATGGTCCTCACCAGGATCTACACAGAGTACAACAGGGGGAGAGGGGGAGGGAGAGAGAGAGAGTGTAAGTGCATGAGTTAGTGAGAGAGAGAGACAAGAGAGAGAGAGTGAGGGAGGGAGGAAGAGAGAAGGTTTTGGACGAAAGGCTTTCTTGTACAAGTTAGCAATTTAGGCCACTTATCAATGATCAATGTAAACAATGAACAATACATGTTGTTGTCTTTTTATCCCCTAATACACAGCTCTCTAGGCACTCACAGGCGTGCATGCGCGCGCACACATGCCCCCCCACACACACACACACACACACACACACACACTTCATTATTTTAATGAATAACTGATTAATACACCACTACAGCATCCAAATATTCACAAAGAGCCAGTTGTTATGCGTCACATGCAATCACATGTTTTTACATACAAACACTATGCTAATTGTCGCAACCACATTAATTAGTGTGCATATTAATGGTAGAGATGACACTGCCTTCTCCAAACATACAGGCTTCCTATGATGGTAACCCACTGGCACAGAGTTTGTGAACATGCCCTAGGCTACAATAAATTAGAACAATCAGTTTTGTGGTATTAATCACCTATAACCATGTAGAGAAGAAGGTTATGAAAGCAAGGTTTTCATGTAAAAGTAAGCAACTTATCTATGGATGACCAAAATAAGTCATAGGAACTGCAATTAATGCAGCAAATGACACAATATGTTAGTGTTTTTTTATCCCCTGATACACAGCCCTCTAGGCTCTCACAGTGTCTCACAGGTGAGCGTACACACAGACAACACACACACACACACACACACACACTCACCACGGTGGCCAGGCTGGGGATGTGCTTGACAGAGTTCTCCACTTCCTCCTCCGTCACCTCGATAAGGGAGCAACAGTTGTCATCCTCTGGGGGGAGGGGCTCGGCACCATGCCGCGTCACCCACGGGTGCACCTGAGGGAGCAGCACACACACACACACACACACACACACACACACACAGGGGTGTTTAGTGAGCACAGGCAACAGCAGCCACAATTACTTACAGTGAAACACCTAACTACCCATATGGTAAATGCAAGGGGCATCCGTGGCCTACTACCTAGGGAAATTGACTTTCCTACCGGTTGGAAAAATGTGGGTGGGGGGAGTGACTGAATTTAATTATTTAATATTTTACCCAGGGTGACAGTTTTTGGGCTGAATCAATGCAAAATTGTGCATGACCTGGCGCATGTTCATGGCAAACACTATAATTTTCTCTTTTTCACTCCAAACATTTTCTGACCGTATTATAGCTAAGGTAGTTAGCCACAACAATAGCGTTATCTAATAGCCATTGTTTGTCTAGTCCTCTGTCCGAACCTAAGTAGTATCCTCCTTTTTGGGCATTTGTCCGCCTTTTTGACAAGTGCTCCACAGTTAACAAGGCTTATAAGTAGCGATCAATGATAAAAAAACAAAAAAAACAATGCGTTCTATATGTTCTATATGCGTTCTATATGTTCATATAAGGGGCCTTCAGATAGGAGGCGACATGCACTGCTCTCGCTGCTAGGTTGCGCTGGGTTGAGTGAATGACCCAAAGATTTGTGTTGGGCTCAATGCAAAATAGCTATGATTAACAGTGCCCAGCGCTCAAAGTTAAACATGGATTTCGACTGTGGAACATGCAAGAGCTGCAGAGTAGCAAAATGAAAAAGAGAGTATACCCCCCCCCGCCCGGGGTAGGAATAAGCCTATAAGGAGAAACTGTGTCCTCATTTTGGTCGATTTGTCCTCAACTAGTCCTCCTTTTCATTCTGGTTGGTGGTCACCCTATTCCAATGTATTTCTGCACAGAACCAAATAGACATCTACAGTAGCTGGGTCACGGATGCAGCGTGGTTTGACCCACGCCTGAGGCACGGATGTCATAGAGGAAGTGCGGCTGCTCTAACCTGTTAACATGGCCGCTGAATAGGAATAGGCCTATGAGCACAAATTGGAGGGTGTCCTCATTTTGCCCAATTAGTCCTCACTTTTAGACACAGGCTGTCCTCCTTTTTTCAGAGTCTGGTTGGTGGTCACCCTATTTCTGCTATGTTATAGTACACATGTGGCCTCCACTTCTCCTTTTAAACACAAATTATAACTATCAACTGGTCTCTTCGATGTATTTCTGCACAGAACCACTCACGTGAAATACGTCGAAAAGACCAATTCTCCTTTTAAACACAAATTATGACTATCAACTGGTCTTTTCGATGTATTTCTGCACAGCACCACTCGCATCAAGCGGAAAAAAGGCTTCACTTCTGTTCTCTAGCTGGGTCACGGTTGTGGCGCGAGAGCCTGAGAGACATGAAGCTATTATTCATAATAATTGTTTCATAATTTATTGTATAAGAGCCTTTCAGTAGGATACCACATAGTTAGGCCTATTTAAACACAATATACCACCTGGACAAGAACTTTTCAATATGCTTAATATTAGAACACATTTTTACATTGTGTTTGTAAAAAAAATTATATCGGCTGATTTATCGTTTATCGGTTTTTGAAATCCTCAAATATTGAAGTCGGTATCGGTCTTTAAAATCCCATATCGGTCGGACTCTACCCCAAACTGCTCCTCGAGAGTGTGTGTGTGTGTGTGTGTGTGTGTGTGTGTGTGTGCGCACTAGCCTAGAAATCTAGACACACCCTAGCGGCAGCAAATGTAATTTGCAGCCAGGGTCGTCTATCAACTATCCGTTGGCTTGAAAGCTGGAAAAAACAAACTCTGGTCAGGCCAATCACATCGTGTATAGAGTCGGTGGGCGGGCTTAACATAATGACGACAGAGTTGCTGCGGTTCCGCGTGAATTCCCTGCTAACAAAGAAGATGGCTGCTGCTGGCGAACAGCGGTCTTTCGAATCGCCTTTTGACTCTTAAGGACTTGGAGTTAAGCTTTTCTTTGAGAAAAGAACAAAGAACGGCACTGAAGTCATTCCTAAAAAAGAAATATGTATTCAGAGTTTTACCGACTGGATACCGCAAAAGTTTGATCTACCAACTAGCTCCGCTGGTGGGAAAACACATGGGACTCATGGGTTGTAGCGCTATCCTGTTGCGTACAGAATTTGAAAGACAACTGTTTATCCCGCCCCTCGGATTGAGCCCTGCCAATGGTGTGTTCCCAGACCCAACATGTTGAAGTGGGTCTGGCTTGCCAGGCTATGTGTGCACACTACCTACCACAGATGAGTTTCATGCAGAGACAAATTTCCTTCAGCACAAATAAAGTAACTACATTCATTATTCAATATATATGGCAAATTCATGAACAGTGCCTTAATGTGACTTTACTATGTGTTATATACGGTGTGCTACAATAACATTAAATATGGTATGTAATAATTGTAAAAAAATCTGTACTGCACACTTTGGGTTGTAAAATTGTGTCTAACACAAGCAGTAGTCAAATTACTGAATATCACATATCAAATTGTACATAGTATGCTAATTTATTAATCCAATCCCCTAACATCTTTGCTTATTTATTGTCAGTCATTATATTTGACATATTTGTGTCACTTGGACAAAATACATTAGCGAACTCAACCATAAGTTTGCTGGATTTATCTCCTCCAGCTGCTTTATTTCCTGTCTGTGGCACTGTGGGTAAGTGGATTGGATGACAAGCAACGTGACACAAACATGAGCAACAGAACACTGCCTGGTCTTGAGTTTTCAATGCAAGAATGATTTTCGCAATCTCATGCTTATACTACAAGACCAACCCTCATGTCCAAGACTTTTAATGCCCCTTCCCCTCATCCATATCTGAAATCTGAGATACTTTAGTTCTCTATCTAACTCATATTACTTTCTTTTTAATCATGAGACATATCTAAAATAGTAGGGTTTTGCTCACCATTAATTAAATAGAGAATGCAAACATATTGTGTGATTAACCCACTTAGCATGACACAAAGGGACAGAAAATTGTCCTATTTTGTCCTATAAGTGTCCTCTTTGTCCTACCTTTATTTGTGGCACTGTTATCCTGGTCTCAGGATTCTTGTCCAGCATCTTAAAGAGAAGATCCTTCAGATCATCCGACACATCTGCACTGTAAAGACAAAACACTCTTAAATCAGGAAAGGCTCATTAAGAGCCATAAACAAAATGTGTCAAAGGACAACACAGAGCACGTACAACCTTTTTTATTATTTATACCAATTATCTCTTTAACATATCAATGCATTTAACAACTTGGGCCGTAAGGCACTGTGAGGATGCCCATCTTCTCCCTTTCAGCTCATACACCTCAGGCATCATGTCATTTCTCAACACAGTTGACCCCTACTGACTGTGAGGAACGCCTATCTTTTCCCTCTCATCTACAGTATAGCCCTCACGCATCATTGGTCATTTCTCAACACAGTTAACCCCGCTGAAGGGTTGAAGGGACACCGGCGCGGACATGAGTGTGGCGCCAACTCCGCTTTCGACATTCGATTACCTAGACAACATTGTTCTCAATACAACCTCGGCACACCAGCGGAGGTGGCGGCAGAGTTCGACGCTGGTGTGCGGGGTTGTATTGAGAATAATGTGGTTTTGTGTCGTACACCGGCGCCGGCGTACGCAGTGCTTGACTGTGTGAATGAGATTGTGTGCATGATAATCTGTGTTGCATAAAAGATGGAGGTGGCCGAGTGTGAGGCAGCCCGTCAGGACTGAATGGGTGGGAAAAGGAAGACAGAGACTCACTGCTGGGGCAATTCCACAGGCTGGGTTTTGATCTTCTGATGGAGGCTGAGAATTCGCTCGTCCATAAAGGGACACTGGAAGAGAGAGAAGGGTGTGTGTGTGTGTGTGTGTGTGTGTGTGTGTGTGTGTGTGTGTGTGTGTGTGTGTGTGTGCATGTGTGTGCGTGTCAAAACACACTAAAAACACACTATAAACACAAACAGACTCTTATTTTTCTAAGCAGGGCAATGATAGCAGATGGCATTAAACATGGGCAGTGAAAGTATTTCCTCTCAAATCAGTTTGATCCAAACAGTTTCCGTGTTGTCCATTTTAGTTGGTTTCCCTAAAGTGTTCTGAATATAACAAGTGATGTGTTGCTTCACAATAAAAGAGAAAAAAAACATCAGATTCCAAAAAAATCCTCTTATCCACACACTCTACATCTGTCACACTCCAATCCTCATAATGTGTCTCTCTTATGCATGAAAAGAACACCAACAGAGTCAATAAACTAGATGTACCGCAGAGTGGTACAAAATATGACCGCCGCCCAGACCAGCACATTTTTTCCACAAAAATAAATCACGCTGAAAGGCCTATATGATTCTAACTGTCTTTTGCATTATCCACACTCAATTCTCACTGGTATCTGCTACACAACAAGTACGAAAACATGATTAGTTCATAGATTTCACATGTAAAATTCATTTTATACAACCCCACCCCCATCTTGCCTGTTCATAATTTTGAGAAATTCTTGAATTGTGTGCATGTGTGTGTACACGTTTATGTTTATGTGTGTGGGTGTGTGTGTGTGTGTGTCATGGCCGGATCCAGAATAGGGCTGGGAGGGGCAATGCCCCTCCAAATATTTCTTCTGCCCCACCTAATTGGTCAATTTTAATTGACAGCTATTGAATCTGCCAATCACACTTTTCTAATTCGTCCCGTCTGAATTTCGAGGGTGCTGATTTGCTGGTTGGATAGTATAAATAAGCTACCGGAGCAGCAGCGATGCGTTCCCCTACTATTCCACACTGAGTGCATCACTTGCTGTTTTCATGCTTCAGTAGAGAGGGCTTAGCTATATTTCCATAAAGGTTATAGGCTACTAGATGTAATAGAGATTCTTGTTGCTGGTTTAAATAAAGACCTTTTTTGTATTATTCTCGTTTGAATAAGGTTTGTTTTTAGCTAATTTCCATGTTAGCTTTCTAAGGTGATCTAGCCAGTTAGTTTGTTAACATTGGTCATTCCTTAACTGTGTTATAAGCAGGGTGGGAATTTTATGGCGGCCACGTCGTTGCCCTTTGCGTTGGCCGTGATGTCCCTTTGAAAATCGGAGGTTCACAGTGGCCTTGGTGCCCATTTCTTTCTATATTCTGCTTTGCATCCGACTAGCGAGTTTTATTTAGCCTATGGCCTGATTAAGCTTAGCATTCACAACGCAAATTAATTTAGCCTATGTCTTTTATGCAGTGGAGAATGTGACAGCGCACGGCAAGAAAGAAAGTGCGTCCAAATTCACCCATTCTTTGCACAAAGATATTACATGTATCACATCATACGAAAGAGCTTTTTCTCTGCTTTTAAACGATGTTGGCTGCAAGTTGTGGTAAACGGTTCGCGAGAAAAGTAACTTTAATTTATCATGTTACATTCTGCGCCCATCTCCCTACCCATTCATCTCGGTGGAATACTTCACGAATTTTTGCCGAACACATGACAAGCCATATATTAGAAGAAACAGCAGACTTTACCGAATAAAAAGGTGTAAAGCATTCCCCTGTACAGTTAGCCATTCCAGAGTAATCCAGTTTTACATTTGCAGCAATGTCTAAATGCATGTCTCCAACTTTGGGCTTTAGGTTTTACAGTGTGTTTAAATTGTCCAATACATGATTTCATAACAGGCCAAATACAAAATAAATGTTACAAATATCTCCTAGATATCTGTAAATATTAAAATCAGCTGACTAAGAGTTTGTCAAAGTAGCCTTAATGATGACAAAATGCTAAGCATGCATGTAGACTATTTGAGTTTCTTAAAGCTGAACTGTGCTTTAATTGTTCAATACATGATTTCATAACAGGCCACATAGAAAATAAATGTTAAATATAGCCTAGATATCTGTACATATTAAAATCAGGTCTATGATTAACATTTCTATGTAATATGTCATGTTTGCTATTAGATACAGGTTTTACGGTGAAAAGTAAGGCATTTGTAGGTGAAACTGAGGGGGGGGGGGGGGGGGGTGTATTCATTGTGCCCACCCCAATCTGAGCAGCCTAGATCCAGGCCTGGTGTGTGTGCGTGCTTGTGTGTTTGCCTGCGTATGTGTGTTTGTGCATGTGCATGCATGCGTACATATGTCTACTGTGTGAGTATGTGTCATACGTATGATTACTGTGAATGTATGTGTGTGCGTGTGTATCAGTTTATGCACATGTGTGCACATGGAATGGGTTAACATGACCCCTGGAGGCAAACATACGGAAAAAATTGGTCATCCTAGGCCCTCAAGATATTCACAGAAAACTGTGTCTGCCCTACCCTCCTTTCGGGGGGGTCCAGTACAGCGGGGGGGCTACAGATCAAAACAAAAAACGATGGTTCCATGCTATCCATGTGGGGTTACATGCCCACCAAGTTTAGTGTACCCCGGTCTTTCAGTGTCCCGGGAATCCTTGACGGAAATTTGGACATGCGAAAAAGAAAAAAAGAAAAAAAATCTGACTAAACCTATATGACCGCCGCTTCGCTGCGCGGCGGTCATAATTACTGAACAAAAAATGAAAACACTGCAACTGTCACACTATCAAGTGCTGTTAATCTGAAGGTGTGAGTAAATCTTTGGGACTTGAGTGACTTGAGTGGTGAGAAGTGACCATAGGACCCAGAATGCAAATAGCTGGGATGAAAAAGAATCCCGCCTTTAAACTATCCATCTTAAAATTATTTATCTAAATGTTAGTTTTTTATATCAATGCACTTAATCTTCACACATTTGGCTGTTCCAATTAGGGTGAGGAATGGCATAATACAATGCTTGTGTACATTTGTTTGTGCATGTGCATGAGTGTGTGTGTGTGTGTGTGTAATATTTTCATTAACGGTTTTCAGACATGTCCTCCGCACTATATGTGAATCTTTGTGAAACGGATGTCCGACCCTTCAGGTGAATCAGATATCATGCTTAAAATATGCAGACATTATGTGTGAACGACACCGACGCACATGAACAGAATCATGCGTGGTTGAACAGGTTGAACGTGGTTGAACACGCACATGAACAGAATCTCCGCAATGTATTCGCTTCATTCAAACATGAACTAATTTACATAATGTCCGTACGAAATACTAAGAGGAGAGTAGTGTAAGAGCCGCCTAAGTTCCAGATGTCGGGACATGTTGTTCATATGTACGGCCCAACCTCTTGATATGCGCAGAACATGAAAGCAGCTATTGTTTGTACTCCATTTCTGTGTGTGTGTGTGTGTGTGTGTGTGTGTGTGTGTGTGTGTGTGTGTGTGTGTGTGTGTGTATTTAGGTGTTCATGTGTTTGAATTCCACACACAACAAAAACAAAACAAGAGTCTTACCACTCCAAAGACAAAGCAGTACAGGGTGACCCCCATTGCCCACACATCCAAAGCCTGAGTAGACAAACAAACAAACAAACAAACAAACACACACACCAGAGGGACAGGATCAGCGTCATCTCCACACACTATCTGCAGCTCACTCATAAGGGCACAATTATCTCTCCCCACAATAGCCTAGAATTGCGTTACCAATCATTTTCAGAGAGATTTAGATGGCTTTTAACACTACACCAAACAACCACGATCTCATATCATGAAGAAAGACAAAGAGTCAGAGAAACATAGGCCTGGAGCTGACAGAGTGGGAAAACCGTCCCACCTTTCCAGAGAAGTTCTTGCGGGTCTCGGACAGCGTCTCGGGAGCGAGGAAAGCTGGCGTTCCCACAGTACTGGTCAGCAGCGCATCCGTCCCCTCAAACTGATTACTCACGCCGAAGTCTGCGATCTTTATGTGCCCACCTTCGCCCACCAGTAGGTTGGAGGGTTTGACGTCGCGATGGATGATTTTTTGGTAATGCACTGAGGAGGATAACAAAAATGTTAGCACATTCAGAATCAGTTGTGAGATGCTTTTTTAAATCTATCTTTGCATTAAAATACAGAACAATTGACATTGCATGGATATATCAGGGCTTAAAATTCATTTTTCAAAATGGGGGGGAATTCCCCCCTTAGGTTATTCATGTAGGGGGGATTTACACAATTTAGGGGGGAGGGGGGGATTGCAATTTCGATACTTCTTCGATACTTTTTTAAAAAGTGTTTGATTTTGGGGCCCCCAACACCCTGACGTCATCAGTAATATATACTGTAGTGGGATCATTCACAACAGTGGACATCCTAGATTCTGCTTGACTCTCTCCACACACACACTGAAAATTATGGCTTATGTGACAGGATGTTTCTATTTCATATATTTGTTAATTCATATAGAGTGTATTTAGTTAATAATGTATTTTTTTTAATGTATAGCATTTTACTAGTAATTACTAGTAGCTAAACATATTTAGTAATTTGAATGCTTCATATTGACGTTTAAACTATAACACTTAGGCATATCTTTAATGTGTTGTGTAGGTCTAATTGAGTGCACATTGGTGATGAGTAGGTGTAATTGAGTGCCTGTCATTTTAAGGAAATACGTGAGAGTAATTAGCCTCCCTTCAGCCTGACGGTTTTAGGCTAGTCGCTAGTGAATAAAAGTTGTGCATAGTGCATAAGGATATGTGGATGCAATTCATTATGTTTTCTATGTTATTAGATAAAATTAATGTTCAAAAAACTAACAAGTTGAAGACAATCTTTCTGGGATCAAGTGTTGACGTGACCTGAGCTAGCAGGATAGTTACCAAGGAGCTCTTTCCAGATGTAAAAGTTTGCCATGGTTGCGTAGTAGCCTATTTGCGTAAGCGTAAAGTGTTTCTCTCTCTCTC
This sequence comes from Alosa pseudoharengus, assembly GCF_046254945.1. Classification (NCBI taxonomy): domain Eukaryota; kingdom Metazoa; phylum Chordata; class Actinopteri; order Clupeiformes; family Clupeidae; genus Alosa; species Alosa pseudoharengus. The sequence goes on along the minus strand of NW_027468609.1, from coordinate 34,228,395 downwards.
TCTCTCTCTCTCTCCGTGTGTGTGTGTGTGTGTCTGCGTCTGCATGAGGCCATGTTCAATTCAACTCGGTAGTTGATCCGTCCGGTCAATAGCACCGCCTTCACACCACTTCATGATTATATTAACGTCATCAGACAGGCTGTAAAAGTGTATGCGGGAATTTCTCGCATTATGATGGCTAGAGTTGCGGGACTTGAACAAATTATGCGCAATACCCGCAATCCCGCAGTGAAATTTAAGCCCTGTATATGTATACATTTCAAAGGACAAATCAATGGAACATGAGGGGATGGAGATTCTATGGAAGGTGTTTTTCCTGGTGCCAGGTGAAGGGCCTCCGAGTGACAAGAAAAGGAAATGAGAAATGAAGAGCCCTTAAGGTGGCCTACACTTCAGCAATGAATTCATCAGAGAAAAGGCTGTTGCCGTATGAGAGAGAGAGAGAGAGAGTGAACAGTGTGTAGAGGAAATGAGAACAGGTGGTAGAAACGGCTGGAGTGGAGCTCTGCTCACAATACTCAATCCCCCTCAGCAGGTCCTGGAAGTAGAATCGCGCTTGGTCCTCAGTCAAGGGCTTATCTGTAGGCACCTCCATCACAGCACTGTACTCAAAGACACACACACACACACACATATCAGAAAAGGACATGTATGCAAAATATAGTAAAATATATGTTCAATGTATAATACTGAGTGAATTTTTACTCACCCTTGTTTGACCAGTTCAAACACTGTGAACAGGACACATTATGGATTAGTTTAGCAATGTCATTGATTTTTCTTTTCTATATTTGTAGGACATGGTATGTTTGGTATGTTTTATACATGATCTTATATTATACAACATCAGTCTAAAGATGACTATGTGTGTGTTTATGCATGGCGGAGTTTCTTACCCATGTACAGATGATCTTCACCAGGGTCATCCAAAACCTTTACAAATAAACATGAGAATCTCAGAAGAACATACAGGCTATATACAAAACAAGAGCCATGACAAGCTGAGAATAACTAACTTTCGACTTCCTTATCTCTCATGGGATTCTCTCTCTCTCTCTCTCTCTCTCTCTAAATATATATATTCATGTTAAAATGTGCCGCACCTCCACCAGTTTGACCACATTTGGGTGGTCCAGCTTTTTTAAGATGGCGATCTCCTGGTAGACCCTCTCCAGGGGCCCTTTGGGCTGTGGGGGGCCCTCAGGAGGCCCTTTGGCACCGCGTGGAGGCGGACGACCTGCGACGCAAAGAAGCCATTAGAGAGGGAAGGATAAGCGAGGGAAAATGGCGGGTGGGTGTTCGGAGTGGATTAAGAGCAGGAGACAAGAGAAGATAGTCGGAGGGAGAGGACAGAGTGACAGCAGAGGAGAGAAACAGATGATGGAGTTAAAAGGATAGACATTCCGAGGGAAAAAAGAGGGAGAAAGGATGAGTGTTGGTTATTCAGCTGGATCTGATTGAGTAAAGCACACAGACACAAACACACACACACTCAAGACACACACGCACACACACGCGCACACACACACACAGACACGCATACACAGACACGCACATACACACACGCGCACACACACACACAGACACGCATACACAGACACGCACACACACACACACACACCCTGCTGGGCCCTCCATCTGCTTTCAAACACACTTACGTGGGAAACCAGCCTGTCTCATCAGCCGCTTTTTGGATAGGACTTTCATCGCCTGCAGAAGACAGAGAGCAAGACGAGGGGAGGGAGTGGATTAAAAACAAAGAGACAGGGAAAGAGAGAGAGAGAGAAAGAGAGAAGGAGATGGGTGGGGGAAATCCAATGTCATGAAGAGTGCAAAGACATGCAAAGCCTTTTTACAGTCTTTATTTAGGCAATGCCAGCAGACCAAGTAAGCCCATTTCAGATTCAGTACAATTCTGGTGCAATTTTGGTACACACGCAAATGCACAAAGACATTAACTTAACTCCCGTACCACATGAAGTAGATTGAGGATTTTTAAGTCTTTTTATTTGTCCATTTTTAGACTTTTTGTCCTAAATATTAGAGCCATTACTTGCCATGCATAATCCTGAATTACATCAGTAACCATAGAATATTCACCCATGTTAGTCAGACTTCTCATAGCTTGAGTATTTTTGCCCACCAGAGGCCACCAAAGACTATATAACTATTTCTAGTGTTCTATTTTGACTGTTCAGTGATTTTTAAATACAGTTATTACGCCTGTACTAAATGTTTTTTTATACTTTTAAAAGGGTTATTTGTTAGGTGAAAGATGACTGAGTATACATGTCAAATCTGGTGTTTACTAAGGTTATTTTAGCCAAGCCATTTTTTTTGTAAAGAATTTTATTTTTTGATTTTGATTTGATTTGGAAAATCAAGCATTTTAGATTGTATCTACATACCAGATTGTGAACACCAGACTGTCATAGTTTGACATTGTCTTGAGACATTGACGGCATTCGATTGAATCCCCAATGGCCTTAGGAGGACTGCACAGCTACATACAAATGGGAGGGGGAGGGGTTGAATTGTTTTTAAGTGGTTCATCTAGATCACTTAGAAAAGTGAGGTGATTGCAGGGATGATGGCTGTGGGCTGGAGATTCTGCTACTACATGAGAGGGGAAGACATGCAGGAAGGCAGGCAGGCAGGCAGAAAAATTGGCACTCACGTAGTAGGTGTTGTCATCTTCATTATACGCCAGCTTGACAACTCCGTAGGAGCCCTTGTTCCAGAAACAAAGACATGAAACGAGTCAGAAGAGATCTGGCAGCTGTTTGGCAATTGTTCTGTCACTGACGCACACACACGCTCACATCCACACACACCTCTGTGTTTTCTGCATTATTAGCATTCTAATTACCATATTTCTAAAGACAGGGAAAACTCAATCTTCATACATTTCATAGCCCTTTGAAATGACTCTCTCTCTCACACACACACACACACACACACACACACACACACACACACACACACACACACACACACACACACACACAAGCAGTGGCAGCTGGGAGAACAGACTGGAGATGCAGCAGGGGGCTTCAGCCCACAGGCTCAGGGTGGAGAGGCAGAGAGGGAGCAGGAATCTCCCGAACTGCTCCAGCAGATCCCCACCCCCCCCTCACCCCGCTCCAACACCCCCCCCCCCCCTCGCCCCGCTCCAACACCCCCCCCCCCTCATCCTCACCCGCTCCAACACACTCTCTCATCCTCAGTGACACACTAGCTAGCGGCTATTTTTTGCCTAAACTCTTCATTTAGTCTCATCCCACTTGAAGCTCGTGTCTATTCGCCTTGACTTGCTCTACAGACACACAAGGGGGTGTGGGGTGGGTAAAGGGAAGGCGAGGACAAAGATGACTGTCTTCTAGGAGCTTTCAGACGTCACTTGGTAGTGTCGGGTTAAATCACAGACAGATGCGTTGGGAGTACCTTTCCGATCTCATCCTTCAGCTTGTACTGGTTGAGCTGGACACAGTCCTGTGGAAAGACAACACAAATGTGGTACCAAAAAAAGACAGACAAAAAGAATCAGAAAGAAAACAGTCAACTAACCATATTGTAATAAATCTCTAATAGTAAATGTCTAAAACCTCTACAGGATGCAAAATATATGAAAACAGATATAGAGAGCTATGGTCCATTACAGGGTTCTAGTACAGAACTACAGACCTACTTCAAGAAATATTATGGCCAATTACATAAAGGCACGTTGTGTAATCCTATTATCTAACTACTATTTTCTGCCAGGGAGAGGATCTACACACACATCTCTTCAATCTCTATCACACAGAGGTCCTAACTGCAGTCTCACCTCTGGTTCATTCTCTCAGTTAGTAGCCTTCATGGTAAAGAGTGGGGAACAATGACATATTTCAGTATCACTCTGCAACTGTTGTTTAACAGCAAGTGTACAGGTATGTCATGAATATCTGGATGTTCCATGTGTTTAGCTATATGAAATGTTGAGGTATGGACAACTGTAAATATTTAAGTGGTAGTAGACTTGTCTAACCTGGCTTAAGTTGAAATATAAAGTGAACTCTACTGCTCTGTTAGAGTGTGCCATCACCTAAATGTCACCTCTTTTGGGTGCAACCGAACTGTATTTTTGCGTAGCCGGTTTGCCTTTTATGTCGTCCTGATCCATATGTTACGTGAGAAGAGTGTATTAAGCAAAGATTCTAGAACAGAGCTCCGCTCTAGAATCTTTGGTATTAAGGTCATTATGGGTAATCCCTGTGCTGTACCTGCAGGTCAGTGATGGAGACCCGGTGGGACTCGACGGTGGGGCGACGCGGCAGGCGTGGGGACGAATGCGGCGAGGTGATGGGCGAGTAGGGCAGCGACGGGTAGATGTAGCGCCCATTGATGCCAGGCGAGCCGCATGGCGAGGACAGCGTCTGCGAGCGTTCCTGCAGCGACAGCTTCCTGTCAGACAGGTGCAGGCGCCCACGCGTTTCCTGCGGCTCGGGGAAGAGCGCCTCAGGCCGGCCCACCGCGTGCGACAAGAGGTCACACGAGGCCATCCGGAACGCCGGCACAGACGCCCCCGCAGCCGCCGCTGACCCTGGAGGGTCGGGCGTCTCCGAGCTGTCCATGTCCTCCGGTTCGTCCTCGTCATCGGCGCCCATCCTGTCCTCGGACGGCCCACTGGGCTCATACTCGGTCACCACGATGAGGGACTCCATGTGCACCGGTGGCGGGTGGTGGGCAGGGGGCGCTACTGAACAGCTGCACAGCAGGTCAGGCAGAGGCTGAGGGGGCTGCTGCTGGGCAGACACGAGTGGCACGTGAGGGGCAGTCGGGGACGCCAGGGGAGACGGGGCATGGTTGCCACTGGCGCCGCCGGCAGAGGCCGGCGAATCAGAAGAGGGCCAGGAGGAGACACAGGGAAACATGGCGTCCTAACCAAAAGCCCTGAGGCTGCCCCTCCATCAGGAACTCACTGGGCCAAACTGAGAAAGAAAGAAAGAAAGAAAGAAAGAAAGAAAGAAAGAAAGAAAGAAAGAAAGAAAGAACCGGCAGTCAAATAGAAAGAACTTCCAAGTTAAAAAATTCACACAGACACAAATCTCCCACAGCTGGCACATCAAAGGGCACAGAATAAATGTAACTGCACATGCACCGTTACATCACGACTACACAGACACAGACACTCACACACACACACACACACACACACAACAAACAGTCACATACACACGCACACACATTTCAAATGAGTTCACAACGCCTACAGAGAGCAAGCTAATCTTCCCAAGAATCTCCGTGGTGCTTTTTACCTTGCTTTCTGCATATGGCCCAGCCTTGAGCCGCGCAGCGCTGGCCGTGGGCTGTTACTGCGTCGCGTTTGGGAAGAAAACAGTGTGTGGGAGCTGTGTGGGCCAGAGAGATACAGAAAAATAAAGACCTTGCTGGAAGAACAGACACATTCATCACTCCACAAGCCACCAGGAAGGAGAGATGGAGCGGGCAGGCCTACACACTCAGACACCCCCCCCCCCCCCCACTCTCCTCCAACCATGGCCTCGTTTCAGCACTCCTCCTCACCGAGGCTATCCTTTCTTTTTTTCTCTCTCTCCCTGTCGTCCTCGATCCTTTTAAGCCAATCTCTGTTTTCATCTCTCTTTCTATCTCTCTCTCTCTCTGGGAGTCTCTTCTTTCATTATCCACCACTTACTTAGTCCTCTTTATCCATCTCTCACACTTTCTATTTCTATTTCTCTCTCTCTCTCTCTCTCTCTCTCTCTCTCTCTCTCTCTCTCTCTCTCTCTCTCTCTCTCTCTCTCTCTCTCTCTCTCTCTCTCTCTCTCTCTCTCTCTCTCTCTCTCTCTCTCTCTCTCTCTCTCTCTCTCTCTCTCTCTCTCTCTCTCTCTCTCTCATCAAGCCTCCCACATAGAGCAGAGTGTGAATGGCTGTCTCAGCTCACCCAGAAACACCCCCCCTCACACACACACACACACATACACACACACACAGAGACACACACACACAGAGAGACACACACACACAGAGACACACACACACAGAGACACACACACACACAGAGACACACACACACACACACACACACACACACACACACACACACACACACACACACACACACACACACACACACACACACACACACACACACACACACACACACACACACACACACACACACACACACACACACACACACCAATCATGCTTGGCCTGTTTGAACCAAGTCTGGACGTTCTCATGATCCTGTCGAGCACCCCTACCCCAAAACTCCTACACACTAAACACACCCCCTTCCCTACCACTGAAACATACACAGACACAACACAAAAACAGACACACACAGCAGTGACACTGAATCCCCCCCTGCCTCCATCCTTAAAGCCAGTCGTGGCCGTATCTTCACAGACATGATAGTGTAGCCTAGGCTGATGTGGGCCCCTACAGCCCCCACCCCCCCCTGCAGTGTGTCCCAACCCACAGTGTGTGGAAAGCCACAGAGCCAAGGCAGCAGGAGTGAGGAGAGGGATTAGGGAAGGAACAGACTAATGAGGACATGCCAGTAATTGAGACCTTTTTGGCTTCCTCTAATATTGACCCACAGGCACGGAGCTCTCTACAGTACAAGGTCAGGCCAAAAGATATCTGTCCGAGTATAATTATGTGGCAACCCTTCTGATTACACCACCAATGTGAAAAGTTTTTATTATTATTATTATTATTATTATTTAATTGATATACATTGAAAAGGGAAGCAACAATATTTGAGATCTCATATGCATATTCATAACAACAGCAAGCAAGTTTTTCCAATATGCATCAAAGACCATCCTGCCATGTCTGACATACTTGGCATCCATGACCTCCAGGATACGGTTAAGGTATACCCTTTTCCTTCAACTTCCTGGACCTGCAAGCCATGTGCTGACTCCAAAGCCAGACAAAAAAAATATTTTCTCAAAATGAGAAACTGCAGGCCTGTGAATTCTTTCAGTGTGGTCTGTTTTTCGCTCCCACACACCACTCTTTCTTGCTCTAGCTCTCTCTCCTTTCAAACAATAACACAATCCTCTATGGACAACGCAACCTACACTGCCTGCTGTCCAGCCTGTAAGCTATCTTATTTTCTCTCTTCCCTCTCAAGTATGGTAGTTGTGATAAATAAGAGTAAAGGATTTGGGGGCATGCACTGTATAAGATGCTGGACAAGACATAGCCCAGCGCTGTAGCTTCCCAAGTGAGCTATTTTAATCTGAGAGCAGTTGCTTTCTCTGCCTGACCTAGTTTGATCTTTGATGGATGGCATGGCACAGTTCGCGACTATTTCAGTTAGAATGCACAAAATATGAACGCTTAATCCCTGCTCAAGATCACTCCATACTTAGCCAACAAAAGCACTCCTCCATCTTACACACACACACACACACACAGAAATATTATGCCAGGAAGGGGGGGGGGACTGAGTCTCTTACTAATATTGCAAAAGTTGAAAATGCATTGGCCTTGCAGATTACAAAAAACAATGACAAACAGATCTGTACTGATCTAGGGGTAGGCCTATGTGTGGGAGTGGGAGTGAGCAAGTGCTTGGGTGGGCATGATAAAACCCTGAACCCAGCCTAAAGCCCTGATGACAATGACAGTAGTGATGATGACCTCCAATGAAGCACTGGGGGCCTGCCCACCATGGCTTCCAATCTTGCCCCAGAAACAAAACAGATGCTTCTGTGCTCCAGATGCCAGCGGTTTACAGTAGACGCTAAGCACGTGACTAAGCCCCCCTCGTACAGTGAGAAAGGCGAGGCAGGGTGGGGGTGGTATTGGGATAGATAGTGGGGGAAAGGGTGGGGGTCTAAGGGCAGTGGGCCTAATCCGTGCGTAAAGGCAGGCCATGGCACCATCTGGAGCTGAGGAATCTTCTAAACATTTGCATTAAACGAGGCATGCACAGGCTTCTGATCTGCGTCAGATGCTGTGGAATGACAACAGGGGAAACACTGCCATACAAGTCAATGTGAGCAGTAGGCTCAAGAGTAAAACAGTAAAAAGTAAGAATAATCTGACTACTATTCATTCAGTCAGTCAGTTACCTTAATTTATCACACACCTCAAAAACTATCAAATGAAATATTGGCAACAGCACTCACTCGCGTCACAGACCAGAAAGAAAGTTCCTTATGACAAGAAAACACATTGTTAATTAAGGGGCTCTAAAAATCGTGACTACAACCAGTGATTTAAGACGCAACCCGACCCGGGAAGAGATTTATTCTACGCTAAATCTGAGGGGCTTGGACGTTAACACTGGAAACAAGCATCAACGCCGAGGCACCATTTTAGATGGTACCCAGATGAGGAAATACTGTCAATGACCCGTTTCTGTCACTCGCCAAGTAAGGAAAACACATGGGACCCTAGGACCTGACGGACACATCAACAATGTCGTACAGTACAGTAGGCTATAGGTTTCGAACATCAAAACAATCGGCGTTTCCTACATTTTTTAGTAGTTTCGATTTGATTATGAAATATAGGCTATGTTCATGCGATCTCATATTTACGAAGGGAAAGCAAATTCATTAATTATGCAATAGCATACTACTAAACGTCACCTAAGGGCCTAAAATACACAATCTGAAATCACACAACCAAAGGTTTGCTACCAGTAACGTTACAGCACATCCCAGATGCAACCAATCCATAGCACCGACAATATTCCCCAGCAGACTGGGTTGCATCAGCAGCTGCTGTGTTGTACGAAGACAATGTTTCTATCTTATACTTCAATCGTCAAGATAAGTCACCCCCATTTCCGCACATTAGACTCGGCAACTTGCTGTTGTTGTATATGAGCATGGTGGTAATATTAGCACGTTTGATTATATCTAGGCTAGAACATTTCGACGAGGGGCAAAACTACCACATTTTAACATGTGATGTGCCCAGCTTACGTTAATGTTAGTTCCACATGTCAAACGCGTATTGTAGCCTAATGTAGCAACGACTATGTTTCGCCTACGCGTTACAAACCAGACTGTGCAGCTTTAACAAAATGACTAGACACAAAATAGCGTGGCAATTTGACATTGTTGTTATCATTAATGTTAATAATAATGTTACCTTATTGGCATACCCGTGTACTCGTCAAAGCAGCGTGTATCTATCGTTCTACTTCGCAGGGTAGCTTGTGCCTTGTAGATGTCCCTACAGGGAGAATGGGAGAAGCAGCACTGCTCTGATAGGCTGCATGCATCATGTAAGCAAACCAACCCTGCTCGACGTAACACACACAGCCTCTTGTACCAGTGGATGATACGGATTGGGAAGACTGTATCTCAGGGTACCCTTTGTATACGATAAAAGTGGCCTACGTGTTGTCTAAAATAAAGTATTATTTTAACTCTGCTACATTTGTTAAGATTACAGCAGATCATAAGTCTGCATATGGTAGCTTACAAGTAGCCTATTGGCCCCTTCAGTTGTTGGGGAAAGAGGGCAGAGGTTTATACCTGGGCATACCTAAACCTGTGTGTATACCTGTATAACCTGAGCCTGTGACAGGAGGGCCCCTGCAGGCCTGTCCTACTGTAGCATATCCCAGATATTTCCCAGTTCTCAGGCACACCCATATAGTTCAGCTTCAGGGCAGACCCGTTGCCTTTACATGACATGACAAAGATTTTGGAACAGTTCCTGCTCCATCTCTTTATACCCCAGGGCCACCTGCACTCAACATAATGCAGTTAGCTCGCCAGGCGATGGATATGGTTTCAGATGGCATCCTATTGTTACACTCTCAGCTGGACCGGGGGAACAGTGCTGTGAGGATTATGGTCTTTAACTTCTCCAGCACCTTCAACACCATGTAGTCCCTCCTACTGAGAGACAAGCTGACAGAGATAAGATGGACCTCATAATGTCAGGCTGAGGGGCCGCACCTTTGAGACTGTAGTTGATATGGAGTCAGTCGAGACCTGGGGGGTATTCCAAGTAGGCTACATGGTTTAGTGGCAAACCTGGGTAAGTTAACTCAGAGTAAGTGGTAAACCAACAAGAGCTCTATAGCATTGTTTTGTTTGGAGAATGAAGCCAAAGCTCTTCTATTAGGAGGTTTACCCCTTACTCTGAGTTAACTTACCCAGGTTTGACACTAAACCACGAACTTGGAATACCCCCCTGAAAGTACCTGGGATTGCAGCTGGATGGATAGACTGGACTATTCAGCAAACCACTTTTTTTCCAGGAAGGGGCAGTGTCTTGGCTGATGAGGCTGATGTCATTTGTCTGTAGGAAACTCTTGCTGACGCTTTGCCTGTGGACTGCCATCAACGTTCTCTGCATGGTTTGCTGGGCAGGCAGCATTAAGAAGAGGGAGATGCTGAGAGGGGCACCTCTCTGTGGGCTCCCTATGGCAGCGAGAAGGACCCACAGTGCATGCAAATGACCTGACGTATCTTCCATAGACAGTTAATAAGTACGTGTAGAAGATGCAAAATATTTCATTCCCTCCCAAGGAAATTTGACTGTCACAACAGCACCACCCTGTGCATGTAAAATCACACAAAAAGTAAAACAATAACAAAAACAAAAAGATCAGTCACATCAATCAACAGCCACTTACATGCAAATTCTTCTACAACGTCTGTCTTTTAGGTTCCTTATAATAAAAGAAAAACATAATCTATTTGCCCCTCATGATTATCAACTCATCAATAAATTATTTTTACAGACACCTTGTGGCAAGAGGCCCGTATATGATCACATTGAGGGCTCCCAAAACATGGAAATCACTCAATAAATAACGTCTGCAGAGCAGCATAGACAACTGCTGCGGTTTAAAAAACACTTGTAATTCACATGAAGGCCACCATGTGGCACTTTAGCTGAGTAAAATGTCAACTTACTACTTCCTCTATGCGTAACACAATATGGCCAAAACTACAATTTATCCCACAGATACCATTATACAGTTATGTGCAGAATAATAGCAGTGTGTTTTAAATTGAATAAAGCTCAAAATCTTTAGAATAGCTGTTAATTCCATAATATCAATGCACTGCACATTACAGTTTTTCTCAGTCGCTTTTTTCAGGTGCTTTTCTCACATCACTATTAACATTTGCACAGCAGTTAGTGCATTTCTCAAAACAATAGTGCAAACTGCAAAACCTAGTGGATAACCTGCAAAAGCACATCACTTGCTCAAAATGGAGAGTCCATTCCTCAAAAGCAAGTATTTATGTCAATGAAACTGCCAGTGTCATCAAAATGAGAAGTCTTGACACCATTGTTTATGAACAAGATAGTCAAATGGCTTTGTCATGTTTTCATTACGACAGTTTATGCTCTCAGTGTTTTCCCATGCAAAAAAGGTCAGAACTCGGTGACACTACCTGAAAATGCTCAAGACAGCACTATTAGTGCTTGTACAGCCATTTAAAAATTACAGTAAAGTTACAAATTGCTGTAGTTAGGGGAGTAAGTGAGTACAAGACACTGAATATGTACGTTTCACAGTTTTACTGTATGCTCTTTGCAATTCTACAGCATTGTGACAGAATTTGATAACTAGTTCACCAATTTTGTATGTAATGACTCAAGCAATGAAATGAAGACTATTAGTTTTATTGGGAACGACTATTCAGCATCCATAAGTATAGTTAATTTTGACTGACATGACAAAGCAACTGATACATGTTCAAAAGCATTTCCAATTTGTTCAGAGGAAGGAGAAATTGCTACTATGATGTGCACAAATGACTGAATGTTGTGGAGGTTGAACTAATAGTTATGAGAATTTTCATTCTGATCTGAGAAAAGCATCAAAGCGACTGAGAAAAACTGTAAATTTCAAATCAAAACATGACCAGAATTGATCAAGTTTGTGTTATACCTTTACCGAACGTGAAGAAAAAGAAATGTTAGGCTGTTATAAAAAATAACAGTGTTTGCATTTTTCTTTACAAACTCAAACATTTACTGTATAAACTGAAAAATGTCTCAAGATTTTGCTTTACTTTGAATCACTGCACTAATATCTAGTTGCTTTACCATTATTTCTGAGAATTGCTTCACATCTGTGTTGCATGGAGTCGACCAACTACTGGCAACTGTGAACAGGTATTCCAGCCCATTGAACTACATTCCACAATTCCTCTACATTTCTGGGTTTTGCCTTAGCATTTTTTATGTCACCCCACAAGTTTTCTAGGATTGAGGTCTGGGGATCGGGCTGGCCACTCCATAACGTCAATCTTGTTCGTCTGGAACCAAGACTTTGCTTGCTTACTGGTGTGTTTTGGGTCATTGTCTTGTTGAAACACCCATTTCAAAGGCATTTCCTCTTCAGCATAAAACAACATGACCTCTTCAAATATTTTGATGTATTGAAACTGATCCATGATCTCTGGTGTGCGATAAATAGGTCCAACACCACAGTATGAGAAACATCGCCATAACATGAATTGTGCACCACCATGCTTTACTGTCTTCAGTGTACCGTGGCTTGAATTCAGTGCATGTGGGTCATTGGACAAACTGTCTGCAAAATGTTCCAAAAGTGAAGCATTCAACAAAGCAAAAAGTGGTTACTTTGAAGTATTTACGATGAGACATCACATTAGTTTGTTTTTAGTTCTTTCTACTACAATTGATTTTGTCCTTGAATGAATGAGAAAGGCTCAATAAATGCCTATGTCTGTGCCAAATCATTTCAACAATAGTAAATGCAACAGTATTTGTCAAGTCTCGAAAGTAAAAGTACTTCCACTGGAAGTGTAAAAGGAGGACTTCTACTTTTACTGGAGTAACATTCAACTACGGTATGTGTATCTCTACTTTCACTCAAGTATAGGATTTGTGTACTTCGTCCACCACTGAACTCAATACAGCCAATTTCATACACAAATGTAATTTTAAATAATATTACACACACATATTACACAAAAATTACACAAATATTTGTTCATTCAAGAAGGGTACAAATTTGGACTCTGATTAAGCCCTATTCAGAGCCAATTAGTTCAATAGTTTTTATCAATTAAGAATAATCTCCAAATTCAAGTCTGTTCTATCATATAATGATCTGGAAGAAGTCATCCACGCTTTCATAACCTCCCGTTTAGACTGTTGTAACTCTCTCTACTTTGGTCTCCCTCTGACACTGGTGGCACGGCTTCAGATGGTCCAAATTGCAGCAGCTAGGCTGCTCACCAACACAAAAAAGCATTACACCTGTCCTAGCCTCCTTGCACTGGCTTCCAGTCCAGTCAAGGATACAATTTAAAATACTGCTGTTACTTTTTAAGGCTCTTCATGACCTGGCCCTCAGCTACATAGTTGATATCCTTCATCACCATGTAGCCCCCAGGTCCCTCAGATCATCCAGCAAAAAGGTGACAAAGGTGAAAGCCTTTTCTGTTGCCGGCCCTCAGCTGTGGAACCAACTGCCACTTGACATCAGAAATGCCCCTTCAATTACACTATTCAAAATCAGGCTCAAAACGCACCTTTTTGTATTGGCCTTCCCTGTGTTTTAATTGTCTTACCCTATTATGTCTGTAATTAAGTGTTGTCTATTGATGTTGTCTTAGCTTAAATCACTGATCTGTATGTGTATTCATTTACTTATCTATTTTATTTTATGTTTATTATTCTTTAGCTAATGCACTATGTACAGCTCTTTGGTCAGTGCAAGCTGTGGTTAAATGTGATCTGAAAATAAACTTTACTTACTTTTACTTACTATAAATTAAGAGATCCATAAACAAACAATCTAACAAATATTCAAAGCTTAATATTACAGAGATTAAGAAAATGTATTTACAGAGCATGCAAAGCAATGTGTATTGTAATACAGTCTTATTTTTATTGCAGTGCATGCAAAGCAATGTGTATTGTGATACAGTGTCTTCTTATTATTTGTATTACAAGTGTATGCAAAGCAAAGCAATGTCTGTTATACAGAGTCTTCTTATTTTTCTAATTATTCTTCCAGGATCTTTCTGCGTTTAACGGAATTTGAACTGCTTAATTTATAAACTTGGTTAAAATTGTGTTGCACAGGTCTTGTAAAGGACACGTGAGCTATCACTGAAAACTACTAATTTCTTCTTTTTCTGTATCCTCTGTCATTCATACTGTAAATGCACTGAATTACATCATGCAATTTAAATAACCTTTTAACCTTTTGCTTTGCCTGCACTTGTATTTCCTTCAGGAAATAAAAAAAATAAAAAAGATTAATTATTTATTTACTTTCAAATCCAATACCATGGCAACTTAAAAACAAATTTCTCATTGTACCAATTCAGCAAACCGCAGACTCTGAATTTCCCTCCGAAATATGCCACTGTTACATTCAGAATGACTGTTGGGTGATGGCCAGAAAATGCTGTTAAGTTGTTTCATATTTCACTTTGGGTAAGGCACATTTTGTGCAAATTCCACTAATGGAAATGTTTTAACCCCTAAAAACAATGGCTTATACAATGCTTATATATAATATATATATACAAAAATGCAATAACTTATGTAGGCCTACATCAATCTTGCATAAGCAGACACAAACAGATTACAACTGGCATTGGCAGTGCTCTAACAGCATAGGGTCCATTATTTGGTGATGAGGTTATGGCCTACATTTCAAACTGCTACAAGATCCAGTCATTAATATAATTATAAATGGCATTGGAACCACTAGTTGTCGGTTGCCATTGATAGATTAATAAAATAAAACAAATACAAGTGGATGCAAATACAATAATTTATACAATAGTAACAAATACAGTTAACACAAAATGCCAATGCACAAATTGACGCCAATTGCTAAAATTGTAGCCAACATAAAGACAATGAAAGAGTTTTAAAATTTGATGCATTCAATTTGTCCGACTTCCCTCCATCTCTGTTTCACAGTTCAACAGTCAGTTATGACGTAGTGTTCAATATCCTACGTCATGTAAACATCAGAATGGATTAAACTGAATTAAGAGCAAGTAATTTCAACTGTCTTTGTTGTCATCTTAAATCTGGGTGTCATGCCCAGTTGACAGGACCAAGCATCCATCGCAGGTGCCCCACCATGGACGATTCCCAGGTTTTGAAAAAACGGGGCTATACCCAAGGTATTAGTATAGGGGAAGGGTCTTATGCAAAGGTCAAATCAGCTTATTCTGACCGTCTTAAAATGAATGTCGCTGTTAAGATAATCAACAAGCAGAGGGCACCCAAAGACTTCTTGGACAATTTCCTACCCCGTGAACTTGATATCCTGGCATGCCTGAACCACAGGAACATCGTGAAAACCTATGAAATATTTGAAACCTCAAGTGGGAAGGTGTACATGGTGATGGAGCTCGGCGTGCAAGGCAACCTGCTGGAATTCATCGAATTCCGAGGTGCGTTACCACCAGAATTCTGCAAGAAACTTTTTCGTCAGATGGCGAGAGCCATCAAATTTATCCATGACCAGGACATAGTTCATCGAGACATCAAATGCGAAAATCTTCTCCTGGACAAAGATTTTAATTTGAAGATAGCTGATTTTGGATTCAGTCGGAGGCTCACCGACAGTGATGGAGCGATGGAGCTCAGTAAAACGTTCTGTGGCTCTGAGGGCTACGCTGCACCTGAAGTGCTACAAGGCATTCCTTATGACCCTAAACTTTACGACGTCTGGAGCATGGGTATCGTTTTGTTCGTTATGGTATGCGGATCCATGCCATTCGATGACTCAAACGTCAAGAGAATGATCAAGGATCAAAAAAAGCATCGGTTGACATTTCCGAAGTCAATAGTAATATCGCCCCTGTGCAAAGACCTTATTTACAGGATGCTTCATCCTGATCCAAAGAAGCGTCTTAAAGTTGTTGAGTGTTTGGAGCATCCTTGGCTACATGTAGAATGCGACGCTGCGGAGGGCAGAATAAATAACCCGGATGGACAATCCACCGCGAAAGGCTCCCTCCAACGAGATGGCAACTGCGACAAGGTCACCGAGGCCAAACCAGATCTTGAGGCAGACTTATCTCTGCAGTGTGCAGCAAAGTGAACTTTCGGGTAAGCTGCAAAATGTGGTCGTTCTGACTATTGTCAGAAGTAGTAAATTATCCTCAGTAGGCTACTTTATGTTAGTCTGAGTCTAGTGTTATCTTATTACTGGAAATGCTCAGAATAAAAATTGTTTGGCCTAAGTAGAAAACTTATAAAAAAAACTATATTATTTTCATGTGAAATTTCCCCAGTGTATTCTGTTAAAATTTCCCAAATGTTTCATTGCCAGGCTGGAAATCCATGCTACTGGAGTGACTGAGGATTATCTTGCAGGTAAAGAGTTCAGGCCATGTTTTATGTTTCTTTAAAAAAGTATAGGCAAATTATATTACTACTAGTTTGTTTGTAGTTTGTGTATTTGTTTGTCTCCAAGTTATGCTGAATGTGTCTGTCACCAAAAATGATTTAGGAATGTACATGTTTATGCAGTTGAAAGGGTCTAAGATGTGGTTTCTGTGTGTTGTTTCTTGTGGTTTTCTCCATGTAGAAAACTCATCTTTCTAAATAACAATGCCGGGGGTTATGCAGAGCCAAAACAAATTACACCCCACTTAAAAGAGCCGCACAACACGAAAGATGCCCACACTGACTTACAATGACTTAATGAGACATAAGCTCATAAGACATAGCTCTTCTCTTTTTCATTTAAAGTGAGACACTTGGAAGATGCTACAAATTATCCTTTTCAGGAATGTGTAGCAAGGTAGCCACCAACAGAAATATCTGAGACCAACACAAATCCCCCCTCACTGAATGATTTATTAGCATGAGCGATGCTCCAATATAATAACTGATATGACAATGTGACTATTTGGTGTTCCATTCGTTTTTGAAAAGAAAATGAACAAAAAGAAAACAAGTCTGCTTCTCTGACTGATGTTAATATAGCCTACCTTTACCTTCTACTTGTGAAGGTCCATGGACGGATTATGAACTTTCGGGCCCCTGGGCCCAGATGTATTAAGGGCCCCCCACTAATTGTCGCATGTGTGGGAGGGGGGGTTTGGGGGTCCTCCCCCAGAATTTTTTTCATTTGTTTGATGTGATTTCCTGTATTCTGGTGCATTTTGGGGATGGCCAATACTAAATTCAATCAGATTCATAGTCTACATCCTGATTTGTTGATATTGAGGCAATGATTCCATGCAAAGGCTTGGGCTTCAGGGCCCCCTGACCTCTTGGGCCCCTGGGCCCGGTAGGCCCGTGCAGTAATCCATCCCTGTGAAGGTCGGGTCTTTTGGAAAAGTCTTGAGAAATTTTCAGGTTTGAAGCTTTATGTATCAATTAAGTCTGGAATACCAAGTAGGAAACTAATGTGTAGAACACGTTTTTAACTGTGTTATTTTGGTTACAGACACGTTATGCTACAAATCCACGTTATGAAGACAAATCCATCTTTTGAATGTCCTGTGTTTCTCTTTCTATTTGCGCTTAGCTTCAGGCTATGTTTTCCTGATCGCAGTAGCATTAACCCTGGCTAAAGAAAGAAATATATCTGCTTATGTTTTTGGGGGGGCTATATTCCTATCATCACCTGAGGGAACATTATTTTAATCTAATTATTGGTAGCCTAACTATTGGCCTTACTATCAAATAATGAAATGCATTTTGATTTATCAGAAATATATTTAAAAAAAAAAAAATCAGTTGAGCAGCTGCAAGCACACAAGAGGAGGCAAAAAGCCACATGCAGCTCGCGAGCAATTCATCACTCGCGAGCAATTCATTCATGCCTTGGGTGTAAGATAGGAACAAGACTTGCGTTGCGCTTGGCGCCACGTTGCGCCGGGTGTAAGATAAAGTCATTAATATCAAATTCAGCATATTATCATGATCTTAGCTGTCCATGTGCTCAAAAAGCAAAACTTTGTTTTTAGATGCAGCACAGAGGGCTGTCCAAGTTGATTGGCTGTTCAAATAATTGCTCAAATGCTGACCACTCACTAGAAATCAAGTGCTATGCCTATAACCACAATAGCAGGCCGACAGTTACTTGTATGTATGTAATGGCTGTAGTGAGGCTGTAATGTGGATTATTAAATGTTTTGAGGAGATGTTAATGGAAATGTTTGTCTTTTAAGTCTTAATAACACTAATTTGGCAGTATTCAGATATGCTTTCATAATTAGCATAGGTAAGTTTATCATTAATTATTCAACAACACAAATTATTCAGACTCAATAAATGGAAAGCCAGGTCAGCATTAGTAACATGTTGCAGTTGTGGCAGTTGGGGCTGTGCTAGGTTTTACAATGACATCGAACACGATTTAGCCAATCATAATTAAGGACCGTAACTTTCATTCTAAGGTGCCAATATAATTATAGCACCTGGGATTTTGTTAAAAATAATAATTTCCTGATAAAGCATTGTTTTTTTCTCTGAATTAAGTTACTTGAATTAAATTGATGGATTTGTATCTTTCTTTTGCAGTCTGATAAGCAAATTGATCAAAAGGAGAATTTCTTACAGTATAACCCTTCCATCATTTTTTGCCAAAAAATGTGAAGGGCACTGTAATTACTGGTGCTATAGTTAACCATGGAACAATTCATGCTTCTCATCTTTTGCCAATTCGCAGACACGGCTGCAGTTAGGAAGATGATAACGATTCAGCAGATGTTGGGGATTTCCAGGGATTTCAGATGAAGCCAGAGTTTACTCAGACAGCTGACATTAAACAGGTTGCCTCATTTCGGGAGAAAGTTACTGTTTACAATCTATAACACTGCCTATGACTGCCTCTCTTAATTTATCTCAACAGTTAAAAGACTGTTCCCAGTTCAGAGTCTGAAGGCCTCCTCCATATTTTGGATGGAACTTGTGTCAGAACCATTTTTTTTTGTCCATGGTGTCATTGTCCATTTAGGAGCCCTGATAAAACAAAACAAAAAATAACCTACATTGTCACATCCCAAATATTGTCAGGAATTGTTTGTTTCCCATTTCAAAGCTTTCATTAACAATCTTTTTGTGGCATGCCACTTTCTTTCATTCTTCTTGTTATTATTATTATTATTATTATTATTATTATTTTATTAGAATTATTATCATTATTTGTAGTAGTAGTAGTAGTCGTCGTCATCGTTGTTATTAATGTTAACATATTTAAAGTTTCATTAATGTTATCATATAAAGTTTTGTCACTTATGTTGTTTTCCTTTTTATATGATTCTAACTGCTTTGGATAAATATCTTAACCTTATAGTATTAAGAATGAAGAAAACCTTAGGACTATGAGGCATTGATGATCTCAAAGTATGGCATTTTTTTTTAGATAAATGCCAGGTCTGCCTAAGTATGGAAAAAAGAAAAGAGAGTACTGTTGTCCCTATTCTGTTTCTGTGCAATTTCTTTTTTTTTTCTCAACATTCGTGCTGTCCTCAACAAGATGCCGCCCCTGCCTGTTGTTGTTTGTTTGTGGGAAGCATTTTCAAATATACACAGGAAAGATGTTAAATTCCTTGTGCTATAGGTAGGGGGTTTCACACAGCGGCCAATCTACAACCAAGTCTATTTACCGTAAAAACCAAAATCACTAACAAATCACAATACTCAGAAAGTACCGTGCAGGCCGATATAGTCAAACTTGGGGGAAAGGTTTAACATTTGCATATAGAAGACCTCATTCAATTCTGGAGCGGATCCAAATGACAGGCTGGGTGGACCCCCAGATTTACTAATATTGCAGCATAGGGCATTTGACCTTCGTCGAAGTCTGCACTCACCAAGTGCCCTTGTAATAATTTGACTTTATTTGCTGGTATGTTGCTGGTATTTGTGGTGTTTAGAATTATGTTCACTCCATCTAACAGCCAATGAAGCCAATGGACTTCAATTGTCTTTATAGTTCCCTGGTGAATTATTCATGAACATCCCTTATGGTAGCCCTAAGATGGTAAGCCCTATGTATGTCTTTATCTCGAGATAACAACTTGTTTTCCCATACCTGTATGATATGATGAAATAAAACACATCCTGTCTTCATCTTAGTCATATGTTGTGATACCCAAAAATCTAGATGTTCTCTCTAGCAACTCTATTTTAGTAGTCATGTGTTCCACTGAAACATGATGCAATAGCTCATGCTATAGAACAGTAGCCAAAGCCTATTATTTTGGTATCAATGACAACAATATTTCAAAATAATTATGTCATTATCACAGAATGCTATTTTCTAGAGATCTTGAAACTAATTAACCATTATGTCATTATCTTAGATATAATGTAACGTGACAGGGGCGGGGGTTAGGGCTGCCCACCTGCCCACCAGGGCCTACTCTTAGTCATCAAGAATTTCCGGTTACAAACAGTATACTGAATACAGGGGAAATCCCAAGGTAGGCCTACTCAGTTACTCATAAAGTGAAAACAAACATCCTGCAACACTGCAACATCCACCAACATAATAAATTCCCACCAACGTAATACAAATCTGAATGTTCCCAAACAACTTCATAATTTCCCACCAACGTAATAACCCAATTATTTATTACGTTTGAAGGAAGTTCTTTAATACGTTTGAAGGAAGTTCTTACATTGGTGGGAAGGTTAAAAAAGTTACTGTAAAAACTTTGCACCAATGTAATAATAATCACTGATTTAGTGAAATTATATCTGTTTTATCAATTGTAAGGGTACAGATGTCAACAATTGTCCAACACCATCTAAACCAATCTTCATCTTACATTATTCTGTTGGATAAATTCATTGCTGTGGCAAAATATGTTAGTTCAATGTAATAACATTGTGTTTTAAAGAGAAATATGACTAGTTTGTGTAGTTCAGTTATTTGTACACTGTAAACCCAAACAGTTCTACTAAAAACAAGTTCAGTGTTCTCAAAACATTTGTGGTAACCAATTACATAAGAAGATTTAAGTACATGTAATGTTTTAAGTAGGCTTAAGTTTACTTTCAGTTTACTAATTTTGTGTTATTAATTTAATACATTTGAAGTTTTCCTGACTTATATGTTATATTATATTCCTACTTTTAATCTCTACATGGTAAACCCAAATAAGTTCAGTGTACTCAAAACTTTTGTGGCAACCGATTTAAAAAATGTAAGTACATGTAATAATGTTTTTAAGTAGACTTCCAAGAATCTTTACCTTATAAGGTGAAGATCAAATCCATCCCAGCAGAAAGTACAGACACATAATGCAAGCAAGCATTGAGTGTCCAACTTGGCAGGTCAATGTTAATTGAGAAAGTAGTCAATTTCACATTGAACTCAAAAGAGAGATACGTCTAGTCTCTAAAATGTCTCATCAGTTGTTCTATGTTATCCCAAAAAGCCACAATAAACAGTAGGAAAAAAATGAACATTACAATCAAGAAAGTAGAATTTACCCATAATCCCTAACTGCTGTAGGAGGACCATAATTTACCATTTTAAGTTTCTCAAAGTCAAGGTGGGATCCTTCAAGACTGCTATTTGAAGGATGTTACATCATCAAGTCCCACCGAAGTAGGCTACTCCAAGTGGGCAGGTCAATGTTAATTGAGAAAGTAGACCTCTGAAGTTCACCTACAAAAAAGCTGCCATCTTTGAGATCCGGTATCTTGTGATTTTTCCATTTTACCAAGGCTGAAGTCTGGTTGTTTTGGCTGTTTTGCCGAATTTTCGAGGATGCATGTGTCTATCTTTTGAATGCTTGGAACACCCACAATCCTGCGCGCACATTTATGGAGGATTTAAAATATATACTAAACAAGGGTTACAAGGGTCACTATGTATTTAAATGTAAACATTGTCTTATTGTCACTATGTAAAGTAGCCTAAATTAATGGGCTCAGTTCATTTTGACAACTTTGAACTCTTACACTGTAATCGTGTAAAGAATGCATTTACAACGAGTATTTAAACCTTTTCCAATGAGAGCGATTGCAAGCTAAATAGTACAATTTGATGCACACCATCTTGGTACCAACTTGTATGGTACACCAGCTGCACAGCGGCGCAGAGGAAAGCACTCCAGAGGGTCATCAACACCGCCCAAAAGAAAGAGCTGCCCTCTCCCCACACTGGAAGAACTACACAGTTCCCGTTGTCTCAAAAAAGCCCAGAACATTATAAAGGACACCCACCATCATTGGGGCAGCCGTGGCCTACTGGTTAGCACTTCGGTTCGAACCCCGACCAGTAGGCACGGCTGAAGTGCCCTTGAGCAAGGCACCTAACCCCTCACTGCTCCCCGAGCGCCGCTGTTGGTGCAGGCAGCTCACTGCGCCGGGATTAGTGTGTGCTTCACCTCACTGTGTGTACACTGTGTGCTGTGTGTGTTTCACTAATTCACGGATTGGGATAAATCAAAAGAGTATATACTTACTTACTTATACATCCCGGTCACTCCGTTTGAACTGTTGCCTTCAGGCAGACGATACAGATCAATTAACGCAAGGACAAATAGACTCAAACACAGTTTTTATCCAACCGCAATAACCACCCTCAATGCTGCAAAGAAATAAGGTGTGGCAATGACTATAGACAAGAAAGCAAAGAAACATGCTCAGATATGATCAGACATCCACCAAGCAACAGTTGGAGGAAAAACATGCTCAGACATCAACTGGGTAGTTTCACAATCAGGGTAGGGCTTTGTTTCACAAGGCCTAAAAATGAAACCTTCTTGAAATATCATTAAATTGTTTTGTTTTTTGTTGTTGTTGTTTAATCTACATCCATTGAAATAAATAAAAAGAAATATTTTGTGGCATCAGGGGCCTGTTGCACAAAACTAGGATAAGGGATTATTATCCGTGATCCAGTTGCACAAACGCGGGGGCAGCAGGATATGTTATGGTATAAGTTGCGATTTATTCTGTGGAGCTAGCCTGCTCCAGACCAGGCTAAGTTCCAGGATCTATTTAATCTCATCCCTTATCTCAGTCAGCAGTCACCACAAACGGAAACCAATAATTTTTCCACTGCCCACTACACATTGTTATCACATATACCTAGACCCACTGTCATTATTTAAACGTCATCATTAAATAACTTTTACATACTCGCCATTCCCGACCTGCATATGCGACAATCTGACGTCAAGGGAGTGCCTAACCATTTCACGCGTGGTGGTCGCGGAACTAGTTGCAATATTCTCCTTAACAGAGGTGTTGCTGTTTGTTGCTGTTGTGAGAAGGCTATCTACCTACTTCACACCGTAGAAGAAGCAATGAAGCCGCTCTAGTTGCCATGGTGAATCTGTGATCGGTGGCGGGGTCTATTTGAGGGAGCCGTGAGCGCGCACTTATCCAGGATAGGTTTCACCTGGCTTGATGAATCCGTGTCTGCTCATCCTGGCTTGCTCGTTGTGCAACCAATTAAGCCTGTACGATCGTGTTTTGGATTCATTGAGCGCAGCTCAGTAACTTATCCCGGATGTCTTAATTCTGCTTTTGTGCAATAGGCCCCTGGTCATTGACAATTCCATGTATACTTTAAATGTGTGTTGGAATGTAGAAGTTTGTAAACAATATAAATGTATACAATTTGTTTGCAAATATATCACGCAACACATGAGTTCCTTGTCTCAGTCGCCACAGCACAGACAATCTATGCGCCCAAGTAGCAGTGCTTCGCCTGTGCTTTGCCTCAAAATAGTCCCAAGTCAATACCGGCCTAGGAAATCACCTCGTGATTGTGATCTGCATTGCTATTTGTACTCATTGTGAATATGCAGGCCGCAAGAAGTACTTAGGCATTTTTTTGGTTGGCTCACTTTTACTCACAACATGCTATCCGGTGTGCCAGTTTGGCTGGCGATCATGTTGACTGGTGATATTTGCATAAAAACAGTGAATATTCAACAATGCCCTGTCTAGTTCTTAAAAGGGTTCTGCTCTCCTCCGCCCCTGGTGTTTAAGTCAGACAAATGGATTTAGAATGGATTAAGAACTTGGACATCGCTTCTAATGAATGTCCACTTCAGCGCATTGTCCACACACAATAAATAGGCAACAACGTGTGAACTGAAAAAAAAATTAAAACATCGTAAAGCAATGGAAATACTGATGAGGTTCGAACCATGAATATCGTAGACATAAACTGAATGCAAACGACGTAGGCTACTGCGTATCCCACTACGCCACAGCGTTTTGCTTGGTTTACAACAACATATTGTAATGATAGCCTCAGTTAACACAGGGTAACATAGGTGATAAATATACGCCCATGTTAACTGGTGATATCACAAGTTAACATAGGCTAGCCTAACAGCAAATGCAAGCCTTGAAACAAATAAAGCAGGCTAATGATTGCCTAACAAGCAAAACCTATATTATGAGCAACAAACTGACATGACTCCAATTAAATTTTGGGGGCAGAAAATCACCAACTGGAACTAAAAAGCTGGAGCAAAATATGATGCCACAGAGGATTTCCTGGCAGATCTGGCTTTCTATTTGTGCCTGCCTGTGAGAGCACGCCTTTCTATGGCACTCTTACCCCTGGAGCTGACATCAATTGGGGCAGCCGTGGCCTACTGGTTAGTGCTTCGGACTTGTAACCGGAGGGTTGCTGGTTCGAACCCCGACCAGTAGGCACGGCTGAAGTGCCCTTGAGCAAGGCACCTAACCCCTCACTGCTCCCTGAGCGCCGCTGTTGTTGCAGGCAGCTCAATGCGCCGGGATTAGCACCTCACTGTGCATTCACTGTGTGCTGAGTGTGTTTCACTAATTCATGAATTGGGATAAATGCAGAGACCAAATTTCCCTCACGGGATCAAAAGACTAAAAAATAAATAAATCAATGTCTGTTTCACAGTTTACAAAATGCATGGTATGCATCTGTCCTTCTTTTGGTATCAAAGTGGTGTTCAGAATACCACGCAGTGTTGAAAGACGTCTTTCGTTTCGCCATTTAGGTAAGGCTCATTTAGCCTATACTAGTGCAGCAACGGCGTTCATTCATTCAATAACGAGGGGAGTTGTTGCATCGACTGCTTCGCGGGAAGCAAATCGGAGGAGTTTTGTGTTGTCCCGTGCTACGGTGGTGGCAGAAATAATGACACGTAACAGCAATGAGTACAGAGGCCTTGAAATGAGGTGTAGCCTATGTGCTGCAATGCGGACAGATGACCTCTCATGCCAAAAATCTGGACAAAAAGGACACACTCTCTCTGTCCGGACAGAGTACTCAAAAACTGGACTGTCTGGACGAAATCTGACCGGATGGCCACCCTAAGGCAGGGCCTTGTTGAATATTCACTGATTTTATGCAAATGTCACAAGTTAACATGATCCCCAGCCAAATTGGCACACCGGCGAAGAGAGATTCTATTCACTATGCTAAGCTAAGCTAGCTTTGGCACTGCCAGACTAAGACAATGCATACACAGAAACAAAAATGCTTTTGCTCATGTAACCTGCGTTGTGTTGAACCTGTGCGATTCAGCCCTGCACACGCCTGGACTCAAACCCGCGAACAGCAGCACCTCGGATCTGGAGGCGAGCACGCTAACAATTGAGCCAATAGCCCAGGCTACTGTCTCGCATGCCAGCACTCTTGAGGCGTTGGGGAGTAAGGTTTACCAACGTTCCACGAGCACAGCTAAGCTAGCTGGCATCCGTTACACTCACTTAGATCTAACTCTAGGGGAGACAGTGAATAACACAATTTCATAAAACAGTGGTGTGTTCCTTTAAGGTGAAAACCAAAGGGATGCTGGAAGTTTGAAAAAACATCAGTATAAGGGGGCGATCAGATAGGACACGCTTTGCCGCTTGTAAAACGCGAGGAGCACTATGTTTTCATAAAAACGCTAATTTACTTTTTTGCTTTCCCGCTTTGAGTTGAACTTACTGCCAATATGAAACAACATAAAAAAAGGCGCACCTCACTGCAAAAACCGCATCCTGTCTGATCCCCCGCTAAGGAGACCGCTGTGGCACAGCTGCTGCAGCGTCCACACCACATTTGGTCCCACGTGCCCATGGGGACCCAGGTAGCCCTACGAGTCTGTTCTGGGTCATTTCCCAGTCCTGTCACCCTCTTCATTTTCCTATCAAATTAAAGGCATAAAAGCCCCCCCCCCCTTAGAGGCATATAAAGGCATAAAAGCCCCCCAACACCTATCCTTAGATTGGTGTTGTCAATCTAAGGATAGGTCACAGGTGTCGTCCCATTCCTGTAATTAGCATTTTGAACCCAATCAATCTTGATCACTTATCATCAGATGTCAGTTAAGTTTTGGGTTTTGGGTTCAGGGCTTTGAGATTGGGATTCAGTCAATGTTACGCTGCATGAAGTCATTGCACAAGCGCGACGCATGATGATGGTGCGTTCATGCCATCTGGAAATATTAGGGACCGCCCCTGTGATGATGTTTTTGCGACTGTGAGCATTCATGTGCTTTGCCGTCAGAATGTGTGAAAAACATGGACGCTACAACAAAAGTTAAAACAATCACTTCTTTTTCTTAAATAAACAACTATTATGTGCTTACAAGTATGGTGTAAGACACTTGTGAAAGAAGGATATGCAGCTTTCAAGTGACAAAACTGGCAATTTCCCAAATTATTAAAATTGTTGGAAATGAAAGTCCACATGGATTACAAATTAACTAGGTGATGACAAAAGTGATGACAAGCCCACAACTGGGCAACTCTGTTAGCAAACTCTTCCCCCAGCTTCCCAACAGTTATTCCCACAAGAGACGACGTTCACAATCACGTTTTCAGTGGGAAAATGTTTTTCCCATGTGCATGAACGCACCATAGCCTACTCAGAGCATGATTATAGCCTACGTCACAAAAAGTATTTTCTAAGGGAGGGATTCCCAAACTGTGGTATGTGTACCACCGGTGGTACGCGAGCTTCCACTAGGGGGTGCGCGAGATGAAAAGGCAATGTTGGAAAGGTGTTAAACATTATTTTTTTTTATCTTAAGCCTATGTTCTCTTTGTTCTTTGTGTTTCATAATGTTGTTCTCCACACTGTTTTTTTAGTGTGAGAGCTCATAGACCAGTTGCACATTTTGATTTTGTTATTTGTTATCATGTAGGGCGGCTAATTAAGCATGATGCCTGGAATGCGTCAATAGAATGTGATATACGTTGTTATGTGTCGGATGGTACGCGAGCTGAGTCAGGATGTAGGTGGTGGTCCGTAGGAAAAACAGTTTGGGAACCGATGATGATGAGTGCAAAATAGTATTACACTCGAGTAAGGTAAGTAAGTCGCCAAATGAGGAGAATGAACAGTTCCACAGCAGATAGCAATGCTCTAGACTACAATCATATATCTATTTTGCATATGAACATGTCTGTAAAATTCAGACATGTGGACTCGAGTCACATGACTTGGACTCGAGTCAGACTCGAGTCATGATTTTAATGACTTCAGACTTGACTTGATAAAATTCGGCATGACTTGCGACTCGACTTGGACTTGAATACTATTCACTTGAGACTTGACTCGGACTTTGCCTCTTTGACTTGTGATGACTTGACATGTCTCGAATCAAAAACTAAATTTCCTGATCGTGGACCAGTCACCCCAGAGACGCTTTCCCGCGACTAAAAAAAATAAATAATAGCGGAGACAAGCGGCCAGAGCACAGTACAGTAGCCTACTGCCGCTACCCCCACACGCGTTACGCTCTGTGTGTAGGGCAAGAGACAGAGGAAGGACCAACATTTAGCCAATCACTAGTAGCTTTACTGCAAACTGATTTGCACTCTTGTTAGAGAACGTTTAATGTCAAAAGGCACCAACAGCATGTTACATAAAGTTGATACTTTTCGAGTCCTCTCCATTAAGATCCAACTTGAACTTATGCTACCCTACTGCATTTAATTGAGAACGCATCTAAGCACGCACGAGAGGGAGAGAAAATTAGTAGGTTCCAGCTGGCTTGTCATTGTTGATGATTGATATCTTCTTTTAAATATAAGAAACATATAAAAGGAAATCGTGAAGGCAACAAATACGAGATTAGAGGAGATTGTGAATTTATCCGGTTCTCACTACTGTACTCATATAAACTATGAGATCCAGGTCACTATGACATATAGCTGCACTCACTGTGATTTGGAAAGTGGACAAGAATATTATGAAGAGTTGTCTTTGCCTTGTGTAATGGAACTGGTGAGTCTTGACGTATTCAATAATGTATTTACATGAAGCACATGATATGCCGATTGAAACGCATTTCACTCAGCTACTGTAGCTAGGTGGCTACTGGCTACCAGGCTCATAATTCACTTTTAATTGCAAACAGAAAATGTCAAGCAAGCATCATGTCATACATGCTTCTCTTTCCAAGGGAATGATGTTTGAGTTTGTGGACTAGCCATAGGCTATATTTGAATGGAGCTGGTAAAAAAAGATCATTATGAGAATGTGTGGACAGTGGCACACAATGACACAATGGGTTTAAAGTGACAGTGCACCATTTACAAATGAGATAAACAGCATCAAATGTGTAGTATTTCTAAAGAAATGAATACTTTAAAACAAAATTACTGTCATTGCCAAAAAGTGTTGACCTTGGCTTCCCTTATGAGTCGCCACTGGCAGACAGCCTAATAAATAGTTTGCAGGCAAATCTGTGGCCTAGAGCAGTGAAATTATTACTATCAGTCAAATTATTACTCATCCTTACAGTGGGCTCCGCAATTTGGAAAAACATTATATATATTTGCAGCTGTGCTGAGTGTCATGTAGCTATCCGTTTACAGATTACTCAGGTATGCACATGTCTATACACAGGTATGTGCATGCATATGTCGTAAAAGATTACAAGACAGAAACATTGAACATATTTTAATCTGTATTTCTAAAAAAAATACTGTGGATTAGATGTAAGTGCTAAAATGATCGATAGTCTAATAATGGCATTATTAAGTGAAGAGTACCTGATGACTTGTTCAGGACTTGAAAAAGATTGGGACTTGGACTTGGACTCGACTTGGCTTTGATGTGACTTGGACTTGGACTCGACTTGCCCTTCTCTGTATTTACTTGGGACTTGACTTGGACTTGACTGCTAAGACTTGGGACTTACTTGTGACTTGCCAAACAGTGACTTGGTCCCACCTCTGGTAAAATTTCACGCAGAATTGTCAACTGGATTTTCCTCTGTGCAGCTGATATGAGGTGAGAGCCACATGTTAGGCTATAGAAGGAAAGGTATTCCTTTATAATGGTGCATTAATCTGTGGAATCTAATGTAATCTATTCTTTGATAATTATTTCTGCAGTTTAAACATCAGAGAGGACTTTCTAAACCTAGGTGGCACCATGACAAGAGGCAGGCTATGAATAATTCACCAAGTAATTTGTCATATTTCGCAAGATCGAGGGTTTAACTCGCAGAACAACATTGTTTCTGATTATTTACAGCCGCAGTGGTTTCCATGCATCGTGGTAAAGAAATTGACTTGATGGGGTTGAATGCTTGCAAGTGGAAAATTGGAGGGTTAACTGAGACTGCATTCAAAGAAAACGAGAACTCACTGGAAGAATTGATGAGACTCAACCATCATGCCACTGTGATGGAGATTATCGGCACACTTGATAACTTCACCCCGAATTCCAGTGGCCATCTGATTCTGATGTTATGCATAGGGGACAGGAGGGTTTATGGGTGTGCAGACGATCGCGTTGAGGTGATATGCAGCAGCCTGGAAGAGTTGTTTGAAGAGGGGCCCCACTTTCCTGTCGAAGAATTATTCAACCATCCAACGAAGTCAGATTGTGTGGTAAGTGATTTTGTTGCAATTGGTGGTTAAAAATGAAATCAGTAGTCCACAGAATATTTCATATTAACATTAATCTTGTGCGTGGTAGCCTAGAAATCTAGACGCGCCCCTAGCGGCAGCAGTCTAGCAACTCTCCGTTGGCTTGTGAGCTCCAGAAATCGAAACTTAATCAGGCCAATGAAATCGTGTATAGAGTCGTTAGGTGGGCTCAACATAATGATTGATGGCAGAGTTGCAACGGTTTGGCTTGAATTCCCTGCTACTTGAAAACAAATAAGATGGATGTTGCTGTTGGCGAACAGTGTGACACGAGTTAAGCTTTTATTAAGTTGGCAAACGTTTGAACTAGCCAACTAGCTCCGCTGGTGGGAAACGCATGGGACTCATAGCGCTGCCGCTGTCCTATTGCGTGCAGAGGGAATTTGAAAGACAACTGATTATCCCACCCCTCGGACTGAGCACTGCGAACGGTGAGTGCCCAGACCCTACATTTTAATGTGGGTCTGGCTCGTCAGCCTATGTGCGTGGTCAATTAGCCTCCGCAAATGGTGAAATACATAATATGTGTCTAGGCTATTTAATTACAAAGATGTGAACTATTTCAGGTCCCTGAACAATGTGAGGACAACCCAGAGGGAGCGAGAGGAAGACTATACTACGATACTCTCTATATTGGAGACATCGGTCCTTGAATGTGATACAACTGTGTTGCCATAATAAAAGAAAATAAAAGATTTCCTTTTTAAATTTTGCATATATCTATATTATTCTTACTACTATTATTATGTTACTGCTACTACATTGCACATATCTGTACATGTTGTTCATACATTGTTCATAATATACATAGCCATATTTATTCTGCTCTTATAAGGTAACTGCACATATTTATATTTAATCTATATTACTCCAATCCAGTGGTTCTCAACCTTTTTTCAGTGATGTACCCCCTGTGAAATATTTTTTCAGCCAAGTACCCCCTAACCAGCGCACAAGAATTACCGCTACACTTCAACCACGACTCCATCGTTTCAGTTTTGACAGTGATTGACAGGTGATGGTGGGTGGCATGTGACAGGTTGGGTCGAACCATCCTGGTATGGGGGCGACTCTGGGTTTTAGGATAATGAAATTGAATAGCCTACTGAAATATAAAATTCATTTTATGAACTTATATTTTCCTGAAATATTTATTAAATAATTGTTTTTTAAGTATTTTTGCATGGATTCTACTTTTTAAATATATGTATATTTTAAAATCTCACATACCCCCTGGAGGGCCTTCACGTATCCCCAGGGGTACGCGTATCCCCATTTGAGAACCACTGCTCTAATCCACCTCCTGTAAATCAACTGTATACTACTGTATACTGTACTATATTTCTTGACCTATCTATGCACCACTTGTCTATACTTTGTATATCACATTGCACTTTTCTGCTTTTTTTGCACTTCTGGTTAGACACAAACTGCCTTTCGTTGTCTTTGTACTCTGCACAATGTCTTTGTACTCTGTACAATGACAATAAAGTTAAATATAATGGTGTGTGTGGGGGGGGTGGCGTGGGAGGGGGATGATGAAATGGTGTGTGTGTGGGGTGGGGGAGGGGGGTAATGGGGTGTCGTGTGTGGGGGAGGGGGTTGTACCTGTGGGTGTGGATGAGTGTGTGTGGAGGAGGGGGGGGGGGGCGGTGTAATGAGGTGTATGAAGGAGGGGGGGTGTACCTGTGTGTGGGGGGGGGGGGGGATGAAATGGTGTGTGTGTATGGGGGGTAGGGATTGGTGTGTGTGTGTGGGGAGAAGTAATGGGGTGTGTGGGTATGGTGTATGTGTTTGGGGGGTATGGTGTGTGTGTGGTGGGGGTGTAATGGTGTGTGTGAGAGGTCCCTTGCTTGATGTGCCGCACCAGCAGTAGTTGTCTTAAATAATAAGCAATATCTCTGATATGATAAATTGATTAAACCTAGCACTACAAACCACTTTCAGGGAGAATGCCAAAAAACTGACATGGAAGTGTTATTTCAAGAAAGAAAGATGACAATTTGTATTTGTTTGCTTATACGTAACGTGGGTAAAGTAAAGGAGTATATCATCAAACAACAATCTGATACCCATGCAGAAAAAATAAAATTATAATGACCATGACAATGACGGACCCCACAAGGTCTTATTCCAACAAATCCGGCCCACTATGAGTCTGCCACACCTGAGATACTTTGTGAGCAAGGTAGCAATGGTTTGAATATCGTGGAAAAGTCCCCCCCCCACCCCTATTTATTTCAAAAAGTGAATCTTTTTATAATAGATTCATTACGTATAAAGTGAAATATTTCAAGCCATTTTTGTCAGACATGTCCAGTAAATGGGCTGCAAGTGGCACATTTAGTAAGCCACTCTTGAATCAGAGACAAGGTTATCTTACCTGGGCTAAGGAGAGACAGAACTGGACCGTTGCTTAGTGGTCCAAACTCCTATTTTCACATAAAAACATATTTTGCATTTCATTATGGATGGATTATCAGGGCATATCAGGGTCCAATCAAGGTTGTGAGAGTATTGGAATTGGAACTTATGATTATTATATTCATAAGTGGTTTATGTCCTGATGTTTCTGCTATGTGTTCTTCCACAAATGAGATGACTGTTGTTATTTCATTCCATTTCTGTACTGTCCCTGCATACCTGTGTGTGATTATGTGCTTATGATTATGTGCTTAAAGGGACACCAGGCAACGTTTGTGTTAATTACTCATCTTTGTAAGTCAGTATATGGTTAAATGACTCATTACAGGGCGAATAAAGACTCTCTCGCCCGCCACTACTGCCTGTAGGAAGAATATCCCGCTTGCAAGTTCAGTGTATCATACCCGCCGACCGAAGCAGGATCAGTTTACATCCTGCATACAGCAGAGGCAGGATAACGAAACGCTAGCAGAGCCAGCGAAGAAGCAGCGAAAACCCTTGACGGAAGATGCAAAGAAAAGGAAAAGAGCTTCAGACCAAGCGAGGGGGAGTTTCGTAGAGAAAAAGCATCAAGCTTGCCTGGTGTCGCTTTTAGTGCGGCAGGTTAAGTCCATATTCCAGGACAATCATTCACTTTGTGATACAAGCACCAAAATTGGCATGAATAATCACTAGAACCTACTTTTTGAGGAAAGCGCATTAGCCACCTGAAAATCCAACATGGCGGCCATTTTTCAAGATGGCCGCCACATCAAATGTAAGAAAAACTTTTTTTTTTGCTGTAGAACTTTAATGGCTGGGCGTATTTACATGATCTAGACATCAATTTGTATGTTTTTTAACATGGCAAAATAAATGGTGCAAAGAAAGAAATCTATTTCAAGGCTAGTTTCCAAGATGGTGGCCAGAAATAGTTGGACTGCACTCGAAATCGTTTATCGAAGCTCACTCTTGAATATCGTTGATCCTCTTTCTCACTCGAATATCATTTATTCTCTCTCTCAAATATTGATCAAGGCCATACTTATTGTTGGGATCATACTTAAGTTGGGAAGACTGGTGTGAGAAGAGGCAGATGAAGAGTCCACAGTTTCAATTCTGGGAGCTTGTGATCTCAATGCAATTGGTGATGTTCTCTTTGATCAGGTCTTTCAGAGAAACAAACTTCACTTTGTATTGTCAATCATTGTCTGCACTCATCCCCTTCTTCTTTGCAAACAATAATGTCAACTATGCTAGATGGCTTTCCATACACTTTAGAGACCTGGTCTCATTACAATAAACACATCCTCAGTTGGCCAATGAATTTCAGCAAGGGAACTTTGTGGTTCACAAGAACCACATAGTTTTCCGGATTGGCTTTTGATCAAGCCCATGAACAGGCCAATGCAATTGTCAAAGGTGATGGTGGTGCCATTGGAATAACTGAGAACCCATCAGCCCTAATGTGTGTCTAAAAAACCCCAAAGTACCACCTAACTGGAAAAGCTTCCTGCGAGACAATGACAACAAGACTGAACTTTTTGGGTTTCTAGCTTACCTAATTGTGACTTGGTGTCCAGACAATGTGGTGATTGTGACCAAAGAAGAAAATGTTCTTTGCATAAACCTGACAGCCTGGAAGTCCTTGCAACCATGAAGAAGCTGACACTAGAATCTTTCTGCATGCCCTTCATGCAGTTACGTGTAACCTGCATTGTGTTGAACCTTTGCGATTCAGCCCTGCACACGCCCGGGCTCGAATCCGCGAACAGCAGCACCTTGGATTGGGAGTCGGGCGTGCTGACAATTGAGCTAAAAGCCCAGGCTACTAGCTTGCATGCCAGCAGCACTCTTGAGGCATCGGAGAGTGAGGTTTACCAACGTTACACACACACAGCTAAGCTACATGCGCAACAGAAGAAATCTGTGTTGATTAAGGCCTGTGACACGGATATTCTTGCTATTGCACTCAGTGTTTTTGGGACTCTATGGGATGCAGGCTTAGAGGAGCTGTGGATTGAATTTGGTCATGGTAAGTCTGTCAGATGGCATGCTTTTTGTCCATGCCCTCACTGGTTGTGATGTTGTGTTAGAGGAAAGTGGACTGCCTGGCAATCCTGAGAAGTGTGCCCTGAAGTGTCTAATGTCTCAGTCAATACCCACCAGTAATGGATGATGTGGATCTTAGCACACTTGAAGTTTGTCATAGCAATGTACAACAAGAACAGCACTGCTGATGGAGTTGATGAAACAAGACTTGACCTGTTTGCACGGAAGCAGAGGTCCTATGATGCCATTCCACCAACAAGGGCATCTCTTGCTAAGCATGTGAAGTGTGCAACCTATTAAGCTGTATCTGGGACCAGGCAAGTATATATCAAATGAATGTCCTGCCATCTGGGGTTGGAGGAAAGAAGGTGACATTTGGCAAGTAGTGTGGATGACACTCCCACCAATTGCTGAGAGCTGTCAACAATTGACTAAATGTGTCAAGACTGAATGTCTGGAAAGATGTAAATGCTACAGCATTAGTCTTGAGTGTACTCCTTTGTGTGCCTGCAAATGCAATGATTACATTCATTTGTAATGCAGACATTCTGATATGGCTAGCTACAGAGCAGATGTTACTGGGGCCCTGTCTCTTTCCCACACATTTCCTGTTAGTCTTTGTTGTTCTATTGAGGTAATACATGGTACACACATACACATATCTATCTATCTATCTATCTATATATATATTTAAACAAACACATGGATTTATGCATTTACTTAGTCCCCCTGCCCCCTCTGAAGTTCAGTTTAAACTAGTGATCATTTCCTGATCAAGCCCTGTCTCTCTTTCATGCTAATTTCTTGTCAATCTGCACTATTATATTGAAATTATATATATTAAACTGAAAAAAGAACATGCACATGCCCCTGCTGAAGTAACCGAACCAACATATGTTTTATTAACAAAAAACAATTTAATTATGCTAAAATTAGTACTAAAATTTGCTATTTTCCCATTAATTGCATCTATCTTCACAATTTAACACATTCTTTGACATTTTATCGTAGAATTGGAAAGTCTAGAACCTTTTACCTATATTTAGATATCAAGATCATTAAAATGTGATTATCCAACCCCAATCCAAGTCAAAAACCAAGTATAATGGCTTTTAATGGTGGCCATCTTGGATTTTTTACGTGGCTAATGTGCTTTTTGGATAAAGTGGGTCCCAAAGAATATTTGTGCCAAGTTTGATGCTTGTATCACAAAGTGAACGATGGTTTCAATAATCTGCCGCACTATTTAAAGAGGGAATATTATGGTTTTGCAGTGTTTCACTGTTCTGCATGGCTGCATCAGTAGCTATCTGCTCCGGATTGCCAGGTTGGCACTAATCAGTCTGATTCAGTGTGTTCCACGTAAAACGGGATGACCAACGCCATCTCCTGGCATCCTGGAAGGAAACTTAACCCCTAACTCTTTCCTTGTCTATAGACCAGCTGGTTGATCTTTAGGTGAAGTCCTGCTGTCTCTCCTTTAATGCTCATCATTGTAAATAAAACTCTGTTCCCAATGGTCTGACTGGGTCTTCATCAATCTGTGGTATCAAAATGACCATCAGTCCCAAGAGTCTGGAGGAAGAGTGAAGAGGCACAGAATCCAAGTTGCTTGAAGTCCAGTGGGACATTTCAGTCAGTGAAGATTTGGGGTGCCATGTCATCTGCTGGTGTTTTTCCACTGTCCAGTCCAGGGTCAATGCAACCTTCTACCAGAAGATTGTAGAGCACTGCTTCTATTTGCTGACAAGCTTTATAGAGATGCTGATTTCCTTTTCCAGCAGGACTCAGCACCTGCCCACAAAACTGCTAACTGGCTTGCTTATCATAGTATTACTGTGTTTGATTGGCCAAAAAACTCTTCTGACCTGAACTCCATAGAATCTGGTTTATTGTCAAGAGGAAAATGAGACACCAAACCCAACAATACACATGCCCTTAAAGCTGCTAACAAAAGAACCTGAGCTTCCATAACACCTCAACAGAGCCACAGGCTGATTACCCCCATACCACTCCACACTGATGCAGTAATTTAGGTCATTAGGGTGTGTAGTAGAGTCACTGGTGTCCAACAGAGAAGTATGTCAATGCTGTATAAGGAACAGGCAATTAAGAATCCATCTTGTTAAATTATACCCACCCTCTGCACAGCGAATTTGAGATCTTACCCTCTGGTTCCTGTTTTAAATATCCATTAGCCCCAAACCAACAGATACAAACACTCCTTCATACCATCTGCTGTTCAGTTACTGAACTCTAGGACACGGAGATAACCCTCTGCCCCATACACTTCTTGTTCTATTTATTGTTTTTAATTCTGTGCTTCGACTTATTTTAATTCTGTGTTTTGACTTATCTTGTGGAAGCGTGTGTGTTTATGTGTCTGTGTGTGTAACCTTGCATGCTACACCTCTGCAAAATAATTGC
This sequence comes from Alosa pseudoharengus, assembly GCF_046254945.1. NCBI lineage: Eukaryota > Metazoa > Chordata > Actinopteri > Clupeiformes > Clupeidae > Alosa > Alosa pseudoharengus. The sequence continues at coordinate 34,191,708 of NW_027468609.1, read as the reverse complement.
CCTTCTGGGACAAATAAAGTGTTACTACTACTACTACTAATTTGTGCAAAATCAGCCTAACCAAGTATTGAGTGTATAAATTAACTACTTTAGATTAATTAATCTCTTTTCAAAAGGTCAACATTTCTGTATTATAACCTCTTTGTTCTATTGAGATATTGATTTTTGGTTTTCATAAGCAGAAGGCTAAATCATAATCCAGATTAAAACAAAAAATGGCTTGTAATATTTCACTTTAAATCTAACAAATGTAGACTATATGATTCACTTTTTGAAATAAATTAAGGGGAAAACATGAACTTTTCCATGACATTCTAATTTTTTGAGATCCACCTGTATGTACTTTTCCTTTTGGATCAATGTGGGGTTAAACATAAATTCAACCAGGAGCAGATTTGCATTAGACCATGACCACATAATTAGATTAAATTACTGCAATAATATATAACTCAAAACACTTGCTTCCTGGCAATAGCCAGCTATATGGTAAATGGTTGTAAATGTATACATTGTAAATGGACACGAACAACGTGTTGCAAATACATTTTCGTTTCATGGCAGTTGTTTATTGATATTTTACCTCCCTTTGGGTATCTGTGTTTCACATCACAACGCTATGAATTGGTGGTAATTCTCTTGAGTAAAGTCTGCATTAATGCCAACTTTCGGAAAGGGCACAGAAAGGGTGTGAGTGAGCCCTCATGCACGTCACAATGTTGCAGTGGGACAGTCCTAAGCCCCCACAAAGTTCGAAGGGGGCGTAAGGGGAGGGATTTGTGGTTCAGCTGTTGTGTCCTTCATTCATAACAGCTGTGAAAGAATCAAATCAAACTTAGAAGATTGATTAAGCTTAGAAGAAATGTAACCCTTTAAAAGTTACAGTATATCCAGTATAGATATGCAAATGGCAGATGGGTCTTTAATCATTCAGGCCTCCTTACACATCTGGTAGGGAGAACGTTCATAAACAGTGTGTGAAAATTTACTGTAAAAAAGATTCACTGACTATTTCACAGCTTTTAGAACTTGATGTTTAATACAAATAAAAACATTGACATGACCAAAAAATGCTAGGAAATTATATGAAAAAAAGAAGAGAAAGAAAAGGTAGCATGTCATTCATTAAGTGAGCATTTAAAAAAAAAAAAATTAAATGGAACACACAAAATGGAATCATCGCCTCTTTTGGAAGATATTCCCTCTTCCGCCACCACCTCCTCTTCCACGGCCTCTTGCTGCCACTGCAAAAAGAGGAAAATAATGGTATGAGATTATAAATTATGGATATTAGTCTAACCATGAACTGACTCCTAAATAAAGGGATTCTTTCCGCACCTTGTGCTTTGAGGATGGCAGCTTTCCCTCTGCCAGCTCCAGCTGCTTGATTCTTGTTTTTCATGCTCTTCAACATGGGCGCGTTCTTCAACATGTCCGGCAGAATGAGGAAGCGGATTTTGCTGCCACGAATATATACCTGTTCAAGCTGAGACACTCTGCCATCTCGGTAAGTCACTGTGAGGTTGGCCATCTAGTGGGTAAAGACAGGTATGAGTGTCTTGAAACAGATTACATTTCTGCATTAAAATTACAAAGAACTGCTTATATATATATATATATTAGGGGTGTAACGGTACACAGAAGTCACGGTTCGGTTCATACCTCGGTTCGGACATCACGGTTCGGTACGAGTTCGGTACAATGGAGGGAAAAGCAAAACAAAAATGCAGAAAGCATTTTTTTTATTGTGCATGTCTCAGGCTGTACCACCTAGTGTCATACAGTCTCTTCCCTGAGCTATCTGCAACAGCCTGAAGTGTGTAAGATATAGGCTAAACAGTACAATAAGTACCCAGACTCCATCTGTAACTTGTAAACAAAATAAGACAATCAGCTATAAAACTGAAAATAGGCCTACAGCATCTCTTATTTCTGAAAGTGCAAATTACATAGAAAAATTATTTTTAAAAATCCACTTAAGCAAGACCTTCAACATCTGTGTTTAGTTGTATATGGAAGGGTCTACAATTTGCCTCAATATTTTTCATTGTGTGTAAAGTAATAATCTAGCCTACTAACTGTGAAAATATCACACTATTTTGCCTTTTTTTTTAAAACAAAATTGCTCCTTTCATTTCATAAACAGACTACAACTAGAAGTCACGTGACTTTGCCCTTTGACGTTAACTCACCGTACTAGCATGGTTTGTTTATTAGCCTGGTTAGCGTTGTCACTTTATTTTACTGTCTATGCACTTAACACTACCAGCTCCTCATGTGAGAAGTTACAAGTTACCCCAACATAAAGGTAATTACCATGCGATTTACATAGCTTTCTGTCATTACGAAATCATTTAATTTAAGCCATAGGTTTTGGCCCTATTTGTATGTGTATCCAAAGGCTGCTGAAGCGCAGGGGAAGTTTTTTCCCCTCGTTTCAGTGATTGGTAGCCTACATCATCTGGGTGATGGCTTCGAATATGTGTAGCATTTAATTCCACTCACATACCCAATAACTGCTGAACAACGCTGACACACAGTTTCATCTTATCCACCACTCTTTCGCCTGTACTAACGTTACTGTAACTGAAGTTCTCAAACTTGCGATCTTAAATAGACCAGCGGATCCTCTAACTCTTGTGGGTCTAACCTTAGTGCTGCTAATGACTGACGGACTCGACTGACGACCTGACAAAAAAAAACATAGGCGCCAATCAGAGCTTCAGAGCTAAGGCGAGGCTACAGATTAGCGTTAGGTGTCGCTAAATAACTCCCGTAACTCTCGCTACTTAACAGTAATTGCGCATGACATTAATTAATCCGCACACGAGTTTTATGTATTTTTATACCGTGTATTCTCCGTGTAAATTCATGCACCGAACCGTGACGCCCGTACCGTTTCGGTTCAATACGAATACATGAACCGTTACACCCCTAATATATATATATATATATATATATATTTGACTAAGACATAAGGACCAAGTTCCACCACCACTATCAAAAGTAGAAATAAAAGTGTATTCAATACAAAACTTATGAAGCCAAATCCTTACACACTTCAGCAGGATAGGGAGCCTAGATTGTATTTTACTTGAATGTATTTTCTATGGCTTTCAATTAGTCCATTTCATCATTCTTTGACTACAGGGAGATCCCAGTATGTTAAACAGAAGGACTGCTCCAAGATGCACTAGTGTGCACCAGAGGGAACCGTTTCCCCCAGATGTGGTCAGGCCTTACAAGGGAGACATTCCACCCCTAATGAGTCAACTAAATATATCTAAACTTAACTAAAAATAAATCCAATAGTGGTTCTCAAAGTTTGGGGCATCCCTCTGAGGTGGGCACAAAATAATGGTCAAATGGGTACAGCAACCAACTACAGGTCAAATTGGAAGCGGGAGATACCACAGCCACTTCCGATTTGGGACAACTAGGTGAAAACAAACGCACAGACAACTGGTGTTAATTCAAAATCGCCATTTTCCATGAGCCAGCTGGTGCTTTGTAGGGGCACTCACTCAAACCAATTGAAGTCAGCTTCAGACCGTAACGCATTTGCCGTTTTATGTCGTTCATCTTGATAGTTATAGAACAACTACAATAAACATACGTGGTTTTGTTTTCACCAAGTAGGATACAGCTCACAGACTGGTCTGGACAAAGAGGACCTATAGTCCTCCTTAAGTGCTCCACCAGCACATTAGCCCAATTTTTAGATGGTCATATACCTCTACATACTGTTCAGCCTGTTGTTGGCCAGTCTAATTACTAATACAATGAGTATGTTAAGTGGGAAGATACAATGTTTACATGTTTTAATCCATCTTTAGACTGTGGTTGTGGTGAGGCATTTTTTCCAAAAGCTTGTGGAAGCGTGCTGAACGTCCTCGCGTGCTGTCTACAATGGCAATAGGCCTACACATACCAAACACGTGCGATAATATTCATCAGAAACATTTCGGCTTTGGAAAAATCACACTAAACTGGGTTAACTTTACCTGGCAGTTCATGTTGTCCTCCGCTTCCACCAACTTTCCTCTGTACACTTCCCCACTATTGGTTTCGCAAGTGACAATGTGTCCTTCAGCTTCATGCAGAACCTTTATTGGTACGCCAATAGACATTTTGGGTAGATAGATGAGCACCAAACTTCTTTAAGCCTGTAAAGAAAGAAAATAACGCTGACGTTAACGCGAAAAACAACCGTCAGTGCATCATGAGCTAGCCAACCTCAAAGCTGTAGGGTACACATTTTTACCCACACAAGCAGGCTTTCGGCTAACAGCTAACCCTATGAGCTAACTTAGCGTTGGTGAGATGAGCTATCATAGCAGCTATAATCTCCCAAGTGAAGTTTAAACACAAATCATTCATGCTTATGGCATTAAGTAATTGTTTAAGCACGTCGTCTTACCTTTGAATTAACGAGATAAGCCTCTCGTTTGGAAATTCAGATATTTCACTTTATCAAAGAGTGCGACTGTTCCTTGTTCGCGCTTGCTACCCACAATGCACTCTGTCGTTCTTGTTTGCTTTATTGTTGTTACCTACACCACTTACTCCTTAAGAATACCGCCCCCTGTTGGAGTGGAATGAATGTAGGCTACGCAGCTCTCCAAGTAGGCTACCCCTGGAACAAACATTTTAGGCCAGTGGTTAATCTGGAAATAGAGACCTTTTAAATATATCTCATATGAGCTTTTAAAACAACAAAAAATGCAGTTTAATGCGTATGCCAAGAGGTGTTTTAGGCAGTAACGTAATTCACAAAACGATTTGTCTGGATTCACCCAGACTATTTACAACCAGGTGGCAAGATGGAAAGGGGCTGAGGGTATGAGGGATGATACCCTCCCCAACCCAACCTAACGCAACCTAACCTATATATTATCGGGGTCCAGAATTATTGTCTGTCATAGGGCCCAAATGATGTAGCAGTGTCCCTGCCCCTATCATACAGTAGGGGGCAGTGTGCAGCTCTATATGGAACATAACATGGATTCAGTAGTCATGGAAGGCCAAACCATAAAGTACTAGGCTATTACTTCTATTTTTAAGGGACAAGGTTGTCTTGCTACCTGTCCTTTGTAGAAGGCCTATTAATCAGTGTTGGGAGTAATGCGTTACAAAAGTAATGTAATTACTGTAATGTATTGCTGTTTGCGGTAACGCGGTAATGTAAGGCATTACCAAAAAAAATTGGGTAATATTTACTCGGTACAAACTTCAGTAACGCGCGTTACAATGCATTTTAACCCAAAATACATATTCGCAAACACCACCGCGAGAACAACAGACGAGAAAAAATCCGCGCAAAATAGTAGAATGTATCCTCCTGATCAGGGCATGAAATTGGCACCCGCCCACACGCCAAATGCGGGTAACTTTTGTGTTTGGCGGGTAAAACTGTCAATCTACCTGCCACGTTGGCGGGTAGCCAATAAGACAACACTGAGCAAGGAGATGCACTGTCTGGATTGCCGTAGGAAATGTACTCTTTACTCCGCTACATTTTCAATTGCCTTTCGTTACGAGAACAAGTTTATTATTGGAGAAAGTAGGCTATCTCAAGGGAGAAAAGAGCACCTCTCCCCCGGTACACAACGGCGTGGGAGAAAAGAAACAGGGCTTCAGAAAGCATTGCTACGTTTCCCCGCGATTATAAAAGTGATGGCTGGCCTATGTAGCCTACTACACAGAAGTAGATGTTCTATATAGCTAACAACTCAGTTAACGCAATGACGTCCTGCCAGTTGCTGCATCTTCTGGTGAGGCTGCCAGAGTGCCAACGAGACTAGAGGTATGGCATGACACGGAAACTTCCACATATATTCATTTCTGGCCAACATCGTTCAACAGTCACATTGGACAAGGAAAGTAGGCCTACAACTTAATTTACAAGCAAAGCAAATGCACTGGAAATCGAGCATACAAGTTAGAAAAAGCCTAGCATTCATTTATGTAGCCTCAATGTTGCAGGACATGAGACGGTCGGCTGAGAAAACAGATAGCCTGCTCTGTCGCTCTACCCGAGTGGATATGCCTAGGCTATTATAGCCTAAATATAGGTCTACCCATAATATAGCCATTGTTTTTAGGTTACAAAGTATATTAAATAAAATATATTTGAATTGGGCTATGTTTGACTATATGATTAGCCTACAGAGGAGGAGAAAAGCAAATAGGCATAAAGGATACTTTTGTATCCCTTTAAAGGTCCATCAACAATATAAAAATGTAGGCCTACAAAAAAGTAACTTGTTAGGCCTACTTGAGTAATTTATTAACAAAGTACTTTTTTACTTTTACTTGAATAGCCTACTGTAATGTGTATTATGTACAAGTTCAAGAACCATATGCATTTTCTGAGCCGTTCACCTTTATTTTGGGCACAAAATAATTTTGGCTGGTAAAAAACCACTGTGGCAGGTGGATTTCAAAATTCACCTGCCACAGTGGCTGGTGGCCAAAAAAGTTAACTTCAGGCCCTGCTCCTGATACTGGTTGAAGATGACTGTGGCTGCAGCAGACTCAAAGTCGGACTCTATTTGCGGGATGGACATAAGCCTACGCTCATTATTTTTAGCTTGTCAGAGACAAGGATATGAAGAACATAATAGTTAGTGCACTTTGTGTGCGAAACCAAAAGATCTCACTATGCCTCGCGAAATAGCACAAGTAATTTAATGAAACATCTAAAGTGGTGCCACGCTAATCTTTTTTATTCTTGATAAAACACAAACTATGTTCTTCTAGTGCATGACAGCTTTGAGCTGTGAACTTGAATTAAAGAGAATAAAGGGATAGAAATGCAGAAAAAGATTGTGTAGCCTGCAGTGCCACCGCTCCCACCACGCGCATCACGCACTTTGCGTAGGGCACCAAAGGACAGAGGGGGCACCCAAATGTAACCAATGAATAGTAGCTTTACTACAAACTGCGTTTCACTCTTCATCAATAACGTTTACAATGTCAGAATGCACTATGGTACATACTTTTTGGGTTTCTCTCAATCTCCACCATGTAGTACTAGTAGAATGGAATTGGTGGGTCTTCAATAATTCGTTTCCCAAGCATTTAGGCTACATGAAGCACATGATATGCCAAGTCGACAAAAAATCCATTCAGATAGCTAGGTGGATACCAGGCTCATAATTCACTTTTATTTGCTAAACGAAATGTGAAGCAACATGTCATTGCATACTTTCCAGAGCAATGAAGGCTGCTTAAAACAACTTAACATTGTGCATATTATTGTTAATATTGTGCTATCAATGTAACTCAACAAACAAGGCTTGTAAACAAGAGCTGGCAAAAGGGCATTATGAGAACGTAAAGATCAATGCTCTTAAAGTGACCGTGCACCATTTATAAGAAAACAGCATTTCTTCAGAAATTAATGTTAAAAAACACACAGTAATGGTCTGTATAATAGGCCTTTTATTTTACTTTAGGTGTTTGAGTTACCATTTAAATGTCACTCACTCAAAGCCACTCACTTAGGGCACCGAAATGGCCAGTAGGCCACCATCTTGACATGTCTTTATTAAGCTTTGATTTACAATAGGCTCTCTATTGAGCAGGCCTAGGCCTTAAAGTTACAGTATTTATATCACAATTTACCAGACTTTGACATTTTGTCGGTTTTTAACAAAATTCTGACTATGATTGTTCCTTGTTTTGCATCATGAGCACTGCGCCTATTGTATTCTTACTGTATGTTGTTAGCCTTAAGCCTAGCTCAGTCATTATTCTATACCACATCTCCCTCCATTGGAAGAGCAATGAGCTGCATTGAGCGTAATAAACTGCATTTAGAATGGCAAATCCATATTTCTAGATATTTTGGTGAAAGTAACTTAAAAGTAATGCAATAGTAGTGTAATTCAGAGACAATTCAGAGACAGTAATATTATAATGTAACAAATTACTTTGAAATGACAGTAATAAGTAATGCATAGTACATTACGATTTTGAAGTAACTTGCCCAACACTGCTATTAATGAAAAACAAATGAGAATTGAGAGGCTGGTGGTGACAATATATACTTCTGTTTGCTCTCTCTCTCTCTGTTTGTGTGTGTGTAAAGAGAGAGAGAGAGAGAGAGAGAGAGAGAGAGAGAGAGAGAGAGAGAGAGAGAGAGAGAGAGAGACATTGTTGCATTGTGTCTATGCAGAAAAACGGTCTTGCTGGGAATATCTTACGCTTCTGGCCAAATAAGTGGACGACTGCAGTTGTTTTTGACATGGCTGATCCAGAGAGGAAATCAGAGATTCCTGCTATTCTCATACACAGGCTTGTCAGCCATCCCGTTCCCAAAGAAGACAACAAAGTCGGAAATTAAGAAAAGCAACATAGTAAATATATGGCTTTTAGATATCATTGACTTGTCAGTGTGTTAACCAAATAGAATGGTATATAAGTAAAAAGTTTTGTGTGCACTTATTTACACTGACGGAAAACTCATTGGAAAACAGACCTTTTTTTCTCCTATGTAAGACTTGCACCATGGAGACAGATTTCGCAAGGCAATGAAACTCACCTGACAAGCTCACTTGTCACAACACAGTAATCGTATTGATGAAGCAGTAAAAATAAATACACACTGTCACAGAAGTGCTTCTCTTGCTTTCTCTCTCACAGTCTTGTTAAACAGCCACAAAAGCTAGAGACAGGCAGAGGGTAGGAGAAAATGTACAACATTAAAAAAGAGATCAACAGAAAGTTTTGATAAAAACAACCTTTACCATGACAAGCATCTAAAATTAGTTGTGCAAATTGTAAATCAACATGTCGTAAATGGACGGCCTGAAGATGTGATCATCAAGGAAATAAATAGATTTCCACTGTATGAAGATCATTCTAAAGCGTTAAAATTATCCTCCATCATTTAATGTTAAAATGATCCTGAGCCAGGACATTCTTGTGATTGCGCAATCACCTGCTCTGCTGAATGTCTTTCCTACTGAATCAGCACTTGGAATGCCGATCCTTCACCAAATGGCTCTAGGCGTTGAAGTGGGAAGGCATGTTCTAAAGGTTCAGGTAAACATGGATACAAAGATACAAGGATACAAGGAATTTTATTGTCATGTAGATTCACATCATGACAACAAACTGTGGCTCAAATTGGACTTCTCCAATCCTTCCCAGTCAATTCCAGGAAAATAATAGCCCTTGGAGAGCAAAAAAAGAGTTTTCCCGGCTGATAATGACATAATTTCTCCTCTGCATTCAATAAGACTCAGGGGTTTGTTCCTCAGAAATAAAACAGAGCTTTGGTGTCACAAGGACACATGGAGACATAAACACTATGTCCCCAGGGGGCCATACGGGGGACAAAGGGCCGGCAGGCGAAGATGAGCATTGCGCAGAGTCTGATACTCCCACTTGCTCCCAAAACACTCCATCATCTAGTGAAGATCTAGCCACACAGAAAGCATCAAACCTAAAATAAACACATTTCCCAAGAATACTTCCATGTCAAAGGGACAACCATTCTTTAATCCACAGGAAAAGTCAACTTTTAGAGGTTAGAGGTTTAAATGAGAAACCACCACACACAATGTAAGACTTGCAACACACAATGTAAGACTGCAATTCTCACGCTTGCCACCATGACCTCAAATTGACCTTGTGTGTGATCTGGACGCAGGTCTGCTAAGCCTCAGTAACTCTGGCCTTCTGTGAAGCCAGCCGCCAGGAGAGTGTGCTGGACCACAGGGCCAGCTGTCTGATTACGCAGACCGATGTTCAGATCACAGACACAGACCAGCCAAGCTGACTGCTGATTGCGCTCTAACTCAGGCTTTCGTGTCACAAAGGCGAAAACTCATTTTGCCGTGAAACAGGAGCTGTCAGGGCACCAAAGATCCATGTCAGCATGGGGTGTTTTGTTAACTCCACACATACTTACGTTTCAGCACCATCACACAGACCACAAGTTGATGGCACAGTGAGACAAACAGCTTTTTTAACAACCCTTGTTTCTTTTGTGAGACAATAAAGACAGCTAGTTCATTTCACCCTCTGGGATGTAGTGTCAGTTGCTTTTGGAGACGGGCTTGTATTCGCTGACCATTCGGACCAAAGTGACTGAGTCACCAGTTTGGTGTGATACATGAGGTCGTATCAGTGACTGAAAAAGCAAACAGAAGTTAGGTTCAGGGAAGTTCATCACAGATCACCTCTCCATCAGATGGGCTCAGAATCCCATTGTCAATGAGAGAAAGAACAGAAACCCATTTACTGCAAACAGCCACATATAATTCTGATAATTCTGATAGTTCTTAATCTTTTTTTGTCAATGAATCATCATGAGAACGGCTTCCTTGTTAATCTTGGCAGAGGTTATATCTGTCACCAAAACACACACACAACCAACCTAACACTCTCTTTATTTCTTTTGTTCTTTCTCGTTCTCTCTCTCTCTCACACACACACACACACACACGTACAGACAAAGACACCAAACATTGACCTCTCATGGATGATCAGTGGCCAACTCAAACACAGCCCCACAAAGCTAATGTCATTTGAGGAAGTGGTTTGGGGAAGATTATAGTGGTGTCCTGTATGTGCAGTGAACTCAACAGGCCTGGTTCACACAACACCACCTAACACATAACAATAGCTTTCAAAAGAAGAAGAGAGAAACCCCCCCACACACACGGCACACAGTTAAATCATTAAACCCAAGAGCCATCATTTGCATGTAGTTGTAGTCTTCAACTAATAAAAAGGAAGGTCATATTATAAAACTACCTTCTAATCTTTAGGTATTATTCTACAGTGTTGTGTGAGGGTCACAATTTGTCACTTCACCACTAATATTCACTCAGTCCAGATAATTCAGTTTGGTAAGAGCTGAGCATGCTGGGGACCATGTAAACATTTCTTTAAATCCACACCCTCAATAAACATAAAACCATCCTATCGGAATCAACTCAATTTTGTGTTTTTTCCCCCCACATACACCTTTTGTCTGTCCAATGGACGTTTGGCATGCTGTATATCAAGCCTTAAAGGGAATAATAATCACCCCCACCCCCACCCTTTCATCGCCTCCTCCATCACAACACCTCTTCTTGGCCTCCCGACCCGCTTTAATGCTGTTTTGTTTAATGCAGTTTTTCCACCAAAGCCCAATATAATGAGGAGCAGCAGGGCATAATGGCTCTATAAAAGATACCATCAAATGCCCTCTTCATTTGATTTCCATTGCATTAAGCCCGTAGACTGGCGTCAGCAGCAACTCTGTCAACACAGTAACAGGACTCTGTAAGATGATGTGAGCTGTGAGTCGTTTGTACTGTAGATGTGCGTGTGAGTGGTAAATAACAGAGTTCAATAACCAACACATTGTTTCCTACGGTGAAATGCATATGCAGAGCAAAGCTACCATAAGTTATACGAGCTAATGCTCCATGAGCAACAGTGATGGACCTGTAAAGGATATACTTGCAGACTGGCTCACTGGTATAAAAAGCAGACATATACAGTATTGCTGACTAAGACCCAGCAGTCTATATATGGCAACATAAAGCTGTCCTCTTATTCTAACCTTATACTATACACACATCCACTGACTTACAGCACAGGGAAAATATATTGTTTGCCAGGGTCTATACTTCCTGTGAATAAATTCCACTATGACCATGTTATTGACCTGTTTTGAGTTTAGCTAGGGAGGAGGGACATACCTAGGCAGTGTAGTTTTATCTTTACTGTACATAGTCACTTATTAATTTATTTGAATGCAACATTCGTAGACATTAGCACAAACAGAATTAAAATATAATGTTTAATAATATGCAAGGACTAGATGGCTTAGTTTAATTGTGGTCATTGGTAATAATTTTGGATTGTGGATAATCTGAAAAAATCCTGAATTATTCAGGTTGACTGTAAACAATATATAGGGGTATCCAGAAGTCTCCTACAGATGTACAGAAGTTTAAACATATCATAAAAGACACAAATAATGGCCTGTATTACATTGCCACTCCATAAAAACTTCCTAAAGGACCATATATTATATTAAGAGCGCAATAAAATATCAACCCCATTTATAAATGGCTTCCAGAATAAGCTTGTTGTGGGAAAATAAAAGCATCTGTCCTCTTCTGTCCAGTCTACTTATTGCACAATGTGGACAGTGACCACAATGCTCTGGGCGAATCTTCCGCAAGTATTAGTAGATCTCCAACACACTGATCATTGATGCAATTTATTCCAGGCTTAAGTGGAAATGTCAAAGAGTTCTCTGGGGTCTGAGAGATACAGTAAATGCCTTGCAGAGATCTGCTTACAGCTAACTACTGCGAAAACCACAAAACTGCACATGTTTAGAGACTATTCGTGTAAGCAGTGAGATCTCAGAGTTGTTGGATGACTGTGTGAAGATGACTTCGGTTTTGTTTTCATGTTTATGACTAATAATGCAGAGACTGAACAACAATCATAGTTCAAATGGTATATTTGGTCACATATAGTCAACACAAAAACAAGATGCTGTCAGGGACTGAGATACAATAAACATGCTTACTTAGAACGGTCAGTCAATATGATCGATGACAAGTGCAAAGACTCAAAAGTCGAAGGACAATCCATAGTCAATAAGTAATCTGGGGGAGAGCTTGTTCATTGTTCACCTGGTCTGTGTAAAGCCAGTGTTGAGAATAGAAATGAGAATACTTCACAGTACATCAGTTTCCTATGAGTTTTTGCAGAGCAGATATAAGTGTCTATGTGCTATCAATGGTCAGGCCCAAGTTCATGACGAACGTGGTATAAAATATCCATGACTGAATGTCTCAAGTTGTCCACCACACCCTGACCTGGTCATGTAGTCCACCCAGCGTCCACCACACCAGTATTGTGCGGATTTTAGTGGTTCACTTTAACGGTTTCCTTCATCTAGTCATCAGGACCACTGTGATATCACGAGACCCGCGTGAGCTCAGTGGTGAGGTTAGTCCTTATGGAGAACAGTGATCTGACGTCTGTTGGTGAAACTGTCCCACAATCCTTCACTTCCACGACCTCGGCTGCCCTGGGCGGCGGGCTGCCCTCGTGCTGGTGCTCGTGCTCGTGTCGCCAGGGACAGCTCCTGGCGTGGTGGGCATTCTGTGGGGTCAGCTGGGGCGTGTGCAGGAAGCCACTGCCACTGGTGACGTTGGAGCCGGCGCCATGGCCATTGTTCGCGTAGCCCACATGCCGCACACCCAGGCTGCCGTCCCAGCGGGGAAGACCCGTGGAGCCCTCCTCCAGGTAACACGGCCGGGGGCCATCGTGAGGCGCTGGACCCAGCTTGGGGCTGGGCTCCAGCGCATAGCCGTTCACCACTGTGCAGGTGGAGTCGACCATGCTGACCGCCGGCGACGTGTTGGTGCCGATCCGGCTGATTGCACCTCCTCCCAGCCCGCCTAGCCGCATGCCCTGGCCCAGGAGTTTCTGCCGGATGATCCGCCGGAACGTGTGGCGGAACTCGCGGATTCGGTACGCGTAAATGAACGGGTTGACCACCGAGTTGCCGTGCGAGAGGATGATGGCCAGGTACATAACCCACGGAGGCCGTTGATACGGCCCGCAGAAGAAGGTCAAGCAGTTGAGGATGTGTACGGGCAGCCAGCACACGGCGAACAGGCCCACGATGATGGCGAGGCACTTGGCCGCGTGGACCTCCTTCTGGAGTGTGGAGCGCGAGGTGGAGGAGGAGGCGGAGGAGGTGGTCGCGGGGCAGTCGCCTATCTGGTGGATGTGGCGGGGCACGTTCGCCAGCTTGAGCTCCATGAGCCGCAGCTGCCGCCGCGCGGCCATGAAGATGCGTGTGTAGATGGCCAGCATGGCCAGGAGGGGCGCCAGCACGCAGCTGAAGAAGTTGAAGTAGACCATGTAGTCCATGCTGACCACGTCCTCAAACAGGCACTTGGTCGTGCCCGCTGGGCAGACAGACGCATTGGTGTTGGCATTGGTGTTGGCAACGGCAGTGATGTTTTGCCGTTGTTTGTGCCACCCCAACATTGGCGTCAGGCCGATGACAACAGAGAGTATCCAGCAAATGGCGATAATGCCCTTGGCTCTTCGGCCAGTCACCAGACTGTTGTACCTGTTTGATATTGAACAGACACAGACAAAGACATATACACACACACAAGCACCCAGACACACACAGACACAGACACAAACAGAGAGTATTATGTTGAGAGAATAGCATGTATTATATTGCTGACATTCAATATTTCAACTAACAATAACATTGACATGAACACATTTCATACTGGTGCATAAAGATGCAAAAAACACTGAAAACTAGTACCATGATGTACTGTCCAGTTCTAACACAATGAATCTAGAAAACATCCTAGGGAGTTACTGTGTTTTCAAAAATATGGACTCCTGGCCCCACTGTTAGTGTTAAGGAAATTGCTATTGTTTCTTTGCTTTGATGAATTAGCGGATGGCTATAACTTAGAAAATGTACAGCCAGACAGGCTTTAGTCGTCTTTGTTTGAGCCAACCTGTACCCTTTAGGGGTCGTAAGACAGCTTCAAGACCAAAGTTCACTGTAGCTCAGGAGACATCTTTGATGTATTCTGGGAACATCACAATAGAAGTGAATGATCACGAACAAACATCAGTCCAATACACTCCTTCACTTAGAACAAAGACCGAAATCCACAAAACATGGAGGCGTGTGAGCGTTCATGCGGCCTGACCGAACACAAGCCCCGTCCACCCTACTGACGGACAGGACACTGTGGGGAGGGTGAAGCTGCCCAGGGGATGGAGGGGACTGGACGTATGGGTCAGCTAATCCCAGGTGACTCATCCCAGATGATGTTTCCCTGCTGCGCTGCGGACTGCTACCCGCCTCGTTTAAAGCTGCCGGTCTTACAGCGGCTCCACTGCTGCTGCAGCCTCATTCACACTCATCATCCAGCCTCCTTATGCAATCAACACCTGTTAGGGTTTTCTAGGGAAGACAACGCCCGACCGAGGGGCTTCCAGGGAACTGTTGGAGCCTCGTACATATAGGTACACTCATTCCAGCTGGCTGTTTTGGAAAGCCTGAAGGCTAATTTTAGATTTTGCTCATTCTATGTCTGGGTGTGTGTGCATACCTCATGGCTGTGTAGTATGCATTTGACTGACAAATTGTTGCCATTTACCACCATAAACTGTAATTAGCCAATATCCTCTCGTCTCCATGCAAAAATATGAGGAGGAAAAGACCAACCACGCCAGGGTATTCAAAAAGCTTGGTGCCATCCTTCTGATATTAAAAAAAATATATATATATTTGTGTGCCTATCATTGTGACTGCTGTTTGAGGGCCCTCAGTATAGTAAGTTGGATTTTGCATAATTTGTACTTTGTGGTTTCAGCTGACTGCAGTATCAGCAGATCGGTGCCACGTTTATCTGCATGAAGGTTATTCAGTCTTTATGGTTCTCTTTTACAAAATTAGTAGATGACTGAGATGATAAAATGAAAATGAAAACAGTGCGTGCGTGCATGTGTAAAAAGAGAGAGACAAAGAGAGAGAGAGAGGGAAAAAAAGAAAGAAAGAAAGACAGAGAAAGCATGAAGGGTTGCTCCGATAAATAAAGATGTTACTTTTCTTTGCATATACACAGTACATACTGTACATTTAGGTCATTTTTTTCATTCCTAGACATTCCATTCTTTTGCTTTTTTAATTTTTTAACTTACAATTAAAACTTCATAGTTTTAACAGCCAATGTACTAAAGACCACGCCAGTATCCATACCGAGAACAACAACAGCGCTTGCTGATCATTACTGATCAACAGTCCACTTCTGAGCTCTGATCTGAAACTACTTCCAAACACCAGACATTTTTATCTACACTCAGCTTGGCAGCTCAACAAATGCAGTGTGGAAAGTTAGCCTTGTGATCAGAGCACATTCAACCTCAACATGATAGTGACTCACAACCTACCGCTTTATTTAAATCCTCAGACAAACAGCGATTTATCCCTGTGGTTACTACAAACACGCACACATTCCTCTACAACCACAGGCACACGCAGCTAACCTAGACGAGTTTGCTTCTCCACATGCTCTGTGTTCTTCGTCAGCTTGAGAAAAAAAGCAGCACTTGTTTTTGGCGCCGTTTAGACCCAGCTCAGCATAATATGATCTACTTTTTGTACAAGTTTTGTGTTTAGATATCATGACTGGTGAAATAATCAAAATTGATCTAACCAATACACAACAAGAATAACTTATAAAGGCACATAGAGGATGGAAGATCCTGTTCTGCTGTCCTGCTCTGATATACTTCTGAACACCCCTAAACGTCAACACACTCAGATATTGCATCATCAATGATCCGTTCACAAAGGTACTAAACTTGAAAGAAGAAATTATGTCAGTCTATTAACTGTAATTTGGAGCTACTCTCAGTGTGCGGTACTCTCTTCTTTCGAGTTTAATTCCGTTACTGGTTCTAACAAAGATCCTGGTGTATAAGGTAAGATAACATAAGATAAGATCAACTTTATTGTCCCAGGAGGGAAATTTGTCTCAGAAATGTGCCACTCATAGCTGCATACCGTACCACACACACCACTGCAACACAACCTGACACATAGGGAACAGACAAATAGATAAACAGAAAAAAATAACAAGAAAATAAATACAGGAATAGAAACAGGAATTAGTACCAAAACCTGAGTAAAAGCACACCTAAACTGTTATATTGCACTGTGTGTCTGCCCACGTTGTTAGTTTTGATTCTCACAACCAGCACTGCTAACACCAGTCAGTCCCCTAAGCTCACCTGAGGGGGATCTTGATGGCGATGTAGCGGTCGATGGCGATGGCCAGCAGGCTGAAGATGGAGCTCTGCGTCAGCACCAGCACGAAGCAGGCGATGAACAGGCAGCCGTGGAAGTGCGAGCAGAAGCCCGTGCTGATGGCCACGGCGAACGGGATGGCCAGCAGGCCCACGGCGATGTCAGCCACGGCCAGCGACACCACAAAGTAGTTGGTGATGCTCTGCAGGTTGCTGTTAAGGCACACGGCCCAGCAGACCAGCACGTTGCCCGCTACGGCCAGCAGTGCGATGAGCAGCTCCAGGCCGATGTAGATGCTGTCCAGGGTGGGGGAGGTGCCGGGCGGCGGGAGCTCCCCCTCGTGCAGAGGCATGGCTGGGGGCAGCCGGGGGGACCAGGACCAGGGAGGGAAGAGGGGGCCGCGTCAGTGGGCAGGAGCATGGCTGCTCCTCAGGGCACTGACTGGAGGCGGAGGAGTGCCCGGCGTAGACGTGAGCGAGAGTCCCATGCCAGTGTGATGTCCGTTTTAGACAAACAAAAACAAATCAGATCCTCAGCGCGTCGCCGTCTACATTGGGTCCACTGGACATTCTACTGATGCTCTCCTCTGGTTCGGAGCCTTGTTTTGCTCTGGCGCGAGTCTGGAGGGAGGGGAGGATCTCGTAAGAAGGGGTGGGAGTTGCTGGAGGCTGCACCGGTGCTGCGACTGAATGATGGGTTCTGCCTGAAAGCGTTCCCGTGCTGTAAAGCACCTGGACTCCACTCTGGACTCTGTTCTCCACCTCTGCCAAACTGCCAAACTTGGGTGTGACCTCTGCTTCTCGTCCTGGTCACTTTTTTTGGGAGCAGAGAGCGTTTCGGGGAGCGGTACGATGCCACTTGTTACTTACAAGCCCTGCAGACAGAGAAAAAAATCGAAAGTGACAGAGAGCAAGATAGAGACAGAGAGAGAGAGAGAGAAAGAAAGAAAGAAAGAAAGAAAGAAAGAAAGAGGAAGAGTGATCAGAGAAAAAAAAAAACACATATATGGCCATTGCGTCAATGCACACACACATACAGCGCATCTATACGCCCACACACAAACCCCCCAATGATGCACGCATGCATGCAGAGGCGTTGCACGCACACACAATCATACCGGGTCAAATAAGCCATCTATCTTTCAAACCGGGAGGTCAATTTCCCACACAAGTAGAAAGTCCAACAATGGCAGGTTTTATTTTAAGAAGTCCTTTCCCCCACGTACAGAAGAGAACGTATGCCTTTGCAATTCATCACAAGACCCTGTGCTCCACTTCCTTGACCTCGACAAATCTCCAGGAAATGTACAGTTCAGCACTGCAAAGATTTTACTATAATTGGCTCAGATTTCTTAGCACAAGCCCTCGATTGTACTTGCTCTCACATGACTCTGCTTAGTGCTTGCAAGCCTTTTTCAAAGGAAGGTACATCTCTGTGTTTGCACAAACAAAGCACAAACCCATTTCAAGGTATTTTCAGAGGCCACATTGTCTCTGCGAAATGCTATTTTGAAATATTATCCCCGGTTGACTCTACATGAACTATTTAATGCAAGTCCAGTCCCCCAGACCAGGTTATTATAAACCGACTAACTGTGACATACCAACCTTCATGCCCCTCAAGTCAAATGACAATGAACAGTTTGATGGGTTGGAGAACTCTAAGAATGCCCACAGTGTTAACCCCATGACCACTGTGTTAAAAACAGATGTAGGTCAATGCGAATAAACCTCTGTATACAACACAACAGTAAACGCATCAAGAGGAAAAGATAAACCATGGCCATTCAATGAACTCAAAACGCTTGGCAAACCCTGAGAAGGGACGTTAAAATATTACAATTGATTTGTTTATCTTTATCTCTCTCTCTCTCTCGACCCCAAGCATTCATGTTCAGAGGGCTGAGAAAACAGCTTTTGGCTCCTGCTCAGACAGGCAGGCAGGCAGGCAGTTTGTTTTGTGCAGCCAAGAGACTTTGGCAGCCACAGTTCACAAAACATACCTCAACAAATTAGCCATCTATCAGACGGAACAAGGCCGCTGTTCTCTTTGGCTTCGCTTGCGCTGCCATCGGCGGCCTGTCTGGATGTCTTCAAAGGCCCGCCCCCAGGGGCATCTCTGTGCTGTGTGTGATAAGATGTGTCCTAGCTATGTGTGTGTGTGTGTGTGTGTGTGTGTGTGTGTGTGTCAGTGTGTGTGTGTGTGTGTGTGTGTGTGTGTCAGTGTGTGTGTGTGTGTGTGTGTGTGTGTCAGTGTGTGTGTGTGTGTGTGTGTGTGTGTGAGTGAGTGTGCGTGTGTGTGTGTGTGTGTGTGTGTGTGTGTGTGTCAGTGTGTGTGTGTGTGTGTGTGTGTGTGTGTGTGTGTGTCAGTGTGTGTGTGTGTGTGTGTGTGTGTGTGTGTGAGTGAGTGTGCGTGTGTGTGTGTGTGTGTGTGTCATAGAATTCCTCTAGGGTAATCTGCAGGTTCCCGGCAGCCGTACCTGATGAGCTACACTATCAGCAGTGCTAAAGAGGGATCTGTTGAGGCTTACCAAAGACATGTTCTATTAGGCCCTGAGTCACAAAGAAAGCCTGACAAACAGTCACTTCCTTGTGCGATTCAATGCTCACTGGGCTCTTTTGCAAAACAAGTGAGACCTGAGATATTGATTAACTAATCTACCACGACTTGTCAAGAAGGCTTTAGTGGGTCAGTTTATTATTAGCCTATCTTGTCCCTAAGTAACCCAATTTGCTGATGCCTAACCACTAATTAGTTGTATGAGCTTTTCATTGATTCAAACATCACCATGCATTTAATTTATCTTGCATGATGGATTTACACCATTGTATTATTATTATGTACATATTTTTATGTATAATCAATAATTATTCTTGCAACTCTCTCTTTTCCTGGGTTGGTCCAAGTGTTCCCTCCACTGTTGAGTGTAAGAAGTGATTCCACTGTTGTTAGCCTGTAATATCAGACATTTAAAAGGATGCTCCCCTGTCTGCTGGTCTTGCTTAGTGATGCCGAGGACCAGATTATGATTCAACAAGGGGGATTCCTGTGATGCGTGTATGGTTCACATCAAGAATAAAGACTTCCTGAGAGTAATATCCCACCCAAGTTCTCAAATGGATGTATGCTCCCTGACACTTCCCTACCAAACTGATGGAAGATTTGCTGTTGAGGGGAGATGGTTTTGTGACTACAAGAGGCAATACATTACATGTAAGTCTTGAAACAGTTCTCCCTTGGAACTTTTCATGTTGCCTCAAACATTGCCTATTCGCCTACCAGAAAATACAAGTAAGGACTGGTTCTATTAAGAGGGCTTTTGCTCTAATAGATGCCAGCTGCTCAGTATAGAGGACGCATCTGAATAGCGAATAGCGGGGCGTTTGCCAGAGGAGGACCTCATTTAGCTCTATAAAAGGCTCAGGGAGGGGAATGATATTATGATTATCCTGCTAGTCTGTGTTGGTACTGCGTTTGGCTATCAGACTCTGTGGGGACCTCGGGAGCCTTGTGGAATACGATAAAAGCCAAAGCACGGCTGTGGGTTGAATGCTATCAGGAAGCCGTCAGTCAAAAACAGCAGTGCCACATAAAAATAGTTTATCACACTGCCCGCAGCTCAAAGAATTTGCGCTGGATGTCAAGGTACATGGAAGCTAAGAAGAATTAAGTTAACTACCACATAAAGCCCTTTCACTCCCCCCCTCTAAACATTTGCGTGAGTGTGAGAACAATACACATGTTACGATAATGTAACAAAGCGCATCTCCTGTGCAATGACAAGATAACGCTGTGAGACGAATGGGTGGTGTCAAATTCAACACGGCATCTTTAAACAGAAAATATTTTAGTCCATGAAACTGACTGTGAAATTGTCATTATTATTAGAAAAGGCCGACGCAAAGCGGAGTACAACGTTAATGAAAGGAACAGCAGTCTAACAGACTAGCCAACATTATAATGTGTATCCTACAAACTTAACAATTGCGAAACAATTACCTCTGATGGGATATTTAGATTGCATTAACTGTCTCCATTAAATTGTATAGCCTACTTTGTCGCAAAACTGAAGAAAAAAAGAAAGAGTCGGTAGTATTGTAGCAGTCATCAGTAAACACCAGAGTTAATTAAAAAAAATACTTACGGGAGGTGCAAACTTGTGGAGGTTGACTGTCTCAGGCTACAAGAAGAATATCCAGCAAAAATATGACCTTTTCATAAATTAGCCTACGTTCGATTGGAAAAGTTTCGTTAGCCCACCATGAAAGACCCCGCGTATTAGAAATAGTTTTAAATGATTAGCCCACAGGGGAAAACACAACCTCCAGTAGTTCCCCACGCTTTGCGTCGGTGTAAAAATCCCTCTGCCGAGTGCCACTGCCGACTGCGCGCGGTAGTGCCTGATGCAGCGGAGAGTAGCACGTGGTGGGCTAAACGAAGCGTTTGCACTCTGCATGTAGTGCCTTCTCATTAAAAAAATCAAATGTTCCGGCTTGTGGCCCTAGCCATACCAGTGTGCTCCAGGCAGGTGATATGATAGCCTAGGTTACTCCAATTTTTTTTATTGTCAAAATGTCCGTACACTTGGCTATTTCATGAACCGTGAAAAACATGAGAAAATTTGCATGAAGTCCTTAACTGATTTAATCATCCTGTTACGTCTGGCCTATGTGCTTATGGTGAGTTGGTAAAGGCATATTTTATATGCATGTCGTATAGGGGTATAATATTTGGTGCTTATTCGCCCTCTCATATAGGATTCTCATGGTCAATTCCGACACTTGATGATGTCAGTTCTTATAGCATCAACTGCAGTATCTCTACGCATAGCTAAATTTTCTAAATAGCCACCAGACCTATAGCCTCGTGAGACCATCCTGATCTCGCGAGCTTCAGGGTTTCACTCGCAGATCAGTCTGGATACTTTCCGTTAAAGAAAATTTGGAGCAGTTCACCAAACGAACGTCCAATCAGCGTTGGCTTTGAGGCGGGTTGAGGTGTGACGCAACGAACAACATGACGGCATCCACAGAGATGAGCATAGCTATCGCGCAAGTTTTATTCAAATTAGAAAGTATTCCTGGGTAAACTGTGAAGCTATGAGTCTCAGCCATGCAGCTGGGAGGAATGAATGACACAGACATCCTCCACGGCTGATTCCAGTTCATAATGGAGGAATATACTATCTTCAGAAGTGTAGGGCCTACCGTGAAAACTTGATGGGAATTGTCGTTGATTAGGTTCATAAATGGTAAGTTAAAACATCTTAACGTTTGTCACGTTACCTAACTTAATTGTATGTTAGGCATTAGAAGAATACTTTGTTCATCTAATTGGTTGATTTGGCCCGTCGATAACCAACAAAGGTGGTGATAGACAGATGGTTTATCCAATCAGCTAACCAGTATGTCCGCCCTTTCCCAAAAGTTCTTCAATGAAAAGTTCCCAGATGGATATGCGGAGCAAATCCATCTGGCGGAGTCAGGTTACCTATACAATTCTGTCTGATGCCTCTATATTTCATTTATTTCTGTACAACTCGTTTGCATCATGTTGCACATTTAAAATAGCCTATAGGCGACTAGTGTTCCAGTGTTTCCTAAACTTTTTCAGACCGGCCACTTACAAAAACCCATGGACCACATAACTTAACTCCCTAAACATCCCGGGGAAAAAAACAACAATAGGTCAGCCTACAATTTGCAACCTAATGAACCTTTACAAATAGCACAGCCACCGGAGTTGAACAGTTCATCCCTAATGAAAAAGAAATCATAATACTATGATTTCTAATTCTATGGTAGTGTGTAATACTTAGGTTGTTCTGTAATAGCTCTGTAATACCCTTACCCTCTATACTATAGCATAGGTTCTCAAAGTGCGGCCCGCGGAAACATTTCTGGCGGCCCGCGATAACATCTGATAACATCCGTAAAACTGTTACAACTGTACAACTGCTGTGTGCTTTGAAAAGAATGAATCTCTGTTTAGTGGCCGTCAGGTTTTCCTGTGGTGCTTTGGTAGCTGGAATTGGCCCTGAATATGCTGATAAGGCACACTGAGACTGTTTGTTCTAAATAAGTTTGTACTTGACTGCAACCAGAACAGTTATATCCCAAATTTGTCTGTTGAGGGTAGAGAACCCCAGGGATTGTGTGTGCATTGCAATTTTTCTTATGATTTTGCCAGGTTTAGCCTCAGTTATGAATTAAAATGTGTTTAATGCAATACATATAAACTGTAGAGATGCAACCTGGTCATTAAAATGATTAGAAATGGGATTTTTTCCCCAGGTTTTTTTTCTTCTTTTTCTCCCCCCGCCCCTTTAACGGCCCTCAGTTAATGTTGGGTTCCTGAATTGGCCCTCACCAATCAAAACTTTGAGAACCCCTGCTCTATAGTGTTCCTATAGCCTACAGTCAGTATGCCTACTTCTATGTCCCAACATGTAGATTCCTATAATATCTTTGTAGACAGATATAGATGTTTGTCTCAAAATACTATAAGATTCCCATATAGCTCTGAAGTCATGCATTTGAGAAACACTAATATAAAGCATCTGCTCACGGATCAGAACAGCTCACAACCACTAGCCTATGGAACACGCTTCGAGAAACACTGCTCTAGTCCATATTTGGAGTCGAACACCACTGAAGAATAGGGTGTATGCCCATTGGCATAATTAGAATCAGTCTCACTAAATCCTTCAATATTGAAATATGATGAGGGACATAGTACATTCAATCCTTTGGGATAATAATATCTAGCCTATACAATATACACGATTTTGCCATTGTGTGGCTGTGAAACAAATGTGACTTTTGGCCTCTTTAGATTACCATCAGATTAAATCTCATGGTCTGCCTTGCTGGCCCAGTAATCAACATTAATCTGTCATCTTTTAAGTAAGACTATCACAATAAAGACCTCTGTTGGGAATCAGTTGAGAGAATTATCAATGGCAAGGTCTGGCCAAGGACACCACACTGCCACATGCTCTGCTCTGTGCTGCAGACCTGATAATGACTTATAAGCATCCTGAAATTGTAAGTGAATCTCTGTTCCAAACAATGGCAGTGTTATAGTAGGTTCATGTTCAGGTACATTCAATTAGTACGCTTTGCATCTGATGAAATCTCGTGTGAACGGTTGTGTCATCGAGTTCAGGTTACCTGGCTACCTATGAAAGAACCGACATGGACTCATTCTGTTGGCCTTTCCACTATTGCAACTGCAACACAATTCTTTTAGCATTTTATCAGTGATGATCAAGCAGCAGAATTTCCCTAGCTAAAAAGTAATGACGCAATACCTGAATAGATGGTGTTTGATGTAGAGGAAATTGAGAAAAGCAAATGACCACTAGGTGTGTTTTTATTCAAATCACTCCAGCTTGAATGAAGAGAAACTATATATACACCGGATATATACAAGTCTGTCAACTTGACAGGAAAGTCATCATTTTAGAGTTATATGATATGACTTCAGTAACCTGACCTTATCCACCTATCCCCACTGACAGACTGCAGCCTCACATTTTCCCATTTGGGATGGGGATATACAAAATTCTCCCAGACTCTGAAACAAACAACCTTTGTCCAGGCTCTGGACTAATCCAGAAGGGGGAAAAAATGAGTGTAAACAGCTCAACATGTTGACATACAGTAGATTAGTTTTATTTGAAAATGAAACAAATAAACAGCATGATAAGGATTGGGTGATAATTCTCAGCGTAAATAGCACTAAAAACTGTAAACTTTAAAAAAATTGTTTGAACAGAGGCAAATGATCTTCGTTTATCTGCTTAACGAACCAGTTTCATTTGAGCTCATTGCCCTTTCACACATGCTCACGAACCTCCGACAAATCAAACACCTCAACAAAAACGTCACATCCACGCCTTGGGGTTTCCTTTGAAACACAAAGCCATGAAAAGACAAATTCCATATAAATACGCATAACACTCAGAAAACACTCATTGTCAAGCTCTCTGTAGATTTTAGTCACAGCCATGTCAGATGACTTAAGCTCTACTAAACCACTGAACCGTCGTTTGTTGCTCTTAGAATTTTTGAGTCTATGAGGTTCAGATTAGGATTTAAAGCATATGCCTTTGTTCTCAAGCCAATATGTCCAAATATGTTCATTTATTAAATAAAAAACAGCATGTGCTTATGTCTGCAAATGTCAGATAAACAAATAGCTGGGCTTGAGTCCTTACAGAAATGTCACCATATGGTCTTGGTCGTGATCTCATGATTGTGTGCAATAAGGGGTGAGCTAGACCACAGACCAAGTTAGCGTGGAGATCCCAATCTGAATTTGAGGTTGACCTACCTTCCCCTTGTGCATCATCATGCAAGCACTGTTTCAATATGAATGATAACAGGTCTTTCCATGTGGCCTTTCCCCCCCGTAGATATTTTAAAGCCATCACCCCAAGGGAAAACCAATCATCTCAACCCGCTGTACGAAGCCCGAAATGAATACAGTTCTTGGACAATATTGAGTTTGGCACAACCAATATTATTTGTTCTCTAGAATATTTAACTTGTTTGTACTGACAACTTATTTAACACTGGATCCAGGAAGTCTGTGCCAGTGAGGTTCAAAGCACATTTGACGAGAGATCTCCAGTAGCATAAGGCATCCAACCCGCTGCTGTGCGATCGCATCGGAGTACTACTTGTATGATTTCTCAAGACCAGCTCCAGAAAAACTTTATAATAGTGCAGCCTATGCAATTGCGTTCACAATAGTGCAGCAATGCAGTTCACAACCAATCAAGCGCTCGCTCAAGGCTGGTGCATCTTGAGTCTCTGGATGAGTTTATAGGGCTTTGGTCTAGCTTTGCACTTAAGATAAACAAACTCCATAGGTATGGAGAAGTACAAAGTGGAGAGAATGCCCAAAATAATGACAAAAAGAGAGCGCTTGGCCCACTACCGTCCTACTTGTGCTTTGAAATCTGGGAGCAAAAGATCCGAGACGAGGCTGGAATGGAATGCCAAACAGGGATTCGAAATCCTTTTTCCAAAGTGTTTTGCTGGTGGAGAGCGTGATCATGGAAATACCACAGAGCTTCTGCATAACTGCTATGCTAGAAAAAAAAATGATGAGGAATGATGAAGGAGCTTGTTTAGGATGATCAGATTACTTAGCAAAGTTATTTCAGAGGATTACAGTATAGAGGAGAGGCTAATTTAGCATTGAGGTGAAGTAACTGCAACTTTTGCGGGTACAGCAGTAGAACTGAGAGGCTTAAGACAGCCATAATTGATCAGCTCACGGGTGGTAGTGACAGGCATTGTGGTAGGACAAAGGCAAACGGGACAAAGAATGTGTGCGACAATCATTCCAAGGTATGTGTTCTATTTGAACACTTTAGCTATAGCTTGAACATTGCACAAAAAGCCACTATGTAGTGTGCTTGGTATATACAATTGTAATGGAAATCATTAGTTTTCATACATACATAGAGAACCTGGTCTATGATGTGGTCACTGTAGAGTGTAGTAGAGTGTCCCTTTTAGATGCCTATTCAGGAGTTTTAAGACTCTAAAGCTTGGCAACACAATACACATGCATCAATAGGCGCAACAACCATTTCGGTAGTATCAATGATTTCAACAGAGCAGTCACAGACTTAATTTGGCACTGGGTGGAACATCAGCTGACCAAAACACGCTTCAGTGTCTCACTCTCTCGAGGAGAGAAGAAAAAAAAAGAGAAATGGGTTATTGTCACAAAAAATCTATTTCTGTTCGACAGATTTAGGAAGCATGTTGTACCCAATGCTGAGACTGAATTGACGGGTCGGGGTAAGGCACGATCACCACAACGAAGCCACAGAGAGGAAAATGCTTTCCCCAGTGGTCATCTGGCACGGTACTAGCTTGGCACCGAAAAGAGGAGGCCTGCAACTCTGATCTCAGGGCCTCACTGTCGAGTTCAGTCTTTTTTCTTTTCTTAATAGTGTGTGAGTTGTAACGGCGTTACGTGTGAAAATAGGCTGGTGGTGGCGGTGGGTAGGGCACATGAGAACAGGCAGCCTAGGTAGACAGGAAGTGAGGGAGGGTCTGTGCTGGGAGGAAAATAACAAAAGGCCTGCTTGTGTAGTCATATTCACATAGCTCATACTGTACATACTCAAATAACAACACGCGACACCTCTCTCACACACACACACTCACTCACACACACACACACACACACACACACACACACACACACACACACAATCTGTGGTCATAAAACCACAACGCTTGCACAGAGTGTCTGTCTTGACGCAGCGTGCTGATGGTCTGGCGATAAGCGATGCATGCTGCAGCTTCTTGTGTTGTGCAACAGCGCGGCACTGGCGCAGGAAGTTCATGTTGGCTGAGGAGGAGGAGGAGGAGGAGGCGAGACGCTACACACGCAGCGCAACCGACGCGGAAGCTGAACCCAGAGATGGTTTCGGTCTCGTTTCTTGCCGTTTACTTGTTTTTGTCTGTTAGGTAGGCCCCCTCATGGAGAGGGGTGTGCTTGAGGGTTGGGCGTCTCTGAAGTTCTGAATAAAGTCCAGGCCGGGAGGGGTGATGGTGGTGGTGGTGGAGTGTCTTCAGGTCTCGAAGTACTTGTAGATGGCTGTGACGTAAGTCATGACACTCTGCCAGTCGGGTCTCTCTGTGTGCACCATTTCACTGATGTCCTGAGAAATATGCAGTATGGAGAGAAAGAGAAAGAGAAAGAGAGAGAGAGAGAGAGAGAGAGAGAGAGAGAGAGAGAGATAGAGAGAGAGAGAGAGAGAGAGAGAGAGAGAGAGAGAGAGATGTGGATAGACAGCAATGAGATTAGATGGAGAAAGAGAAGAGACAGCAGACAGACAAGGACAAAACAAAAGGGATGGGGCAGAGAGAGGGAAACAAGCGGATGAGTGACAGTGATGAACAATGGTGTGTCACTAAGCAACAAAGACCAGGATAACCTCAACTCTGTCTCCTTGACGACGACTGCAAAATAACTCTGCCTATCTGTCTGGGCCTGAGCACATAGTCTTTTAAGGCCATGATGCCGACAGTTTTTAGGCGGCTCTCCTTTGAACACAGTCGCGCCTCTTCCCTATACCCAAATAAAGACTCCTCACACTCTCGGTACCCTCCACAGCACCTAAACATGTCGTTAATAGCAGCGGATAGGATGAGGACAACACTAACCAGTGTGGACTTGATCCCAACGCTCTCTGCAGCCTGGAAGGCCAGGGTGAAGTTTCTCCTCTGTGGACGAAGGGAAAATAGACACTCAGAGGGTCTGTTTGTGTGTGTGTGTGTGTGTGTGTGTGTGTGTGTGTGTGTGTGTGTGTGTGTGTGTGTGTGTAAGGGCTTTCAGATATAACCTCCGGAGTATATGCAGATGTTTGTCAAACGGAGGTCCTACCCTTCGGATGATTCAGATATGATGCTAACCTGCGGACCTTATACGGACCTATGTGTGAACGACATACACGCACATTACAGAATCTCCGTGTGGTTGTCGAGTGAGGGGTGGGGGCTTGTAGAGTTCACAAGAGGCGAGATATGACACAGAATATATGCGGCCGCTGTCACAGCTGCTGTTTGTTTACAAAGTGTATGCATTATGTAGGCTAAAGAAAAATCTATTGTGTGTAGGCTAATACTAAGTAGTAAGTGCGCACTTGAAATTGACCTACAGTATTTGTATGTGTGCTTCGAATAAACACATTTATCTGTTTTCAACGTTTAGTAGCAGAATTACTTGGCTATGGAACCCCAAATCTGGTTTGCGTTGGAGAGAGCAAGCACAAACTTTATGGTACCAGCCAATTCAGTAGGCTAACTCAAGACTTCAAGGCCATCATGATTCGGTCTTTTGAATTCCTTTGGCCTTGCGATGCAGTTGTAGGCTACATCAATGTGTCTCTTGCTGTTCCCTTCATGTGTTTTATCACAATGCTGTCTGCCCTCATGGACAGTAGCTCAGTGATGTCTGCATCTTTCCAGGTCGGAGATTTTCTAGACAGCACTATGCCACTCCATCATAACACTGGCATTTAAGTCAGATCTAACCACATGGACGCACGAAAGAAACGTCACCGACACGCCCTCTCACTAGGTGTGAATTTTAACCGCATGTTCTACTGTACGCTTCGTTCAGACACAGCACATTTACATAATGTCCGGAGGAAATACTAAGGGGGGAGCAGTAGAACAACCGGCTAAGTTTGGACTTCCATATTAGCCTAAAAAGGCGTGGTCAGAATGCGCTGACGCTACCTCGTTGATGAAAACGTCAAATATTTTTCATTTTCGCGCCTCTCTCTTGCTGTGACCAACTGGAGCTGGCCTGGGTGACTGAATTTGGTACATCGTCGTGGCAAGATGCGGTCTGATTTCCAGGTAAGTGGCAGTTTGAAATGTGGCAAGGTATTTGTGATTAGTCTGTGTCAGTGTAACGAGTTATCTATGTAGTAAAATGTCTGCGGGAGTTTAGGTAATAACATTATTATTATCTCGTGTCGCCGTCATGAATGTTAGCTCATTGAGGAGTAACGTTAGTTGACGTTAGCTAGCTAACCATCTGATACCGATAGCAGAGCTAGCTGAGGCACTAGCTACCAGATTAATTTGGTAGTTAGGCTACAAAGATAATTTACGAACCTGATATTTGCTCTACCTAAATCGGCATCACTATAGCTTGTGGATCAGATCTACTGCAAGCGACATTGATTTAGCAGTTTTGAAATGTGTTTAGTTGCTAGTAAAAAATGAGTAGCTACCGTATGTACACAGTTGTTGGTGCACTGAATTTTATTATCAGCCTAGCGTAGCAGCTAGTGAAACATTTAGTTTTACGCCATATTCTCTGTCTGTCCTTGATGACGCGACGATTTTCTCTACTGATCTCTGCCCCGATCCTGCACATTACATATTTTTGTATTAAGTTTGTCTCTGATGGCAAATGTGTAGTCAGGGTGGCGCTCAACGATTGTGTTGAATAACGTTACATCAGTTGTGAGTAGTTTTTCTCGGATGGTCTTGCACAGACCCTTATCAAGCAGCACTAAAATGAACGTCATGTTTGCTAATTCTCTCCCCAGTTGTTGGACGAGCAGAAGGACGCTATGGATGGTGAGGATGAACCCGCGATGACAGGGAGGAATGAACTTGAACCTGTGTTATTCAGAGGATAAGTCAATGCTATGTACTGTGTTCTGTAACTGTCCGCTCTTGTGGCCATTCAAATGTATAGGGCAATTCCACGCAAAACTGTAACATCCATAACACCAACACAATGCCATGGTATTTAGTTGGCATTATGGATGTGACAGTTTTGCGTGGAATTGCCCTATACAAGTTACAGACTTTCAAAGTTAAACATATCAAATATAATTTCATATAGGCTACTAACAATCAGACCTGAAGACTTAATGAAACACTACCAAAATAAAATTGAAACTAATTCTACAAAAGGCACTCCAAAGGAAAAGCCTTTTTGGCTGCATTGGCCAACATGTTTTGACCAACAGCCTGTCACTATGAAACTCTGTAACTAGATTTAAACTTCCCTCTGTATGGAAAAAAAGATCTATTATTCAACATTAGTTAACTCACTGAGAATGATTGCTGCACTATATGTATTGTTCTCTAGCAACCTGAAGGTCCAAGACTCAATCCACTGAAGGCTCTCCGTAAGATGGTGGATCTGATGTCTGCTTTGTGGTCCTATAGGACGACGCCATGGATTGGGGTCAGAGATGCGCCTGAGAAGTAAGTGTTTGTGTTTGTAATCAAGTGCTGTAATCACAATTTGGCTGATGCTAAAACTGGAGTAGGGGATGGACATTTATACCGTGAATTTAAGACATCAAAAAGCCAAACTACAACGTGACGACAAAAGTGATGACGAGCCCCTAACTGGGCAACTCTGTTAGCAAAATCTAGCCCCAGTTTCCGACCTCTGACTCACACATTAAGTGACGTGAATGACGCGGAATGATGATGTTTTCACTCGGAGAAAGGTTTTTACGAAGCCCATGAACGCTAGGTAAGAGCCTGAAGCGGAAGTGGTAAGCGTAATAGCCTGAACTCCGGCGCACAGCATACGTCATTACCAAACGTTGCTGATTGGTTAAGGGAACCCCAATGATTTTAAACCTCGAAATAAGCATCCGCCCATTACGGAGACGGATTCTTATTACTTTGTTCCAGACTGTATGACGAAGAGAATTCGTAGTCACAGGCGGTAAGGGCCAGGCTACTTCCATATGACCGTTTATGTCGTTCAGATATACGGCCCCACTGTTTAACATCCGCCGAACCTCCGGTCTTACACGTATGTCTGTAAGGGCTTTGTGTGTGTGTGTGTGTGTGTGTGTGTGAGAGAGTGTGTGAGAGAGAGAGAGAGATTGTGACTGAGATGAGTGTGAAGATAGATAGGTGATGGGGAAGGAGTCTGTGTGGTGATGTGCAATGGCCTCCTAACCTTGTCCTGGCTGGTCAGCTCCTGGTAGGGGATGTGTGCCGGGAGGTACGTGTGGAGGACAGCGCAGAACGCCAGACCGTCGTTCCAGCTACTACTGAAGTTAGTGATGTCGATATTCTGGAGAATGGAGAGCGAGAGAGGAACATATATATCAATAATATATACAATCATATTAGCAACCATCATCAAATTACTTGCCTTATGTAGTAACAATGGAATTGCTTTTGTCAACATTTATTTCTCAGAGAGTCTGACAAAGGCATCTGAATTACAAGAATAAAGTGAAACCCAAACAAGGAACAATCAGCACTTAAAATCCTTTGTTGCACAGAGCCCTGTGTTGATCTGACAGGCAAATGAGGTGCTGGATCAGTGTGGCATTGTGCTCAGGGGATAATAACAAATAAGAGTGGATTCTTATCAGGACTTCATTGACTTGCCGCCAACCAAACAACTGAGAAAATACAACAGCCATATGTGTTTGTTTGCCAATGGCCAACCACTCAAATGACAGGAGAGGTTTCACTGGTAAGGAGTGGCTTACGGGGCGAGTGTGTGAGTGTGTGTGTCTGTGTGCACGTGTGCCTGGTAATGTTTACATCCTCCTTTATTGCTGTGTTTGCACGAGGACAATTTGTCTGCACTGATGACATATATATACACACACACACACAAGCATGCACACACGCACAATGAGTTGGTGTATGCCAAAAGCCAGTGAGCACTGCCATCTCTTTACAGTTCAGTCATGGTGCTGCAGGGGGCATGTTCAATGCAGATTCATTTTGTTTATGAACAGGCTTTAACTGGAGGATGGTACCATCTCCAAACACTGCCCACGGGCCGAGGAGAGGGACTTCTAATGGCTGCCTAATGGAGGCTTGAGCTATTATGAGTGATTATGGCTGGAGCCAACTACTGCACAGAAGTGCTCGGCTATGTTCAACAAGTTTACAGACAGTGATTGATAGTGCCAGGGATGAGAAACTGACAGGAGAATCTCTCCTATCTTCAGTCAAAATTCTTAAAAAAATATATTTTACTGACCACAAAGAGTTTAATGGCTGCCAGAAGGTATGCTTGTCTGTGTTAATTAAATGACGTGACTGCTGGCCATAGAAAACACAAGTTTGATTTTAGGAGTATTTAAATTACCATATTAAACCATATGTATTTTTTTTTACTATTTTAAAATGTGCCAACTCACTCGCATGCAACACACAACAATCATCCAACACCTTTGGCAAGATGAGTAATAAAACAAATAAAAACCCACAACCTCTGTAAATAAAGATGCAAAGAAACTAAAGTTCATCGGTTCAACTTAGACCATGAACTAGGTGAAGATGTTGCATGCAAACAAACAAATTTATAGGCCAGTCACAATTAGTGAATTAGTGTCCAGTGAATTAGTGTCCAGAGAGCCACTTCTACTTAAAGCTTGACAGGATATCTGCAGTCCTATAGAAAAGGGAACTAAACCAAGGATACATACTGTGGCCTTTCTAGTCATTGTTGCGTAGCCAAGAATAAGTAAAGGGGTAAGCCAGATGCTTAGTGACATTTCCTTTCTGAGAAGAGTACCAGAGCTCTGAGAAAGAGTCACACTGGGACGAGCACCACCGGGAATGGACACTGAAAATGGCTCCAGCGAACGACGAAGCAGCAGGGAGGGAAATGGAGGCCGGGCCAGAGAGAGTGTTGTGTGAGGACGACGAGCTGATCCCAGATCAGTGGGAGAGCTGGAGTCACACGCTGGGACTGGTCACAGCGCAGGCTCCACAGAGAGGGGACGTCCTGCAGATGCTAATGTCTTGTTATCACAGAATCACAGAGTGTGGGATTGGACTAATTCACACCTCTCGCTCTCCCCTAGTTCACACCGTGTTACACCTGCACACACGCACACTTTCACTCTCAATTTGTTTGTTTAATCAGATTAAAATGACTCCAACCACCACCATAGAAATGAGGAGACACAACAACAAACAATACAACAAACAATGCAACACCTTCATGCAGTTATCATCACAATGGCCTCATTCAGTAAGTTCCCTCTTGACACGTGCGTGAGGTTGGGCTCCCTGGCTGACATGAGGCTTATCAGCAGAAACTCTACAGACCTGGGAGAACACACACTCTGGTGATGAGCTCATGGCTCTGGGTTCATACAGGGCATGCACACGCTGGCACACACACAAACACACACACACAAACCAGAGGTGCCAGACCAGTCTTGCCTTGCTTTCATGTTGTAAGTGAGATGGTGACATCATCCTGCAGTGTCTCAATGTTAAGAGTTAACACCAATGAAATCAACAGATACGATAAGAGTGAGTGTGTGTGTGTTGAAATCATGCTAAACAAGAGATAAGGAATGAACTAAGTACCTGCTCTTGATTCAGGGTCACCTTAGTACTGAAGATGCATAGGGAAAACATGCATTTCACACATGCAACATGCCCTCAGCAATGGCTCATCTAACATTCCATATTGTCCTTCAGTGACAAAGTGAACATCTGCAGTGAATCAGCAGCAGCTTCTTCTGCAAATGCAAAACGATTCATTCGATTAAAAAGGCTTGTATAGGAGAGTATTCATCATGGCAACCAGGCAGCACAGTGTGTGCTATGGACATTCTCTGACGTCCTGGAACATTCCACTTAATGCACTACTGGACACTCCAACACTCACCAACATTCTGTCTCGAGCATGAGAGCCATAGGCTCAGAGAGAGGTCACATGACCTTAACTGAGCGGTCAGAAAATCAGCAGAGAACAGCAATGCGCCCTTCCTTCTTTCAACAGTGGGCACGCCACCTCACTGGGTATTAAGTACGACTAGCCGCTTGTGAGTGCAATGAAAATAATTGCACCATGGAAAGAGCATGTTTTCAGAATCCATCTCATTCTTTATTACCCTTTAAGCTTCACCTCTCTATAGCCATCAAGTGCATCAAGACCAGTGCCAGGCGACTTTCCATAAAGGGAGCAAAAACCATAACAAGCAGAATAAAAAACACCTGCCTTTACAAGTGACCAGTTTCTCTTCTTGGAATACGCTAATGTCCCTGAAAAAGGCGCTGCGTTGCTATGGAGTCAATGAGTCATGCAAACAACGGAGAAACACACACACACACACACGAGTGCACGCGCAAACACACACACACACACTCACACACACACTCACACAGACACACACACAGACACACAACCGCTTCTCATTACCAGTCGCATCACCACCGCCACCAGAAGGGCGCAGTAGCTGCCGAGAGTGTGTGTGTGTGTGTGTGTGTGTATGCACACAAACAGGAAAAGGCCCCGTGGAGCGCATGAAAGATCATCTATGTGGAAACGTGAAAAAAGAGAGAGAAAAATAAAAAAGAGGAGGAAAGGAAGAGAAGAGGAAAGAGGCCTGGACGAGTGGTACTGTGTGGTGACTCAGAGAGAGAGAGAGAGAGAGAGAGAGAGAGAGAGAGAGAGAGAGAGAGCGAGCGAGAGAGAGAGAGAAAGGGGGAGGGGGGCAGAGAGAGAGAGAGAGAGAGAGAGAGAGAGAGAAAACACATCAGAGCACTCTAAGCACACAGCCAGAGCACTTTTAATGAACACATTAGGCGGGCCGGTGACAAACGAGCATTATCCCACCGTGGCCATTACCATTCATCACAGGAGAGAGGGAGACAGAGAGGGGGGAGAAAGAAGCAGAAAACAGACAGACAGACAGAGAGAGAAAGAGGGATGTATATGGCTGCCATACTGCTGGATCAAAAGAGCTTAAATATAGGATTTTGAGCTGGCTGGAAAGGTGGACAGAGGAAAATCTCAAGGCGCCAGTCACCAGGGTAGTGACTTTTAAGTGGAACGAGGCGACCTAAAAATACCTCCCCCTAGAAAAGGTGACCCAAAATGCAGATTTCTCTCCCATGACCCCATGGAACCCCCCCCATGGAACCCCCCCATGAGACACACTCGCACCCAATTGGCCGAGCTTGGGCCACTGAACGACCCCGGTGGTTGGTGTATGTGTGTGTGGACGGGCGGTGAAATCTGGCACACTTCCTGGTAGGTGCCAGCCTCAATGGGAGCCATGGCAACGTGGCAGGGCTGGCCGGCCGTCTTGGCTGATCAGTAAACACATTACGGGGGCCAGAGAGGGAAGCGACAGAAGAGAGAGAGGAAGGAAGTGGTTTGCAGCTCGCTTGACTAGAATAACACTTTTATTCTCTCTGTCCATCACAGCCTGCTCTTTACATTCTCTCTCCCGGCATACTGTGTGTGTGTGTGTGTGTGTGTGTGTGTGTGTGTGTGTGTGTGTGTGTGTGTGTTCCTCTTGTGCGGGTCTGACTACAGCTTGAGGAAATGTTCGATTATGATCAGTAGTCCTCGTGCATCAAGAGAACCCTGATGTCACATTTGAATATCAATGGTTAAGTGCACGTGGTACATTCTTTGTAATACATATTTAATGAATAGAAGAGTGCATGATGAGCAGTATATGAGTGTGCGGGCAAGTGTGCGTCATGTTGGAGTGTTGCATACCGGATAGCCTTCTGTCTTCTTCTGACACCACTTCAGCAGAGCGTTCCTCTTGGAGCCGCCATATTCCCTGGACAGAGCGGCCAGGGGGTCCTTCCTCTCCTCCCTAACACACACACACACACACACACACAGAGAGAGAGAGAGAGAGAGAGAGAGAGAGAGAGAGAGAGAGAGAGAGACAGACAGACAGACAGACAGACAGACAGACAGACAGACAGAGAGAGAGAGAGAGAGAGAGAGAGAGAGAGAGAGAGAGAGAGAGACAGACAGACAGACAGACAGACAGAGAGAGAGAGACAAAGTGATTAACCGACAATCTCGCTAATACCACATCAACAATCAATACAGCCCCAGTAATTTCCTCAACAAACCCATAATTATTGGATTGAGTGCACTCAGAGTGTGACATGACCCAATTATCTGGGGCATTATCACAACGGACCGGTTACACTTCTGCCAGATGGACTGTAGTGACTCTGAAGGAGGAGGGGGGGGGGGGGGTCTATGGCAGTGATGATAAGCTTACAGTACACTGATGCATATTTAACACAGCTTTCGCTCTAGGTGCGTCATTGGCCTCGTCGTCGGATGAGGGGGTGGGGGATGAGAGATGTCAATAATACAGAGAGAGAGACAATTGGAAGAGAGAAAAAGGATGGGAGCAAGAGAAGAAGCTGCAGGCTTTGAGAAGGGGGCTTTGGGGGGGCATCAAGAGGGGCATACAGAGCAGGGGGTGCCAGGGAGGGTCTCACCTTACTGACCACTTTGTTTGTACTTAGTTATTCAGACTGTACCGAGGCCGCAGTGGTCGAATTACAGAGACTGTGCTTGGCCAGGTACAGTGATGCGCACTCTCTCTCTCTCTCTAAAAACGCCTACAGCCGAGCATTCGTTCCGCTCAGAGTTGCCTTCCCATCATTCCTGGGCTCCGATAACACTTCCGTCATTGTCATCGAGAAATTGGACACCTACTGTTGCTTAACACTGAGTACCTACAGCCAGCTGATGTAAAGACCCGATGACAAAACCTCATTCATGCAGCGCCCATAAGGCTGAGACTTACTGTAACAGGTACTATTACTATCAGGCCCCCACAGATGAGAAAAGGACAGATTATAAGACATTCACATACAGACACACAGGCTGGCAGATAGACAGTTAGATAAACAGGCAGCTCCAAAAGACAGGGCAACAGGTGTGCCAGACAGGAAGTGAGACAGGAAGTCAGGCAGGATGAAAAAGAGAGAGAGTGACAGAGACAGGAGATGACACTCAAGTGTGACAGAGAGGATGAGTGAAGAGATGAACACATATCAAATTTACACAAATAATGTTTGACTCTTTCATACACATTGTGTTCTCTCCCTAAATGCAGTGCAGGTCACAGAATTGTCAAACAGGGACAGAGACTGTACATCTAACAGAGGATGACTCAACATTCAACTCTCTAGCGCATTTGGTCCCTTTCGTGCACCCCAGCAAATCTTATAATTCAACCCACAACATTGAATCACAGGCAATAACTTCATCATATGTACCAATGATGTTGCTATTTCTGCATATCTGGGGTTCCCATTTTTAACAAAACCATCAGTCTGGAATGTCTTCAGGCACTGCACTGCATTGAGTTTTTCATTGTTATGCTGCAAACAGTTCCTCCCGAAACTGTGTTTGCTGTTAGGGAGGATGCTCATGATTCAAGCCTGAGTTTAAAATGTCAAGATGCCTTTGCCCATCAACAGTAAAGGAAAGCAACAGAAATGGGTTGTTTAGAAGCGGTTCCGTCCTATTTGTATCTCATGGTTGTCATCTTGTTCTTCTCACCTGTTACAACTGGAACACAGTCAATTTGGGTGTCAGATGCAATTCTTAGCAGCCACCTCCGAGGAAAATGGAACGTGACAAAACACAGGGCCGGGTATTTCTGTTCCATACCTTAAGCGGCCTCTGGTTGTGGGGGTGACGGACGCCGTGGGGGATGAGCTTGAGGTGAGTGACAGCTGCGGGGAGGAGGGTCCAAGCGTAATCAGGGGGGTGGAGCCGGTGTTTTCCGTGACGGACAGGTCCCTCTTCAGCTCCTCACTGCTACGCCGAGATACTGAGAAACACAACAGGAAAGTCAACAAACAAACAGACACACACACACACTCTGGTGATAAGCTCATGGCTCTGGGTTCATGCAGGGCACGCGCGCACGCACACGCACACACACACACACACACACACACACACGCACGCACGCACGCGCACGCACGCACACACAGTTGAAACCCACTAATCATAGACACTAATCACCACTTAACTGCTACAATGAGACAAAACAACAATGACTACATTTTTGCCGAGATACTGAGAAACACAACAGGAAAGTCAACAAACAAACAGAGCGCACGCGTACACACACGCGCGCGCACACACACACAAACACACACTCTGGTGATGAGCTCATGGCTCTGGGTTCATACAGGGCGCGCGCGCACACACACACACGCACGCACGCACAGTTGAAGCCCACTAATCACAGAGACACTAATCACCACTTAACTGCTCAATGACTACATTTCCATGCCAAATTACGGAATAATTACAATATTCCGATTGCACGAGTCATGTAAACACCTTATTCCAGCTGCCATAACACGATTAAGCTCATATTCTGAACCCGTAGTATATGCCTCTTTTAACCAGAATATTGTGGCATGTAAACACAGTACACGGAAAATGCCCCTTTTAGAATATTAAATTCCGTCTGAGCATGTTCAGGCAAGGAATTTCAGTTTGATGCTCTGACACTTGGCAAACATAGGGAAAGGTCTGCACTTGTAGAGGGAAGATGAGGTCAATTTCACCTGTGTTGGCTAAACTGCACTGGCTTCCTGTGGAACAAAGAATTAATTTTAAAATTCTTCTGCTTGTTTTCAAAGCTTTACATGGTTTAGCACCTCAGTATTTATGTGATCTTTTAATTCCTTACTGTCCTCCTAGACCTCTTCGATCATCTTCCCAGTGTCTTCTTTGTGTTCCTTCTGCCTCTCTTAAATCCAAAGGTGACAGAGCTTTCTCTGTCTATGCTCCCCAGCTTTGGAATAGCCTTCCTGATGTTGTGAAATCCTGCCCCACTATTAGTAGTTTTAAATCCAACCTAAAAACCTACCTCTTCTCCCTAGCTTTTAACACTCCCTGACTCCCTCACCTCTCTTTTTTTATATATGTTTATATGTATGTATAATTGTATATGTATTATTGTTATTATTTTTTTTATTTATTATTATTTTTTATTATTATTATTATTTTATGTAAAGCACTTTGGTGCAATGCTATTGCTTTGAAATTTGCTATATAAATAAATTTGACTTGACTTGAATTTATGTATTTAAACCTGAAAGCTTATGTCATGATGGAATTTAATGATGAGTGAAAGCATCGTAAAGCTTCTGTAATGCTAATGACAAAATGCAGGTTTTGCACTGCTGATAGATGACGAATCGGTGGAAAGAACACAAAGCAGCCTATTATAAGGCTAAAATGCAAAACAATAACGGCTCTAATCTGGCCAAATTCACCTATTTTAGTGTCATGAATTAAATTCAGGGACAGAGACCGCTGAGGTCACAATGCAGATACTACTTCCACTGCACATCGCTATTTATTCCAAATATACTGATTAACATGTAAACAGGAATATTCCCTTTTCTGATGCACATGGAAACATTATTCTGAATATGGACCTTGATGGGAATATGGAGTGCATGGAAACCTGGACATTAATATAAACAGCAACAGCGAAAGACAGATGGCACACAAGCGTAAACACACCTGAGATGGATTTGGACGAGTCAATGTTGGGCACCCGCTGGAGAGCTGAGCCTGAACGTGTGCCCGGTGAAGTACGGAGAAGGTGCTCTCCTGATGGGTTAACACACACATACACACATGTACACACACACTCAATGTAACCATTCTTATGTTATGAGCCACTATATTGGGTTTCATGTTTTATTCAAATAGTATTATGTGGGATGATATTAAAGTGGGGGACCCAAAGGCCTGCTGGCGTGTCCATAATCATGAAAGGGTTGAGCACCCACACACACACACTGAAAGGACACTCAAAGCAGCTTCCTATGTGCATATATGGTAGATTTCCGCTACCAATAAATAATTTCTGGGGGAGATAAATGTAAAGACAATACCTATACTACAAAACCTTCAGTATAAACTTGGCATATTTATATAACCCCAAGTCCTCCTGAACTCACCCTACCTCTGAAAAACAGTAGACAGCTGCATGTGTGTCTAAGTGCATACATATGGTATGGTTTGTGTAGGATCTGAGGCGAGTGCCGCCACACACCTGTTTCAGATTCCTTAGAGAGATTCACATCTGCTTTAGTGTGTGTGTGTGTGTGTGTGTGTGTGTGTGTGTGTGTGTGTGATGGGGCCTAGTGGGGTGCAGGGAAGAACATACCTGGCATACTGAGGTCGGAGTAGCTTGGTCTTTTGTCCACCAGAGAGGAGAGGGGTTTGGGCGTGGTCACAGAGTGCCGCTGTAAACCAAGACAGCACAGTTCAAGTCCAGTTCACATAGATATCATAACCTTTCTTTGGAACAAAACAAAGCTGTTTGTGTTTATTAGCTTATAGCACATAGCAAAAACACAATGAAGGTCAAAGGTTGCAGTGAGGACACAGTGTCCTCAAACAAACTTCCTAGACTGTGGTGCGGTTTACAGAGACTGAATTAAGACTTTCGGCTCTTACGGAACCCTAAGTGCGACAGTGTCCAATCATCTGAGTAATCAGATGTTCTATAAATACGAGTCAATTACTTGTGGCTAACACAGCTACAAACACAAGATCATAAGGCAGGGCTTGTTCGCATCCACAATGCTCATATTCATCGAAGATGAATGGAGTGGGATTTACTGCCCTGTGGTCATGTCCAGCATCATGTCTTCTGGGACTCTTACGCACACACACTCCCTAACTAAATTACACACAGACGTCCGCTTCGCTGAGGTATGCAAAGCATTCGGCTCCACAGGGCATCTTCTTTGCTTTACTGTACGGGCGCAGACGTCTGAGCCCAGTGTCTCTTTTTGGCTCACTACTCAAAGTGAAATCTAATGAAATCGCTGGACAGATTAAAGACGTGTAGTTCATCATCCCTGCGGAAGAAGCGACCATTTCAAGTGCTCATAAAATTGTCAAGTCTCACAGTGATGAATTTAACCAGACTGATGATGGAAGACATGCAGGTGTAAACATTTAGTGTAAACAAAAAAAGTTTGTTAAGGGATATAATACACCAGTTCAAAATCATGTTAATGGCTGTAATTTCATGGAAAAGCTTGAATGTTTTTCTTGAATGTTTGTGTGTTTGTTGTTTGTTTTGTTCGGTCAGATCCATTTCACACAGCCGGGCAGATCTGTAATGCTGTTCCACTGGACCTCTGGGATGTTCTGGATTTCTGGGAGTGATGATGTCAGAAGAGGAGGACGATGGAATCTCAAGGCAAACCCTTTTCCTTCCTCTCCTATGTCCATTAGGGCTGTCACTTTACGTTCGAAAATCGATTGGACCAACCAACACAAGTTTCGAAAACGAAAACGGGGAATCGATTTTAACCAAATATGTACACTATTAATTTTTAACGAATTAAACAAATAAAAAGACAGATGTAACAAAACTCACAAACAAGCAGAAAAATAAAATAAAGAATTCCGGAAGTGCAGTAGGCTAGGCGTTGCGAAAACTAAAAATAACATTCCCACCAATTTTACGCGCGCCTAGCCTATTAGTTTCAATCAGCTGCTGTTGGTGTTTTGCGAAAATAAAATGGAGGACAACGGCGATCAACCTGTGCCACAAGTGATAACCCCTAATCATTTTAGGAGTTCGATATGGAAGCACTTTGGGTTTTGGACTATAGGTCAAACAGTGAAGAAGGACAAGAGTGGTATGTAAACTGTGCGATCGTGACTTCCCATACCACAGCAGCACTACAAATATATGAGGGGGCATATTCAGATTAATCATCCAGATGAATACAAACACCTAGACCCGATAGAGCCACCTGCTAAACAGCCAAGACTGACACACTCCCCCCCCCCCCCCGTCTGCACCTCTACCTGCTGCACGGAAAGAGGCTATAAACTCGAAGCTCGCAAAGTTCATTTGTCGAGGCCAATTAGCATAGTGGAGGGTGAAGGTTTCATTGATTTTGTTCATGAACTTGAGCCGAGATATATTAGACCTAGGCGAACCACAGTAACTAAGAAGATTGCGAAAATCTATGACACTAGTCGTGAAAACATGCATCAGATTTTGAGTGGCAAAAACGTTGCTCTGACTACCGATGGATGGAGCTCCCTCGCTACAGACGCATATATCACAGTGACAGCACACGTCATTTCAGAGACTTGGGAACTCCACGGTTTTTTACTGCAAACGAAGCAGCTGAGAGGTAGCCACACAGCAGAGAATGTTGCAGAGTGCATCGCAGGCATATTAGGGATTTCGCAATACAGCCTGATTCAGTTGTTGCAGTAACTACCGATAATGCACTTAATTAATGCAATGGAGCAGCACCTGGGTGCTGTTAACATACCGTGTCTGGCCCACACAATCAACCTGGCTGTACGCAAGGGGTTAGATGTCAGAGCCATAGACACAACTCTTGCTAGGCTAAGAAAAACGGCTTCTCATTTTCACAGATCCACTACAGACAGCAGCCTCTTGGATGATAAGCAGCGTACGCTAGGCCTAAAGCCAGAGAAGCTCATTAATGACTGTGTGACACGATGGAACTCTACCTACGATATGATTTGTAGGGCATCTGAGCAACAAGCAGCAGTGGCAGCCGTGATATTTGACAAAAAAATGTCTAATCTAGAACTGACCACAACTGAGTGGCGTCTGGTTAAACCTTAAACCTTTGGTTAAGGTTAAACCTTTCAAAGTCGCCACCCAAGCGTTGTCCACATGCAAATACCCCACATCCTCAGCTGTAGGCCTACTGCCTTTGCAACATGTACTTTTGTCTCAAGTTGAAAAAATCAGGTCAGAGTCAGACGGGAGGTCTTGCTTGAGGGAAATGGCCACTAAAATCGAGGCAGACTTGAGCAAACGCTATGACTCCAAAAATGAAGCTACATTTATGCTTTTGAATAAAGCTGCTTACTTGGATCCTCGATTTCATCTTTTAATTCATTTATCGGAGAAACAAGTGCACGCAAACATTAGAGATGAATTGGCACTGCAGTCTGGTGACAATGACGAACCCGTGGAGCCATGCAGCTCGGCAACAAGCAGGGAAAAGACGGCCTTAACAGCAATGGGGGATCTGTTTGGAGACATCTACACAAGGAGCTACGAAAAAGTAAATGACGTCGAAAGCGACCTCTTACAGGAGATGATGGCTTATGAAAAAGAGCCACCATTGCCAGCTGACAGCGACCCGCTTTTGTGGTGGAAGACTGGAAGGACGAAATACCCCCACCTTGCGCAGCTGGCAATGAAGTACCTGAGTGTCCCTGGGACATCAGTGCGGTCGGAGCGCGTCTTCTCAACAGCTGGACATATAGTGAATAAAAAACGCTCTGCTCTGGACCCCGAAAATGTTGATCGACTTGTTTTCCTGTCCAATAATTTGTAATAGGCTTAGCCTTATTTGCACGTTCC
Organism: Alosa pseudoharengus; assembly: GCF_046254945.1. Classification (NCBI taxonomy): domain Eukaryota; kingdom Metazoa; phylum Chordata; class Actinopteri; order Clupeiformes; family Clupeidae; genus Alosa; species Alosa pseudoharengus. The sequence continues at coordinate 34,148,173 of NW_027468609.1, read as the reverse complement.
ATTATGCCGTGTCGGTTACGTTCAATAAAAAAAAACACATGGCCTGTTCTCAAGTAAGTCCATTTAAAGTTTCATTTTTGACCAGTTGTAATGGATTGAATCTAGCCTGGGTGCCATTCCTAACTTGAATCATTACTTTAAGTAATTTTGGAGATTTTTGAATAGCCTAAGTCATATAAATGCAGCCTGTTGTAGACGGCGACAGATGTTATTTTCCCCTCTATCCTATATTTTACGTAAGTTTAGATCTAGGCCTATGTATGTTACACATAAATGTCTATACACTGTTTTGTATGACTGCTTTGGCAATGCAAATGCCCTTTTTGTCATAAAGCACCTTTGAATTTAATTGAAAATTGTCTCTAGTCCTAATTTAGAGAATGTAGCGACCCTGCGAGTTTGTTGGCATAGCCTACACGAAATTCATGTTCAATGTAAGCTAGTCCTTCAGTGAATTTTTTTTTTTTTTCAACCTCTTTTCATGGTCTACAATTGCCTACGTTAGCGAAATTTGTTGTTGAATGTTGCATGATAATGTTGCACTCCTGTTTATCATTGTGCACCAAACTTCACACAAATAAATCGTCAGAAATATTGCTGACTTGTGCGTCTCAAGCACCCTTACGTTCATTCTAATACCTGTTAGTTGTTAGTGGATTGGCCTAGATTTGGCGTTGAAAATGGAGAGGTCTTTAGACATGGAAAATCGATTTTACAATCGATTCCATGAACACTTATGTCTCAAAAATCGAACAGGATTTTGTGACAGCCCTAATGTCCATCCTCCCCTCCTCCGCCACCCTCACATATGAGTCCAGACACATGATGGAGACAGAGGTCTGGACATACTACTGAATATTTCATCTTTAATAAACCTGTGTGACCTTCATGAAAGAGAGGTCAAGCATTTCCCTCTGCACATCTTTTATGACCATCCAAATGAGCAGCCACGAAGGACTGTAGCGCGTCCTGAGAATATCAATCTCCCTGGAAGACATTTCCCCCCACAGTAAAGCACCATCTTCATTCATGGACCAAACCCGTTGGCATTCATGAATTAAGACTCTTGCTGAACGGCATATTGCCACAGCATGTGTGTGTCCTGGGGGAATGATACCAAAAGAGAGGCAACGGCGAGCACAGCTTCGCTACTATCTCCCCCGACATTCTACATGGTCAATACAGTCCTCCCCCCACTCAAATAGAGAACAAACAAGGGGATGAAGACCAGAAAATAACTATAAATATCCCGTTCTGCACATTTCTTTTTCAGCACAAACATCCTGTTTTGCCCCCTAAAGGTGCGCCTGCATTGTAAATGAAGCTTGAGCGGCGAGCTGAAGCAGGAGTCTCTCTAGAGGACATCCGCCTAAGGAGTGTCCAGAGAAGGAGGAGGAGGGGGGGGGGGTGTTGAGGAAACCCCCACGCACACCACACGCTCTCAGAGAGAGAGAGACAGAGAATGAGAGAGAGAGAGAGAGAGAGAGAGACTACCACTGGAGCCGAGGCATCCACAGTATTGTGTGCAGGCGACGCACACGTGCGTGAGCACGCATCCCATCCATCTGCTAATTCCATTAGGATGTCAAAGCCACAGAAACTCCCCTTTGATCGCAGTCACAGCCTCATCACACGTACAAACAGAAAGGTGAAGTCATGGAGATGAGTTTGTCACCTTATCAGAAAACCTGAAGTCAAGTCATGAACTACCTCGCATAACTACCTTGCACTGCTGAGAGGCATAATCTCTCCTTTGACACAAATCAACTTTACGAGGACCTTACAGCAGCCGTTAACAACCGATTTGCTCTCATGTGCTCTCAGAAGTTGAGGACAGGAACTTATGGAATTTCCCTAAAAAACAATGGACCAGCCTTCCCCCATCAATAGGGTTTATGTAAGACTACATTTCTTCATAACACCATCTACCTCATATGATTCATCATGTTTCTGCCCACAGAGATAACACAGCAGCCCTCGGCAACGGACACAGGATTCCACTGTAGCTTACTGTCTTATGACACGGCGTGTGGTTGAGTTCCAAAAGGAATGGATGCCATACAGTTGACTGTAAGCTCTGGATAGCTCGCACCGGCTGACTTCTCCCTCACAAAATAGCAATTAAATAATAATTCGTCATTGAGCCAGATGTGCTGGTGGCTCAAATCCATCAACCAACTGCAGTAAAACAGACTCTGACTAGAGAGGGGAACACTTAACGAGTGAGTCTGTCCACGACTCTGGTGAATGGTTGTTGATATTGGAACTCAGCACCCTAAAACATTACAGCCGTCCCATCCATTCTGGTCATGGCTTGGTCCGAGGCACTTTGTTTGGGTCCCATCTACTGTGCCAGGACGCTGGCATAAACACCTGAGCTTTTTTTATGATGGCAGACAATGAACAGACAGCTAATACCATTACTGGTAGAGCTAGTACTCTAAGCACCACTTTGAAAAGTGGATTAGAATTTTCGAGCTCTTCCTTTAATGTAGGTGGTGAAAATGTGTCACTTCTACTACCTGGCCAAGATGGCTTAGCAGACAAAGACCAGTGTTGAGGTCTTGCTAGTATGATGTAGAAGTGTTTGCTCATGTGCAGGATTGAAACCACATCTGTCTTCTTCACTTTAAAAAGAGGTCAAGTGTGCGCCATCCATCATGCCCTTCTGACCCCTGTGACCTCAAGCTCACCTGTATGGGAGAGACGGCAGCTGCCGGAGGGGTCTTCAGAGGGCTGGGACTCAGAGGGGTACGTGGAATGGCTGCCGCGGCAACAGCAGGAACAACAGCGGGGATAGGTCCTGTCAACACACACACACACACACACACACACACACAGCATATAAATAATATGATCACTGTTATAAAGTGAGGTGCAAGATATATCAGTAAACTTCAGCTGCACATGTCTATATATATATATATATATGTGTGTGTGTGTATGGTTTCCTCTTCTCCTTGTGCATTGCTGAGCATCTCACCCTTGCTATTTATAAGTAATCTGTACTGTATCGGAGTGTGTGTGTATATGTGTATGTGTGTGTGTGTATGTGTGTTCACACCTTGTGAGGCATTGTCAAAGCTCTGTATGTGTTTGTATGTACGAGGCTGTTCACACCTTGTGAGGCGTTGTCGAAGCTCTTGATGAGTGTTTTAACAGTGGGCGATGGTTCAGAGGAAGTGGAGGAGCGTCGGCTAAGGCCCATACCCTGCCTCAGTGCAGCCAGATCCCTCTCCACAGCGTTCATGTAGTTATACACACGCCCGCGCTCCTCATCCTGCCTGAAGCACCAACACACACACACACACAAAATAATAATAAAAAAACAATCTCTCCTTTATATTTACAACATACCCTGCTGTCTCAATCTGACAGTTGTAGTCTATGCACAGTTACACCAATATATGCATACCTTTGCATATTATAAACCACCCACTGAACTTCTATGCTCATATACAAATATGTACCCTGCACACAAACCACACACACACACACAAAATAATAAAAAAACAACAATCCCTCCTTTATATTTACAACATACCCTGCTGTCTCAATCTGACAGTTGTAGTCTATGCACAGTTACACCAATATATGCATACATTTGCATATTATCAACCACTTATATGAACTTCTATGCTCATATACAAATATGTACCCTGCACACAAACCACACACACAGTGTCGTACTTGCGGTTCTTGAGCTCATCCAGCTCTTTGCTCATCTTCTCGTTCTTGTCCTGAGCCTCCACCAGGCGGCGCCGCAGGTCCCCAATCTCCTCCTGCGCCTCGGACTTGATGTCGTTAGCAATGACCACCGCCGTCTGCAGGTCTGCTTGAAACTGCCGCCACTCGGCAGACTCCTCCTGAACACACACATGCACTTTTTAAAAACTCTGATGAACACACAACAGAAAGCTTCCTCTGGCTTATCAATGGGAAAACGTCATACAAACCCTTATTTTGCGATTGAGGATTTTTATCTCCTTCTCCATATCATATCTTTGGTCTGTTAGCTTCTTGACTGTATCTATAGGACATAAAAGAGAGAGACAATAATCAGCTTCACCTGCACGTAGAAACTGCTAAGTCCCAGCAAGATGCCTGTCAGGTAGCACCCTCTAGTGGCCAAATGTATATGAAAACGACAACAGAAAGTTACCATTGAACAGGAAAGTTTAAAGATGGCTAATTTGAGTGACAGTTTCTCCATAAGTGCCCATGTGGCCTCCCGTGAGGAAGGGATACAGTAGAGCAGAGGAGGGAGAAAGCGATAGATCAGTAATAGGGGAGATGAAAGAGAGGAGAGGGCAGGACTCACTCTCCAGGTCGGAGATGATGAGGTTGTCGTGGAGTTTGACGGTGCGGTGCTGCTCCACCTCGTCCTCCAGCTCGAAGATGGTCTCCTTCATGTTGCCGATGTCCGCGTCCTTCTCCTGCAGCTCCACACGCTGCTTCTCCAGCGCGCGCTTCTGCTCCGCCAGCTGCTGCTGGACCTCGCCACGGAACGCGCCAAAGTCACTCTCCAGCTTTGGAAGAAGGGGGGGCAGAGGTGGAAACTTTTTTTAAATCTTCCAGCCACTGACAAATGAATGGTCGCAAGCCGCTCAGTAGTAAATCATTATTTTGCGTCTCAACCACTTTCATATTTCACCAGCATTTGGCTAGTGTCTGGTGTTTGTATTGCACATTGCAAATTCAAAGTCAATTCAGCAATATAATAATTCAAGAGTAAAATAACTCAAGAAATTGATTCAAGTTTCAGATTGTACAGTTCAGTATCAGGTTGTTTTCTGATTCCCATTTTATGTACAGTATTTCTCCAGACCTTAAAAGTAGAAATCCGGTGATTTTTCACATACAGTAGAAAGTTTAAACAGCTAGGCAGCTACAGCACTACACTCTGGGGGCATGAACATGGGGACTCATGTTCATGCCCCCAGAGTGTAGCGCTGTAGCTGCCTGAAAGCTCTAACAGTTGGCTGTAGCAACTCGAGCTAGGTAAAACCGATTGTTTTCTTTTTTTTTTGTACTGACAGTACTCGGTGACCTCGAGACACGGAGCTCTATGTGAAAAATCGCTGCATTTCTGCTTTAACATCTGAATGTGTGGGATGGAACATGATGCGTATGTATGCGTATGACAAAGTGTGTGTGCTGGTGTGTGTCTGCTGGCACCCTCCTCCTCCTCCTCACCTTGCTGATGGCTTCGCGGAGCTGTGCCGCCTGGCCTCTGGTGTGTCCAAGCTCCTCTTGCAGCTGTGCGGCCCGGCTCTCGGCCCGCTCCTTCTCCACCCGCTCGCTGTCCAGCAGCTGCCGGACGTCGCTCTTCTCCCCAGCCCCGTGCATGGCCAGCAGCTGGGCCACCCTCTGCCTCTCCTGCTCCAGCTGGGCGCGGCACCTGGCCAGCTCGGCCTGGTCGCCGCCGGACGCCGCCCGGAGGGCCTCCAGCTCGCCGGCCGCCGCGTCCCGCTGCCGCCGCTCGGCCTCGGCGGCCCGCTCGGCCCGCTGGACGCGCTCCTTGAGCGCCGCCGCCAGCCCCTGGGCCTCGGCGTTCTCCTGCTCGGCCATCTTGAGCGCGCCGCTCAGCTGCCGCTGGACGCCGAGGAGGTGCTCGCGCTCGCAGCGCGCGCCCTCCACCAGCTCGCCGTAGCGCCGCTCCAGCTCCAGGTAGCGGCCGCTCTTGTGCGCGTCCGGCTCGCCGGGCTCGCCGCTGCCGCCGGCGGCGTAGGGCACGCGGTGCTCGTCCAGCAGGCCGCGGAACAGCTCCAGCTGCCGGCCGTAGAGCTCCAGCCGCTCGCCCTGCTGGCACAGCGAGTCCACCAGGAGCGCGCGCTCCTCGCCCAGACGCTCGTTCTCCGAGCTCAGCTCCTGGGCGATCTGCTGCAGGTCGGCCAGCTCCTGCAGCGTGGCCTGCAGCTCCTCGGACGTGCTGTGCTGGTTCTCCTCCATCTGGTGGATGCGCTCGGTCAGGCAGGCCACGGACACCTCGCCGCTGCTGCCCCGGCGCAAGAGGGACGGCGACGAGCGCGAGGGCGGACCGCCGCAGCCTTCCGACTCGGACGAGGAGCCCGAGGGCGCGTCCAGCGCGTCGTCGCTGGAGGTGACCACCGGCTGGTAGGCCTCGCTGCACTCGCTGTCGGCCGCCTCCGGGGACAGCGGACGCAGGCGCCGGTGGTGGTGGTCGGCCAGCAGGTCCTCTGTGGAGCCCCGGGCCGAGCCTTCGGCCGAGGAGGCTCTGGTGCCCACGCTGCCCGCTCTGCTGCTGCTGACCGTCCCGGGCTCCGGGCTCAGGGAAGCGCAGCGCAGGCCCTTGTCCGGGCTGTCCAGACGCTCCAGGGAGAAGCCCAGCGCGTTGAGCCGGTCCTTCAGCATGCGGTTCTCGCTCTTCAGCAGGTTGAGCTCGCCACGGATGCAGATGTTCTGGTCCTGCAGCAGCAGCAGCGTCGACTCCACGTCGGCCGCGCTGAACGGACCCGACGGCTCTTTCTCGGGGACGGCCTTCGCCGCAGGAGCTTCGTCTTCGCCGTTGGCCAAATGGCCGCTGGCCTCCTCACCGGTCACCCCTTCGGCTTCGTCGGGCCCAGGCGCCAGCATCCCGAGCTGGGAGTGCATGTTGCGCAGCTCCCCCCTCAGGTGGAGGATCTCCAGGTCCTTGCTCTTGGCCAGGCCCAGGAGGTCTTTGACCCGGGCCTCCAGCAGGGCCTTCTGGCTGATCTGGCCGTCCGAGCGCGACTTGCTCATGCGCGACTCAGACTCGGCCAGCGCGCGGCAGCGGGAGCGCTTGGAGAGAGCGGCGGGGTCTGACGGACCCGAGGCCTTCTTGGCGGCGCCAGCTCGAGAGCGCTCCCTCAGGCTCTCGCGGTTGGAGCCGGGCTCTTTTGACTGAGACGATGTCCCACGTCTGCTCATCGAGCCTTCGAAAGAGAGAGTAGAACAAAAACAATGTAATACACTTCAGGGAAATATTGCAAAAATCTGACCAAGAAAATAAACTCTGCTAATATTAATTTATTAATGTCTCTAACATATAGCTGCCATTATCAGAGGCAACTAGTCTCCGGGAGAGTCAGAAAGGACACCTGAGGTGCTCTTCGTCTTGGTCTCTGGGATGCTGGGGTTGGATGTAGTGCTGCCGGTCCTTTTGGTCTTGGTGCCGGTGCTGGTTCCTACTGTGGTCCCTCCACTTCCAGTGGTAGCAGCAGGCAGATCATCACTGCTTTTTGTCTGGCAAAGGAGACAGTTTACAACATGAGCAATTAATCAATTTGCTCAGAACACCGATCATAATACTTTAAAAAGAGGCGGGTAAATTTACCTTAGCTAGTGGCCCCGTGGCTGCAGTCTTTGCTGTGCTCTTGCCCCCTGTGCCCATGCTGTTGGCAGCACCCTCGGCTTTGCCTTTCTCGGCCTGCTGTGCTTTAGCGCCCCCTGCTGCCTTGGTGGTAGCAGCCGCCGGCCTGCTCGCCTTTTTCATGCTGGGTTCCGAACTTCTGATACATTTACTGCGCAATCTGAGCAGAAATATAACCAAAGCCGGTGTTTACATAACTGTGAGGATAAGATCAGCATGCATTTAAATAACAACTTAAAACAGAATACTTGATCTTCTGAGAACAGGACATAGGTTATGACCAGTCATTATATTTACTCTGGCTGATGTTAAAGTGGTTAAGTCTATCTGTGTTGGCACAGAAGAATCATTCTGCTTCTCTTGGCCTTTACTTGTGTCCTGACCCTCAACTGACTCTGGCAACACACATCCTCTAGTCAGTGTCCAGAGGACCTTGGCTTTGGTCCAACAGACCACCACTGGATGGAGGAACTGAGTCATATCATTCATTATAGATCACCAAAACAACCAGTACCAGGCTGATTGTTTAATGAACAAAACATACCCAAATAAAATGGCAGATAAAGGCACAATCAATATGGAATGGTTGAATGAAACTACAATATGTGACAGCACATAGACTATGTACTGTAAAAATAATTCATACAGTCTAAAGTCTACTCCATGGACTAGCAACATGGCCAACACAAATAAAACTCCTGAGTAGGTAAAGAAAAATGCATGTTTGCAAACATTAACGCTACACTTCCCCACATCAAAGGGGTATCTAATGTCATTCAGACCGAACAGTTTCTCTTCAAGCGCTCGCTTAACATACCACAATACTTATTACATGGCAGCTTACAAACAGTAGTAATCAAACTGCCAAGCACAATGACTACTCAGTAGACATAACACAGACAAAACATGAACACCGGCAACAGAAACTTCTTACGGTACTAATTTACATTTGCTTTGGTTATTAGCCGATCTGTTTAATTGTCCAGAAGTTTACCTCATCCGAGCAGTGGTGGTTTTCTTGGGAGAACACATTTCAGTGCTGAGAATTCTATTGCTGGTGTTATTAAGTAAGCCCAGCAAAGGATAATATTCACTCTCAAGTCCCTACAGAGTTATGTTCAAACACGCGTGCTCTCTCTGTCTCCCTCATTCAAGTATTTTCATATTCACACGGAGGGTGAGGGAACTGTCAAACTGACGGCGGTTTGAACACACACAAACCAGATGATTGGAGGGTCCTAGGCCAGACAGAGCTGTTTCTCTCATCACATCATCATGGGCGGAGGGGAAGAGAGGGAGTGAGAGAGAGGGAGAGAGAGAGGGAGAGGGGGAAGAGGGGGGAGAGAGAGAGGAGGCCACTTGGGCTGTGGCCTTAAAAGGCTTGCTAGGGGCAGACGGACCGTTGCTGCCTGAGGATACTGGTGCCCTGAGAAAGGAAGCTCGAATGCTCAAGACTTCAAATCGGTTTCCACACAGCCTGCTGGGATTGGACCGAGTATGTGTGTGTGTGTGTGTGTGTGTGTGTGAAGAGAGAGAGAGAGAGAGAGAGAGAGAGAGGGGCAGACAGACAGACAGACAGAAAGAGAAACAAGGAAAGGGAAATAAGTATGACAGCCTACACACAGCACCGGGTGATGCATAGTTAGTATCTATAGGTTGCTTTATTTATGTGTTGATTGTCAGGGAGTAGATAGATTACAATAGAGAGTTCAGGGGGTGGTGTGTGTGTGTGTGTGTGTGTGGGGGGGGGGGGGTTACTGGTGTCTTGGCATTGCTACCCAGAAGCTGTGAACCTCCAAGACCACATTTCCGACCACCAGAGAGCTGTCTGCAGCCCCCAGAAAGGTCACCATTTGCCCTCCACGGCCAAAAACAACACAAGAGCTCACGAAAGTCTCTTCATAGGATAGACACACACACACACCCATATCCAACCGGGAATGTCTATCTTCCACTTTTTTCCTAGCTCCCTTTGAAGCTGATCTGCCTGAACTGAAGACAAAACAAAGACGAAAGGTAACAAAACAAATTTTCAAAAAATTCTGTCTCAGTCGACCTCACGCAGGTCGAAACATGCGAGAAACCACCGACAGCCAGTCGTGAGAAAATGGATTCAGAGAAAAATACATGGACAACCATAAACAGACAACCTGTCTACTCATCGGAAAATAAAGTACAGAGAAATTACCGACTAAATGTGAATGATTCGGTCTTTTCTAAGCTTTGGTTAGAGGTCTGAGTGTGTAAGTGCAGGATGCCTGCCACTAGTATTTCCCCCTAATAGGCTGGAGCAGACAAAAACAGGCTAGAAAATCATAACATAGCGGAGATTCTAGATGCCCTGAGGGAGACGGGTTGGGAAGGACTCGGGGTAATATTGCTCAGCTGAGATAGGTTTGGGCAGCTTACGCGTGCTGATGCTACCGCAGCCGGCACAACACTGCCGCCAAACCTCCGGCCTTACACTGAGTCACACACACACACACACAGTTTCACATTCAAACCCTATTACACATGTATGGAAACCACACAATGATACTACCAGATATATCATGACACATACAATAAAATAGCTGATGACCTCAAACACACACACTCATTTGCATACAATTCTACTCAAAATATAAATTTACAACTGAAAAGTGAAAAGACATACTCTCGTTAAAAATCTCTTTAAAAAATCGGTTTCATTCTTACTATGCTGAGTACCAACATAATCAGGTGCAATGAAGAACAATCTGTTCAGATACTGGTTCATATACCTATTAAATCAGATACTGGCTGAAACAACCTCCAATTTCACACACGCTATGTCAGCTCCACCTAACACAGGCCCCAAAACACACACATGCACACACACTCTGAATTAGGATTATCATGCTACACTGGAGAAGACCAAAATATTGACTGAGACAATGTCCAAAGCATTCTCCATTCTCCTTCAATCTGCTTCATTTGCGCACGCATACGCACACACACTACAGCGTGTTTTTAACAGGTACAGTATATAGCTTAACACACTTACAGCAGACACTATTTCACATTCCGGTGCTCACATTTCAAGACCACTGAAATATCAACACCTAACAGTAAGCAGGTATTAACACACACAGTCACACACACTTTGGAGCTGACTCAATGGGAAAAAAAGACTTAATAGGTCATTGTGTGAGTGTACTGCAGAGGAACACCATTTGGTCGGAGCAATCACAGCCTTGTGTGCATGTTTGAGAGAGAGAGAGAGAGAGAGAAAGTTTGTATGGTCCAATGTCCACTCATTCAATACACAAATAATACAGCCTCCTCTTCAGTCTCACTTTGCTTGTGTACTATACAGTGGTCCCAGACAATTCACCATGAGAACTCCATTCACTCAAGACTGGACTGAACAAAAAGAGCATTTCACAATGGAAATGCACTGGTCTGGCTTTGAAATCCCAATTAAGACCCTAAATGAAGATCCAGAACGAGAGCTAAGACCTTGTCCTGATTTATTTCCCTGAGAAGAGCTTTGCATGCATGTGGAGGACCCAGAAGACACAAAACTAGTCATCCCAGTCTCTCTTACAACCCCGGTATTCAGAGGCCCTGCATGTGTCTTTTCACAAAGCAATACTACTCCCTCACGCATTCCACATCACAAGTTCAACTGAAAAACCACCCCCCCCCCCCCCCCGTCTTCGATACTAGTCACATGGCTTCTACACAGTCACAAACACACACACACACGTTATTTCTTTCAGGCTTAGCCTAGTTCACAAACAGCAGACGTTGTGCTACTGACTGTGCCACATGTGTTTAAGTGGTTTGTGTGTTTATTTGCCGAGTCGGGGGTGAGACAGACATGCCAAATGGCTTTTCCTCCTAAGACTGTTGGGGGACGGCTAATGCTGCACAACACCAGGGGAACGTTTCTTAAACAGGGCCTTGTTTCATGGAACAGGAAAAACAGACGCTGTATGTAGGTTTAGGGGGTTAGTGGCAGGGAGGGCCCATGCAATGCCCACGAGCACACAGACGGAACTTCCTGCTGACCCACTAAACGTTGACCTTCATCCTGACTTCGCTCAGTCTGCCCTCAACCTGTACTGCGTGGTCGGTCTCAGAGCAGCCAATAACGCATGAAAGTCACGTCCGCGAGAGCTATTTACAACTCGGCCCTGCTACCTTTACTCCTTTGGGAGGGCCTTGAGGATACCGTTTAGCCTATATGCTGAAGTCAGTGGGCTCCTCCAGCTCTAGCACAAACTAGCTGGAGCTCCTGTGACTTTGCCAAAAACTAGGACCAAATTCACATACCAATACCAGGTGATGCTATTGTTTATGTTAAAAGCTAGGCTAGGTTTTTTCTACTCCATACTGCACAGCCTAGATATACACAGGAGTAACATAAACACAACTTTAGCACCATTTCAATTCCAATCTCTCTCTCCATCTCTCTCTCTCACACACACACCTTCTTTTTTACCTTCTTCATGGAAATTTCATGTGGGCCCCATCCACCAGACTAGACAACCATCAATTACGGGCAGAGGTGAAAACAGATCTCAACCAGGAATGCTTTTCATTGGCCTGCTGTGGAGGAAACCTTGACAGTTATCAGCGTCCCATCAAATATCAAACAGTCCCATGCTACAGTACGCTGGCGCCACTCATACTTTCGACTTTCGAGAAAAGTGTTTTTTTTCCCTCTCAAATGAATATGGAGACCGACAGGTGAGGACAGGCTACAAATCATGTTACATAAGATTAGACCTGTGTGAGCACAGGGTCAGTCAGGAGCCTGGACTTGGAGGGTAAATTCCTTTGAGAAGAGCAGGGCTAAAGGGATCCAGGTATCTGGACATGCCGTCCTGAACGAATGAGAACATCCCTGGCTGTTCCAAAATAAGAGTTACTTCATCTTCCTCAGAGATGAACTGGGAATTTTTGACAGCAATGTTTATTTTTAACCTCAGGGAAGATGGAGCTGATCAGGGTTTGGTTGAAGCCCCTCAATGTTCTTTTGCAATATCTGACATTAACTTTGAGAGAGAGACACTGCCATGGAATTGATCCTTTTAGTGCTTCGTCATCTCAGTTCATTATCTGAACTTCCTCTGAACGAAGCTACCATTTCTGGAGCGTGTAGTTCCCTATGATATTGTGTCAAATACGCCTACAACAAAAGTTAACATTAGGCAAATCTTTTGTATTTTTGACCATTAAAACTGTCCATTAAAAACGGGTGAGGAAATCAGCAAGCAAAGAGGTCGGGTTATCAAAAGGGTTTGTCCAAGAGTGGACGTCGCCGGGGGAGGATGAGTAGGAGACACATCTGGGTCAGGATTCCCCCCACTGCGTCTGCCAGCGACTACATCCGCTCAACCTTGTTAAACCCAATAGCAGATATCTCAATCAAAGCTCCCAGAGGGGGGTCCACTAATCTATAAACACACTTTGGCAAAGGGGGGGGGATAGACATTCACATACTACACACTCAGATTGGAAGAATTCCAAATGCCCATCCTAATCTTACGATAAAGCACTTCCTTAACATAGTCAGGCAGTAATGGCCTAGTAGTCTACATTGTAGCCTACTGGAGTTCTGGTTCAGTGATTGTATTTGATATCACCTAGCTGGGCTGCCAGAACAGTCACTCCTCAAGGCATGCTGGATACTGGCATGAGAGACTGGATAATGCGCTAGTGTGAGAGAAATTACAAAGATAGATTGGGAGAGAGAGTGAGAGAGAGAAAGAGAGAAACAGGGCATGTCTGCACTGAGAAGACCGTCTGTAGGCCAAAACCACAAATGGGCTGAAGCTTGTCATTAGGCTGTGTCCACAGATGCCCATGGTGGTGACATGAGGTTCAGCTTAGAACAGTATGGTGGACCAGAAGGAAGTATCACCAAAAACCTCCAAAGCGCCGGAGTAACCTTATGTGGACAGTGTGGGATGGATGGACGCATGGGACAGTCAGCGCTTCAACCAGGCCGTGTGAAAAGTTCTCCCTCACTGGGCAGTCCAGTGGAGTGATGTGGCAGGCAGGGCTGGTGCTCCTGGATTACAGCCTGACACTGTGACACAGCTGTGCCAATGAATGAGTGGGGATGACAAATTGCAGGGGCTGATCATATCATCCCAAGACATTCCTAATGTCCATGTTGGAGGTAGACTTAAGCCGTTTCCTCTGTGTCATATGCTCCACTATGAAACGATCAAATACATGGACGTACACACACAAACAAGAAAAGACCGCAAAATGGCTATATAATATACTGATATAGACACAGACACAAATTAGCCCCTTGAGTCTGAAAAGATTTAACAGACATCTTCGTAATTCAATAATACAACCATGAGCCACAGACGCAACACACTAACTAGCACATGCCTCCCATGACATCCAACTCCACAATCTGCCCCTAAACATGACCCCAGTCACTCAGTCCACAGTGAATGTGGCGGGGTCCCAACTGAAATGAATGCTGGATGAGCTGAAATAATAGTGGGGCCACTACTCCCCTGTGTTTGTCCACTCAGGGAGGAGGATGCCTGGGATGTTTTGGGACATTGTGAAGGGTGGAATGTGCTGTGCACTCTTAGAGTCAACACAGGAGTTTACTAAATAGGCCTGACTCACGTTTTAGGTTTAAAACTGGCTTGCTAGCTGTGCTGTCAGTGCAGTTCATATTATGGGAAATCACAACGCTGCATTAACACACATTCAAAGAAGAACCTTGTTCCGCTAATCAAATGAACACATCATGCATGAATGTAGTCAAGTAGGCTGATATAATTTTACTGATTATGTTAATGTCAGTGAAGTTTTAATGACCAGTGTTCTTACCCAAATAGTCAAAAATATTGTGTGGGAACCGAAACAAACCAGCTGGTCTACTTAGGGCTCAGCTGGGTGGTCTTACAAATATTTCCCAGAAGCATGGGTTGCCGCAAAGGCAAGCAGAATAAACTTATCACAAAAGGGGGCTTCAAAGTGGGGTGTCAAAACATAGCCTATGTAACATACTGGTTAACATTAGACAGGTTACTGCTAAAACATGCCCTGAAGATGCTTGATTTAACCGCAAAGAAGGGTGGTGTTTAAAGTGCATGCTGTAGGCTTTGAGGTGTAACTTAATTGCAGATAAGAGGTTTATTAGATGATCATTTATCTCCCAAGAAAGCAAGGACTATCGGTCTAATAATCTTGAGCTCATCAGCAATCCAGGTAACGTTTAGTTTAAGCCTAACGTAAACGTTACCCGGCAGAAAGAAAACGAAGGAAAAGACTAGGCACGACGGCAGTAGACTAGCCAAAGCAAATCTTGGCTAATGGCAAACGATACACAACCCAGGTAATACAAAATCACCAGACCCAATTGAAAGTCGTAATAAGTCTTAAACAACCTACTCAAAAATGTTGAAAACGGTTTGTTTCACTTTCACTGGGCCTGGACTTTACATCCAGCATGCATGCAAAGCAGATAGCTAACGTAATGTTACTGAGCTAGAGAAGCACAAGACAGGCATTTTATCTACGTTACCTCAGTTAGTTCCCTTTCTCGCCCAGAAAATGAATCTACTTTGAATGATATAATCAAAAGTGCGGTCTTGTGATGCTGAAATCCACACTCGCATACACCCAGGCAGGCCGGTGGCGACAGCATACGCTTCCCATCTCTTGACAGGAGTCCCGGAGAAGGGAATGTTTCCCAATTCTAGAGCGTTCGCCTCTCTGATCGTAGTGAGAGCGCATGGAATTGTGGGATATCGACTCTGAACTCCCTGAAAGCCATCGCTAATGAGCTTCGCCCTGGATTGACTTGAATGTGCACATCATTCACCAGAGAGCTACAAGCACACGTAGGCAACACATATCCACTTACACTACCAGAATAGCATCACTTACTAACAGTTTGCTAATGGTTCTATTTCTGTAACATTATTCTGTGGAACTATCCTTAGGCCTATTGCTGTCAGAAGAAAATACGCCGCAGCAGAATATGACTGATTTAGGGGAAATAATTCTTATAACCATCAGGTAGAGCTACATCCTTACTTATTCATCCTTATTTTGCTGGCTGTTAAGGCTGTGCTGCATGAACTTAGATTAATTTAATAAACACACACACACACACACACTGAACCAGGAAAAAACCTAGGGACCACCACAGTAAAAAAAAAAAGTGATTTCCACCGTGAAACTATATGAACAGTCAGGGTCAGGGACCACTATTAAGGCATTCACACACCACCAGTGGGCAGATCATTGGTTTAAAACCCCTGCAGTAGACATAGCCTAGTCACATAATGATGCATATAAGATACAAAGATTAAAAATGTAAATAACAAATGAGCACATGCACTGTATTGTATGTGAGCTGAGTCATTTTCTCACTCTTTCCCAAACACATCTACTCTTAACTATAAGCATTTCTCAGATGGATGATGGGAAAAGGGAATATAATGTCCATATGGTCAAGATATTCTAAAATATGAACATAATGTCTGAAGAGAAACACATTTGTTATCATGTTTCCCTTACTTATTATAGCATGAAATCATAGGCCTATGACTTATCCCTCCCATGACATATCCTCCTCACCCCCTCAGACATGGAACGTGTGGCCTGACATGTTTTGCCAAACGTAACGTTTAGCATGAACTGTGGGAACATTTCTAAAGCTCATACCCAAAGGTTGAGGGAGGGGGCATCACCCCAGCTCTCTCCCCTCCACAGTCTTGTCTATTTCAGGATGTGTTGAGGTCAGCTCTAGGATGGTAGGGAACCAGATGGACCAGAGGGTCATGAGTAGAGACGAAGGGGCGTACCTTCACGCTCAATGGGCTCCAATTATCCAGATCAAAGGGCCTGAGATGAATGGTGAATGCACAGGCTTTCATTCTCACATACGCTTAATCGCCCCTTTCATCAGTTTTTAAATATGCACGTGTAGTTAGGACTGTATTCACTCCTCAGTTCACAAGGCATGGTAGGTTGTTATTGACATCCGCACATTGCAGTGGTCTAAGTCGCACTGTAGTCTATGGATGTTTGATATTTTTTAAGAATATTCAGTTAACTTTTTTTAATCATCATATCTGTTCTTTTCAGTTCCAACAGAAACATTAATAAAATACAAGGGTTTTAGTAACTTCAAAGAAAATTAGAGAACAAAAAATACAGAGACTCATTTCCTTCAAAATGTATATTTTGGAATGCACTCCAACAGTATACAGTTGGTTTCACTGCTAAACAAAAAAGTGACATTTTAAGTATGATATGAAGCATGAAGATATCTTTCAGTATTTCTTTCATCTTAACAGCTGTCAGAACAGTATGCAAACCAAAAAAAGGATTATTTCTTTCCTTTTCCATCTTATTGTTGCAGATGTTACCTCAAATGATTTCCAGGTTTGTTTGTACATCATCCTACAGTAGCGTATATACAGTAGGTGTATTCTGTCATTAGAACATCATACAGAAGGACAACACGTTTAAGAAAACACAGATCAGAAGAGAGAAAGAAAAGCTTCTTTAATAAACATGCCTGCATGTTAAACCAAATCACTAAAGCCTCTCTTGTTTCCTTACATCACACTATTCCAGGCAGTTCCTTCTGATGTCCAGTAACCAATGACAGCATCTCCTCACAAATCTGTCCAATCAGGAGTTCTGACACAATCATGTGTCCAATCCAATTTTACAAACAGTGTAGGACAAGCGAGGGAACATTAACTTATTATAACTGAGTTTATTTGTCAGGAGAGGATCGAGCAGCGTGACACTGTATTGGCACAGTAAGGAGACTGTGAGAGGTTAACAGGGCCGAAGATTGTATACTACTGTCCTCCAAAAGAAAAAAATAACTCAATGAAGCATCCAGTTTTCTTCTCCAACTTCTCTCTCTCTCTGTCTGTCTAAAAAGGACATCTCATATCATTGACAAAAAGAGTATTGTCTAATATACAGCATTACTTAAAACACTTAAAACGTCTTACACAATGACAGAGGCACTGCTGTATTGTATTATTGAAGTAACACAGAGCAAGACATACAAGTTTTACACAACCAGGCCTCTGCGTTTCCCCTCATCCACAGACAGGGGAACATCTACTGTGCAGACACACAGAAGTGCCAATACTAGGGATAGCAGGGACTTGCTGGTCCTCGCGCCACCTTGCCTGGAGTGCACAATCTCTCTTCTGTCAAAATGCATCGGTGTGGAGCTATAGTGACTGCCAAGAGTACACAACACTCTGAACAGAGTAGGCCGCTTATAGGGGAAAGGTGAAGGGTTTTGTCCCCTTAATAGCAATCCTTCCAAAGGTGAGGAGAAAGAGCGTTTCGCTCCAACCAGTTGAAACTTCACGGTGAACATGTAACAAGAAAGAGATTGGTCCTGTTTTTTTTTTCAGCTCACTTGGTTCCTTCAGATGAATTAGGCTTATTCATCATTTCCTTCATTACAATCTCAAATAAATCCCAAATAATAAATTATCAATGAGATAACACAATAAAAATAAAGAAAAAGAGCAAAACTTTTATGCTTATGTACAGACACAATTCTGACATTTTTCTTCTTTCTAAAATAAAAATACAAAACATTTTGGCAGGACCATCACAGAAATCCAACAATGGTGTTGAACATTGATTCATAAGCCTCCTAAGAAAGGGGCTTAACACAAAGTGGAACAATTCCTATACGTTCAGGCATGTCTCTGTGGGGATGTTGTGTCCTGCAAGACAAAAAAAACTAAATGACAGAGCAAAAGACACTGCTTTAGATTTACTGACAAAAATGGAAATGTGATCAATGCTATGCAGACACTCAGCAATGAGAGAGTACAATGTTCGTCCTCCAGTTATACTGAGTTCAGCACCCCTACTACACAAACCAAAACATGCACACAAACACACACAGATACACACACCCACACACACACACACACATTTCTCCCGTTTCCCATTAGTGTCTGTCACTGGTCTGCACAGCCCATTCACAATGTTGTGTAAGTCCAGGGCTGAGCTCAACAAACAAACTGCATCGGATGACTCAGGCATGCGCTCCTAAGGGGAGCAGCTTCCCAAGTGCTCGTCACTCCCTTGTCATCCTTTTGAGGTCTTATGTGCGTGGCAGCTCTTCATGGTGGTGTCAACTCCTCGTTGTGTCAAATGAAAAGCAACTGGCAAAAGAACGCACTGCATTAACTCAATGGCAAAATGGTGCAGGATTTTTTCATAAGATTGGGTGGGGGACGGACTCCACTATTACATTAAAGATGATTGTCCAAAAAAAAAGATAACGAATCTGATAGACTTCTACAAATTAGTGTCCATGAGTGAAGTGGATGGGATGTCATAGTTACTCATATCATACATATAACCATAATTTTTTCAGCGCCTGAATTCTTCATTAGTATAAACCCTCGGAATCACAAATCAATGAAAAAAAGAAACCCTCAGATTTCTCCCTTTGGCAAAATATAATCCACAGTACTTGAGACATTTCACTGTACAGTACTGAACTACAATGCTGGAGGCAAAGGAGCAGTGCTTTTTCGGCCAGTTATCTTTTACAGTAAGTTCAGAAATATCACACGAACACCAGAAAAGAAAAGCCAAACAAGGGACACAGGACTAAAACGCAACAAACTACCCACCACGACGAGCTGCTCAGCAAGGCTCGAGAGCCAGTGAGAGAGTAGCCTACTCTAGACACACGACAGAGGCGCTGGCATCCTGTACAGCGGACATAAACTGACCAAAGCAGCCTGGAGCGCGGTTGGATGTTGGAGACCCATAGTCTGTAGTATGTGGTGTGAAGAGTCGCGCAGACACACGGACGGTGGCGGTGTGTTTGTCACAAGGGGGGAGATTGGTGCGTATGAACGTGGTGAGGGGTAAAGAGGAGGAGGAGGAGAGATAGCGCTGCCCTCTTCAGGTCTGTGCAGAGGTAACTGGCGCCATCTGGTGGCCATGGCTGGAGCTTACAGTCCGAGTTGACAAGTTTCTGGCGCCTTCCAAAATAAGCAGGAGAGAAGACTGTTTGTGCCTTTTGTTACTTATACACCAGTGGCCACACAGCAAGTGTTCCAGCCTTGTGTCCTGATCTAGCAGTTACTGTTCGGAGAGGTTGGTGGCACTCGCCCTACACCTCTGTGGAGAAGAGGATGCTCTGTCGTTTGCTGTCTGGGGTGGGGATGGTCTCAAGCTGGAGGAAGTAGAGCAGAACCTGGACCTGAGAGAGAATGGGAGAGACAGTCATACACTGGAGTGCTCAAACATAATCTGTCAAATAGGCTCACAAACATTTCAACCAACTAGTTGAAAGTCAGAGAAAGGGGGAGACAATGGAGAAAGAGATGGTTCACTGTGAGAGAGGGCTTACCTGCGACATGACCTCTAGTGACCAGCTGTCTCCCATTGTGATGGGCTGGGTGGGGTTGGTGGGGATCTTGCTGTCCTTCTCGGATGGCCGTAGCAGGGTGGGGCCAAAGACAGTGGCCAGGTTATGCAGGGACATCTTATTGATGCACTCCTTCTCCGCAATCCTGAGGACACAAGGGTCAATGCAGATGAGTTAACAATGTTCTACAGCAACACATATCTACAGTATCCACCTTATTCGAGAAACCCTAGGCTACTTCCGTCCGGTTCGGTTTACATAATAACTAAATGCAGTCTCATACAATTCTGCATTCATTATGGATATTCTATACAATATATGACTGACAGAAAAACATAGGCTACATTATACTCTTACATAGCTTAGGACGCGTCTGGATCTTCCAATGCTAATCTTTTAATTGTGGCAAAGTGCTCCACAACAAAGTGGAGAAGCTGCTTTTTTCCATTATGCACTGAAGCTATGAAACACCCTACCTCTGTACATCAAACAGGCCAATTCTGTAAACATCTAAGAGACCTGAGAACATCCCTGTATATGAGAGCTTTTAGTTAACTCACTTTTTTACCTTTTAACCTATTTCTTCACATCAATTCATATTACTGATGCTTTTTAAAGCTGCTATTTATAGGGTCAGTATGTTGTCAAGGTTGTATTTTTCTGCATGCTGTGTTAATTGAATGGCCATGTTGTAGTGCACTGCAAGTGCTTTGTGTATATGGTGTGTGTGCATGTGTGTATGAGTGTATACAATTATATGTATTAAAGTTTGTGTTCTGCAGTGAAGTGGGTGGTCTGGGTACCTCTTCAAATGATCCAGCAGGAACAGGAAGGTGACCAGGTTGGGCTCCGGCAGAGAGAGCAGCAGGTTCAGCATGCAGCTCTCCTTGGCAACGCTATCAGACAGGGCTGCACACACAGACAAATGAAACCACTATGTGAGAAACATGGTCAATTGAAGTATAGGAAACCAAGGTCATGGTCAGTTGAAGTATACAAATGTTTTACTAATGTTTATTTTTCATCTATATTGTTATATCATTTGTTTAATTCTGAGGAATATACTGTAGATTCCCCTGGCTTTTATTTGGGGTTGCCACTGAGTATAGTATAGGCTACTATGATTATTGTCAGTTGAAGCATAGTCGTGGTCACAGTCATGGTCAACTGAAGTACTATAGAGTAGAGTATTATACTCAACAACAGCAACATGGCGGAGAGGGCAGGGAGGTACTCACTGATGCCACCAGCGAAGTTGGGGTACAGCTCATCAGTGAAAAGGGGCTCCGGAAGCTCCCGGAAATACAGCTTCAGTGTGCCAGCGATGGCGTTGACATCCATCTCACTCATCATAACCGACACATCTTTATTATCTGTGAGGGAGAAGACGGCATAGAGAAAGAGTGCAACGTTACAGTTTTCTGTTTGTCTTGAGTTTTCCCGGTCTTAAAACATTGCAAAAGATAAGGTTAGGTGTTCTTTCCTGAGGATTCATCTTTGGACTTCCACATTATACATATACATGTGTTAATAATTGGCGCATAGGTAGCTAGACATAAGCAGTGTTGTGAAAGAGATGGCGGTTGGCACTAGAGTTTAGATTCTCTGCCCGAGCCCGAGGGCCGGGTCGGGCCGATATTTCCAGCCACTATCCTCGGGCCGGGCCGGGCCGGGTCCTTGATCAAGCTTGCTTTTTTTTTTTTTCTAATCATTAGCCTACTTGGGTGGGGAGCTAAAGCTATGCCATAGTCAGACTCAGAAATATTTTATATTTATCAAAGTAGGCCTAAGTAACAAGTGTATACAAAGTTATAAAAGTTAGGCTCAGAGTTACAAAATGTCAATTGTAATGTCATCTGCGCAACACCTGCGCAGCTTCTCCACTCGCACACATCACACCGGGCCTGCTGTGCTGTATTGTGTAGCTTAAGTGCAACGTGAAGCTTGAAGATGTAAAGAAAAAAAATGAAAACAGGAGAAATAACTTCGAGGAAGTTTAGAGAAAAGTCGGAGGTATGCATTTGTCAGGTAGGCTATGCTTTGTTGCGGGCATTAAGTGCGCACGATGTTCACCTATAGCAAAAATACTTTAATATCCTCTCAATGTCCTCTAAACGGATTTCTGTAGCTCAAACAGCTCGGAATTGTAGTTGAGAACGTCAGTTATAATGGCCCATGTATTTAAAAAATGTCGGGTTTAAATCGGACTCGGGCTCATAATTACAGTTAACGTGTCGGGCCGGGTCGGGCTCGGGCACAATGTGCACGGGCTCGGGTTGGGTCGGGCTTGATTTTTTGGGCTCTAGTTGGCACTCACTTGTGTCAAAGGCTGTTTTCAGGGCCTGGATATCTGTGGCCACTCCAGAGACGCGATAGATGCCCACTTCCTCCATGCCCCGCCTTTCAATCTCTTCTAAGCACTGACGCACAATGTAGGGCACCTTGGATCGCTCACGCCTGGAGGGGAAGACCATATTAATACATTCATTATTAATGCTCATACAATTTATGGTAATACAATCAAAATTGCACCTCACAGTCAGTATGCATGTTCAGTATTCATTCACAACATGTAAATTCAACAGAACAGAAGTAGATTATCTTTTTATTTGCACACAAATAATTAGCATCACAAAGCAGATTTTATTCATATCAATAATCCATAACAAATGATGGCACCTATTGAAAAGTGTATGTTACATCCAACTTTGTTATTTTGTCTACCTTACGTCCATATGAACAACAATAATTCAAATAGACACTGTGTGAATTCAACTGTGCGCTGTGGAGAAGATCATCTCTTAATTGCAGACACTTGGTGTGCGTGAGTGCACAATGCCACGTTCTTGGCCGTTAGACAGTTTAACCCTTTCTGCTCGACAGCACACAGCATCGGTACAAGTGCAGCTCTTGTTGGTGGTGATAGTGACATGTTGTCTCTACACCCTTAATGAGCTTTGTTCCCTAAAACTATTAAAGTGCTCATTACCAGCAATCTTCATTAGTGTCAATCATCAACACACACACTCTCTCTCTCTCTCTCTTTCACACACACACACACACACACACTTTCAAAACACTGAAACTATAATACACACACACACACACTTCCACAAACTTGCCTGTGTGCAATAGATAGATAGATAGATAGATAGATAGATAGATAGATAGATAGATAGATATACTTTATTGATCCCTAGGGGAAATTCAAGACTCAATGGACTTATATCTCTATTTTCCTACATTGCCTTATTTCAAGTGTATAGCACTGTTTGTCATAAAACTCCCAAGGCAAAATCTATTTAGACATCATGTTTTATGCAAATACATCCAGAACACCATTTAATTATTTTCCATGTGACCGCTAACAGCAGCCAATTAGTTTCTCTATAGCCCCACAGCCTCTAAGTGACTGGCCTTGTGTTGCACTTGGCTGCCTCACAGGCCTTCATCCACGGGCACTGGGTATGCAGGAGCTGCTGACAGAGAGGGGCCCTGCTTGGGCAGGAAGGGGGGGACAGAGGTGGGGGTGAGGGGTGGAGGTATAAGAGTAGGTGGCTTGGGGATATTGAGGGGATTATCCAGGCCTGAGAGGCTCAGGGAGGTGATGAGTGCAGTGGGTAGGGTGGGGGCAGAGGGTGGTGGTGGTGGTGGTGGTGGAGGCCAGGGTTGCTTGGGGTTGGTGCTCGTCCCCTTAGCTTTGCTTGGCTCTCAGATTAGGGCTGTCGGCTTGGATGGGATCAGCGCTGGCCAGCTGGCTCTGTGAGTGGCCGGCACATGCACTCCTGGGCTATACCTGCCTGGCGTGGGGCCTGCCAATCACTCAACACCTAGGCCAGCCCAGCACACAGGGGCACTCGCACAGAAAAGCCCTAAGCAGGTGCTAACACTTCTCACAGGTGCCTAGCACAGTTCCATGACCCCATAGTCATAGAGGGGATTGAGTGTTGCTATACAGACTAACACAGTTATTTACTCTAGAACTTTCTGCCACGTAACTGATGAAGACATGTGAATAAGTGAGACACAGTGTTTGGCGATTTGGTCCTCGTGTGTTTTACTCACTTGGTCACTGCGGAGATCTTGACACCAAACACGCCCAGCTCCCTGCATGAAGGCATCCTCTTCAGGCTGAACTCACGGCTGGTGAACTTCATGGACAGCTTCACCTCAATCTAAAACACAGCACACAAGAGCACCCGAGTGACCCTGAGAGCCTATAAGAAATGTACCATGTAATGTATAGGAAATGATAAAGCATGGCGCTGAAATCTCATGAGCAGCTGCATTTAAGATGGCTAATCCTTGGAAACATTTGGAGACATTAGCTAATTGACCAAATTTTGTGCCTTGAGATGTGTGTGTATGTATCTCTCTCTCTCTCTCTCTCTCTCTCTCTCTCTCTCTCTCTCTATCTTTCTGTGTGTGTGTGTGTGTGTGTGTTCGGTGCGGTGCACTCACCCCATTCATAGGAATGACGGTCCTCTGCCAGTCTTTGCCCTGGAGGGTCTGAGGGTCCAACTGAGAGGGACAGAAAGAGAGCAGGTGTTACACATACATGTACATCCATACCCACCAGCATGGCAGCCATCACTAGAGATTTACCAAAACACTAGCTATGTTTCCATCCATCCATTCCAGATGTATTTTGAACTTTGAAGTGAATTTTGAATTTGAAAATGTATTTGGAAGGGACTGTTACTCAATTACAGTTATAGCTGTTGATTGATTTGCAGACGGCAAAGATTGATTACGGATTAATGTCATGTTTGTTACAGACTACAGACAAAAGTGGTAAACATTTCTTGGAAGTTGCCTGAGATTTTGAACCAACATCTGTCCAGTGAAGGTGGTCCTCTCTACATGCCAAAACTACAGGGAGCACAGTCCAGACACTCAGTGGAGTATGGAGACTGGAACATTTCACAATGCACCAAATACACAGAAGCATTCATTTTCCCCCCTAAAGGATGAAGATTTTACTATTTTTTCCTAACACAGCTTCTGGACAAGCACACCAAATCCTAAGCAACTTGTATACATCAGTTCTTACCAGGGACAGTTTCCCCAGAGCAACTCGGGGTTAAGTGTCTTGCTCAAGGACACAACAGTGGCAGCCTGAAATTGAACCCTCAAGCTGTTAGCCAAGTTCCTTAGCTATGCTACAATCACCCAGAGGCGCACCTTGTCAACAGGCAAACCAGGCAACTGCTTGGAGCCCCGAGCCGCTAGGGGGCCCCGACCTGGTCTCAGCGCGTTTGCCGGTGGGTCAAGCGAGAATTTCGTCCATAGAGATTGAATGATGTATTTTGCGTGCTCCTGCCCTGTTGTACAAACAGTAGGCTACATCTGTACATATGTAGGCCCTATGCTATGGCCTTATGAACAGCGGATCTGTGTTCAAAAAAGTTCAAAGAATCTGCACATATTTAGGCAACTGTGGTAAATGTCAATTGAGGGTGCAGTGATGACGGATCAACATCGGATTTTGGCATTTAGCCTACTCAATGAAGCTATAGTAGGCTAATGTTAATTGGCAGAAAGATTGAACATGGTTTGCTACATCTATACGACAGTAAACTTCAGCTAGCTAGCGGCAGTTACAACTAGTGAGATGGTTAACGTTATGTTTGTATTAGGGCTGTCAGCCATAACATGTTGATCGCGATTTGTTAGATTGCCCGATTGACGCAAAGTGCGTCAAAAAACACACCCTTTCTTCTTTGTTACATTGCTCCGGAACTGTTCATTGCAGCGAGATAAAGACTTTTATTGTGTGACAGAGCAGAAGTGGGGCTTTCCAACGAGACTACGCACGTGTCTGTACGATCAAGTATGAAAATAAAAGAAAATCATGAAATTAAATCAAATTGCATCATATTTACAGTCTATACTTCTCTGCGTTCACCTGCTCACCCATTACTATCGTTTGAATTACTCGCAAACCCGTGATCGCATAGATATGGCAAGCATATCCGATTAAAGAGGAGACACAGGGCTATCCACTAGTACCATGAATATCGATCCTTTTGACTTATAAAAACAGACGAAGTAACTGCAAAATAATGTCATGTACACAAACCAACGCTGCACACCCATTACTCTTGTTTGAATTACTCGCGGACCCGTGATCGGATAGATATGCCACGTACGTCAGATGAAAGAGGATCATTTGATATCAAGTACATCCTTCTGGGTTATAAAACAGACGAAGTGACAGCAAAATAACTGAAAATAACAAAATAACTTCATATAGCTGGACTTACCCCACGTTTACGATTTTTTTGTCTGTTTTTGTGGCAAAGCATGTTTATAATCCAACGCTATCGTGTGTTTCTCTATGGCAAAGCATGTTCATAATTCGTTTTTGAGATCCTAGCAAATTCCTGCATGGCATCCAATTCAAGGCTCACATTGCATCCCAATTTGTTCAACAAAGAAACCCCTTTTTTGCCTCTACTTTGTTCATGGCAATGCAGTAAAAATATGTTGTAGAGAATCATTATGAGTGCATACACCATGCACTCAAAATTATATTTTGTGAGATACATGTCAAAATATAAGAATTTTTATAATACGCTTTTTGTATTTTTATTATTTAACATAATAACCTAATAGTAATATAACATAATGGTGATAACACTTGTCGGTAGGGCCCCCTTGGAATTTTTGCTTGGGGCCCCCACAGACCCTAGAATCGCCTCTGCAATCACCCCTACGTAATACAACCCTCACTGTTATGCATGACATTACATCATGGTGCTTTGAGTTTTATCATTCTTATGCTTCAATTGCTTCTAACTTCAATTCACCAGTCCCCAAACTCTAGGTGCTGTAATTTGGCATTTTATATAATCCTGAGAGCGCCCCGTTGGTCAGAGTCCACAACAAACAAAGTCCCCTCTGAGATTGGGCCATCTGGAGAGAGAGACTGCAGCATGTTCCTCTCCTCATCATCCTCATCCTGGACCTAATCTCCATATGGTCGTGTGCGGCGTTGGATCGCGTTCGCCCCTAACTAATCTCATCATCTCAATCACAGCAGCCTGTCTGTCCTCATCAGGAGTGAGAAGTGGAACACAGGAACATAAACAAATGCAAATGCACACACACACATAAATAGTACACACACACACACACACACCATAGGATAAAGAAAAAGAGAAAGGATAAACTTGACTTGTAGGGTTCAAAAACACCTTGAAGAAGTTGTAGATGGGAATGAAAGACGAGTGAAAAGAGAGTGAAAGACGAGTGAAAAGAGAGTGAAAGACAGGGTGAAAAGAGAGTGAAAGACAGGGTGAAAGACAAAGAGAGAGGACAGACTTCAGTATACGTTTCATCCAGGTGATTGTATGACTTGTATCACTGACCACTCAACAGAATGAGTAACCACAGAAACTAAGGTATGGAACTACATTGCAATGAAGCCTACCAAAGACATACTTCTATTTCCACTTTACATGTTTCCATTTGACCAAACACCATTGTTTGCAAATAAACAAACAATAGAGTATGCACAGAACCGACATATATTGTTCAACTAGAAAATGTTAACTAGATTTACTGAGCAAAAGATAACAAAAGATCCTGCATTCTATTGTATTTGCCCGAACCTTTTGGTCCTTCCGTCTCTGCAGGGCATTCTGAACTCTCCCCCACAGTTTCGTACCCCTGCCCCCTGCTGTTGCCCTGGTGACAGATTCTCTGCCGATGCCCTCCTCCTCCGTGCCCTCCTCTGTGTCGAGGATGGCATCTGCCAACGGCGGGCACCTCTCTCCCCGAAGGAAGCGGCTCTGGGGTGCGCTCTCCGTCATCATCATCATCATCATGCCTCTTCGGCGGTTGGCTATGGACTCTTATCAGCAGGCCGTGAAACAGGGGGAACTTCACCATCAGCCTCAGAGCAGCGGGCTCCTCTTCAGGGAGATAAGAAGCTCCTGGTCTGTTTCGCTGGGGCTGCTTTGTGTAGCGGATTGCCCAGGTAATCCCATGCTACAGAGCCGTAGCGCTTGTTTACTAGCCGCTCCGCTTTCCCTGGCACTCTCCAGCTGGTCCGACAGGTGAAGCCGAGTACGGCTGCTGATCCTCAGTCCAAGCCCGGCCGTGTCCTTGCTTCCCTGGAAGCGAGACTGCTAGTGGTGGTGCTGGCAACAGCAGCCAGCCTGTGGGGGTTCTACAGGTGTGTGTCCGCAGGAGTCCCCTACTGAACTCGGACACAGCCAGACACTCCAACCCCACCACAGCCGCCGCTGACTGCCCAAAAAACCCCGTCAGCTTAACCTTGTCTGTAGGTCAGCGTCTGGATCCTCATATCACAGCCCATCTCTCATGTGTCAGCACACAAGAGTGGCAGACTCCTTTTAACTGCCCCGTCGACAAAGCCCTCCCTCTCTCTCTCTCCCTC
>NW_027468609.1:34110015-34115015 GCF_046254945.1 Alosa pseudoharengus | reverse complement strand
CTTCCTACAACAAGATGTGTTTAGCGGTGTGGTGGAGCTCAGGTAAGTCAGACCTTCTTTGTTGACGGTGAGGGGGATGTGGTGGACAGTCTGCAGCTTCACACAGGAGTTGGTCAGCATCTGCAACTCCATGGAGGTCAGAGACACACTCTTGAAGCCTGCCAATGAAAATCAGGAAAAAAGGCCCAGGCCAAAAATCAGTGGTGCACACTTAACATCAAGGACATCAAAGGCATGGAGCTACGAATTTAGCATTGCGTGTCTACAGGCAGGCTACACCAGACACAGAACTCAAGTGTTCTGATAGCAGAGCGTTAAAAATAGATTTAGAAGACTTGGGTTTTTTTCAAATGTATATGCTACTATCACATCTGGTGTAGCCAGTTCCAATTGATTATAGTGGAAGCTAACTGTTGCAGCAAACTCTCCGTGAACGGAGTGCTTCAGTCATGTGCATGGTGTAGCCTGCCTGTTAGTCTGAAACTTTCAATGAGCTTGAGGTAATGTTAGCAGGGCAGGGGTTAGTGTTAATGGGGTGCTGTACTGCAGTCAGCCTGTTCTGAAGGTCACCAGGGTCACCTACATTTCTTCTGCTGGTCCCGGATCATCTCTTTCCACTCCACCCGCTCATAGTCAGAGGATATCAGGAACATGTAGCCCTGAAACACACAGAATCACTAAAGGCATTAACACTAAATACCATCAAATACCATCTAATAACATCTAATATCATCTAGTAACATCTAATAACATCTAATATCATCTACAGTAGTAACCAGGCTTGTGCAAAATTCCAGAATTGAATTGAAACTCTTCAATTCTTGAATTTCACTTGCATTTCAATTGAGGTAGCAAACAGGAAGCAGAATTGCAATTCGAATGGTGCACAACCCTGCTAGTAACATCTAATAACATCTAATAACATCTTTGTGTGTGCCCATCTACAAGACTGGAAATGTAAGATGAGGGAAGGAATAGAAACAGGTACAGTAGATAAGTTTAGACCCTGACGAGAGATAAGAGACATAGCAGGGTTGCGGTGAACCCTGCCAGTGATTCAGAGGTAGTGTGTGTGTGTGTATTTGTGTGTGTGTGTGTGTGTGTGTGTGTGTGCGCACTGTACCTTGCCACTCCTGTTATGCAGCCGCAGGGGCATGTTAGGGGAGGTGAGCAGCAGCAGAGACTCCTGTTCAGACAGTTTCTTCCGCAGACGCTCCATCACCTTCGAGCTTTTGTTTCCTCTCTGCTAAGACACACACACACACACACACACAGAGAGAGAGAGAGAGAGAGAGAGAGAGAGATAGAGAGAGATACAGAGGCAGGGAGAGAGAGAGAGGCAGAGAGATACTGTGAGGCAGTGCATTTAACCTTGGCCCAGATGAAGTTTCTAGAAATTCCTACTACTGGTGCTACGGCAGCCTACTAGGGTCACAATGTCCCCCTGCAGAGCGTTGTGTGAGTGTGAATACCTTCTCCCTCTGGATCTCGCTCTTCAACGAGGAGATCTTCATCTTCATGGCCTCCAGCTCCTCGTCCGGCACCTGAGGGATGGGCAGTGGCTCGGCCTCGTCTGACGCCTGGAAGGTCAGGTCAGACAGCGGGATGTACCACTTGGAGTCATACTGCTGACTCTTCCTACAGGGGAAAGAAGAGGGAGAAGGTGAGAGCATGGAGAGAAAAAAATAAATGAAAGGAGGAAAAGGAGTAAATGGAGTGAAAACAGAGTAGGTTATTATAAGTGCAGGCAACAACAGTTGGAGACATGGGGTATAGAAAGAGAATGATGTACAAGTCAGAATGAACAAGAAAATGAGATGAAGAAAGAGCGAAAACTTATTAGCTATTACACTGCAGGAAGATGAAATATTGAAAAATGTATGGTTGAAAAAAGGCAATCTAGGAAGCACAGAGTACCCAGCAGTGGTTCAGATGGGCAGAGCAGTGCAGAGCAGGGCTCATATCTTATCAGATCCATGAGAGGCCGCCAGACAGCACTCGCTGATCAATACAGCCATTCAGGGGCCCGGGCGCGTGTGGCCGAAATAGAACAACTTCATAATAAAGGGTAACATTTGCCACGAAGCGGCTCTCAGATGATTCGAGATGAAAATAAACATGACGCAGGCCACCGGGGATGACGAAAGATGAATTGGAAAACAGACAGACAGGGTGAGAGAGGGCAAAGAGCAGGGGCGACGGGGGCCTCGGATGTGTAAAGGATGCCCGAGAGAAAGAGAGACAGTCACAGAGCTGATAGATATACAAAATACAGGGGGCGCTGTGGCGCAACAGGCTACAGCGCCCGTACCATGTACGGGTCCAAGTGCCCACGGGGACCCAGGTTCGAATCCGACCTGTGGTCATTTCCCGACCCCACCCCATCTCTCTCTCTCCCACTCGCTTCCTGTCTATCTTCACTGTCCTATCCGAAAAAAGGCAAAAAGGCCAACAAATATACTAAAAAAAATATATCATATATATATACAGATAGGTACA
The DNA here is from genome assembly GCF_046254945.1 of Alosa pseudoharengus. Lineage (NCBI taxonomy): Eukaryota > Metazoa > Chordata > Actinopteri > Clupeiformes > Clupeidae > Alosa > Alosa pseudoharengus. The sequence continues at coordinate 34,112,516 of NW_027468609.1, read as the reverse complement.
GCTGAGATTCATGTTCAAATGAGACGTGTGATGTCAGAAGCAGAGCAAGAGTGAGAGAGAGAGGATAGAGTGGGGGGGGGCGCCTTTTCTGGCCTTACCCTCCGATCTGCTTTTTCAGCTTGGCACAGAGCAGCAGGTCGGTGAAGAGGAAGACGTGACGGAGTTTCCGCTGCCCCTCCACCAGCTCCACCATGAAGCTGTCCTTCAGCAGCTGCCGGCTCTGCAGCACAGCAGTGGGCAGATGGAACACGGTCAGTTATCTGATCTCTGTTATGAATACAGCCCCAGCTCTCCACACAAGACACAGTAAAGCAGCAAAACACAGATGGCCTTGCTGTTAGCATTAATGATAGCACAAGTTATGTTAATAATACTCAGTATTGTAATATTATAATGTATACTTTTAGAGCAACAAAACTGTATGAGGAGGACATTTATGTCACCCAAAATCTAGTATTAAATTGAGAGGAATCTGATACTATCCAAGGTAGCAAATCTGCTTGATTATGAAAAGTATAAATTCACCTGATTCCACTGAACATTCCACTGTAGACTAGTCTCAGAACAAATACATAAGGTCAACCAATGGTTAAGTGATGTAATATTAGAAATATAGATGTGCTGAACATAAACACACCTCTACAAGAAGGATAAGAACACAGAAGTTAATCTGCTGATAAGACCACAAACCGCATGTTTCTTTTAAAAGGCCCATCTTTCAAACGAGTCCTCTTTTTGCAACAACATGTTTCAAATCATGCCTGCAGTACAAATACTGAACACCAGTAGGCAGTAACGTTGCACAGATTCTTAAAAAAGAAAATGTCCCTCTATCTTCAGCAGCTATCTCAGCTGAGAGCATTATTGTGTCTCCTGGGTAGACCTGAAGGCCCATGAGGTGTGTGCTGTGAAACAGGTGAGACACGTCTCTGCTCATCAGGCATTATGCATTCAGGGTAATAGCTGTCGAGCCCTCAGCCAGAGTAGAACGTGTGAGAAAACAGCCCTGGGCACGCTCACACAAACACAAACACGTGTGCAAATAAACAGTATACACTAACACATGCAATCACACACATGGACCAGAGACACACGGAAACACATACATGCAAACACATGCGTGTGCACACACGCATACGCACACACCTACACACACACACACACACACACACACACACACACACACACACACACACACACAGACACAGAGGGATTTAAATTGCCCCAGGGCTACAGATCACGCTCCATCACCCCCTTCTGACCCATGATGACGCATCGCCGGTATGTGAGGCAACAAAAGAAGACATCTGCAAGAGGCTCGTCCAATCACAGGTGCACGTTAAGGCACAGCGTCTATTGTTCCCTAGCCTGCCTGTGGATTGGGAAGCCTATTACTCGCATGCATTGTGCTAACATCAGCACTGTGGTATGCTGGTCACAGTGCCTCTCTCACACACACACACACACACACACACACACACACACACACACTCACACACACACACACAGTTAGAATACACTTTGCTTTCAAAGCACTCTCCTTATTGGGTCCTCCTCACCTGCCGGCTTCAGACCAAGATAGTTGTAATATCACACACAAGGCAGCGAAGAAATCACACACACTACCCCGTTGTCCCCGTCTCCCACACACACACCCACAGCAACGGCCGCCCTTTATAATCTCCTCATCTTCTGTCGTCTGCATGAACGACGGTTTTGAGTGAGACAACCAGCCCAGCCAGGCGGCCCCCCTAATAGACAGCAGCCTATGGGCACGGCGCGGCTCATCTCTCCCCCAGCGAGAGAGGCCCTCTGCTGGGTCAACAGCTGCCTCGGCCTGCGCCACTCCTGGAGCTCCGCTCTTCCACTCGCCGCGGGAGCGGCTAATGAGACATTTCTATTCCAAACAGCGACTCGGCACATGACGGCCCCCAGAGCGAATGGCTTCCTCTACATCTCTGATGACAGGTTTGTGCCATTAAATGGTTTTTTTTTTTTTGGCTCATCTTTTTTTTTTTACAACCTGCCAGCCGTAATGTATTTCTGTTGTCGTGCAGCACAGTGGCAGAATTTTTTGAGCGGTCGAGGTGGAATTCATCAAGCGCCGTGTGTGTGCCAGCTCTTAATGGGGACATACTCACTCAGATGGTTCCGAATGAGATCTGCTCAGCTCCGAGCAAACACGGGAGCCCACTGAGCCGAAAATGGCTGAACACAAAAAGGCAAGTGCCAGTGCAAATGCCAACCAGAGGGCACAGCCACGCTGACTGCCCCACGCTGCCAGTTGGTCATTACGCTCCCACTTACATTGGCTGGCCCGATAGCCTGAATAACGCAGCCTGGATATTTGACCGTGATCTGACCTCATAACCTAACCCCCACCGCTGCTTATCAAATACAAATAGAAAATGTCCTTTGTTATCAAACTGACCCCGTAACCCTGGCCATACTGTTAGTTATCAGTTACGATAACATAACTCCTTTGTTCGTCATTTCCTGCA
>NW_027468609.1:34102515-34105015 GCF_046254945.1 Alosa pseudoharengus | reverse complement strand
CACCAAAGTGCTCCTGGTCACTCGGTCCACTGGCTTGTATAGAAGAGCTGAGAAACATCAGAAGAAATGTTAGACCAGCAGTTCCCACACTCGATAATGCTGAAATGGATTTATAGACTCAATGCCAAAATTATAGAGAGATTTGGAGAGAAATGCAGTGGTGTATGAATGGGCAGCTTACTTTCCAGAGAGTACTTTGTGGTCTGGTCTTTGCACTCTTTGGAACCTCTAACCTTCAAGTTCTAAGAGGAGAGGAGAGGAAAACATGAGAGGAGAACACGAGAGAGTGGGGAGAGTAAGATGAGTCGACGGAAAGGTCTTGGGAGTGCAGCAAAAAGTGCAGCAGTTTTCTGTGATGCCAACCCACCCGAACTAAGAAACCCTCCAGCTCATGCATTTGAAACGGAACTCCCTCCTAAAAATCCACCATCCCTTTAGGACAGGATTTTATCTGATCAAACATATTTAGGCAACTTCAAAGGAGTGGAAGCGATTCTTTCCTTGGGGGAGTGGATGCTCCAATAAGGACATTTTTGGCAATGGATTGCCCTCACTCACCCCCACATCAAGTGCATATGATAGAGAGGCTCCCACTTACCCATGCACTCAAGTATTTATAGACACCACATTGCAGTGGGCTTATAGAGAGCACCTACATCTATCTACCTGAACAGTTACTGTCTCAAACATATCTGACACAAACTTGTTTTAGGCTTTAAATTCCAACCAAATCACCTAACATCAAAGACATCATAATTGTTATGAAAGCCATATTATTAGGTTGACATTTTCTGTTGGGTATGAATGGCCTCAGGTTTCTATCAGTCTACGCTAGCTGCTCAGCTTTCCTCTACATCCCCATGTCAGCATTAACAGCAGAGTTAAGATGAGCAACGGTGAGTAGAATTTGAGCAAAATGCTGGTGAACAACAAGGGCTGTTGAGAGAATTTCTGGTCAATCACTTCAAATAACAAAAAAAACACAATGCGGAGTCTAATTAATTTCCTTTTTCGCAATTTCTCGATTGGGCTTCCTCGGGCCTTATGGGTAATGAGGCGTCTAACATTCCGTGAACTCGCGACCTCCCACACTGCCGATCCGGGGAAGGGCCCAATTTTTCATGGAGGAAGAGAGAATCACAGTAGCGCAAACCTTCCTCTAGGCGTGCTTTTATTTCATAAAGAGCTCGCACTCAAGCCCCATTGCTCTCTGTTCGGGCGAACTGTGCCTCCTCTGTCTCGACATGAGAGAGTATTTCCAGCAACAGCCATGGAGCCTTCAGGGGGAAGAACAGAGAGAGAGAGAGAGAGAGAACTGCCTGTCTAAACGGATGCATTAATGTGTAATACATAAACCCAATGGTAGGTAAGATGGAGAGTTCACATTCGGAGAGCTCTGTGGCGCTAGCTTGAAGCTAAAAAGCCTCCCAGCCTTTTACTTAAATTCACACCAAAAGCTATTTTTAGATCGGTGCTCTTGCTTCCGAGTTGTGTTTGTTTGAAGAACAGAACAAACCTAAACCTAAATGCTTTCTGCCCCATAGCAGCAGCGAGAGAGTAGGGCAAGTAGCAACTAAACCTGGGTAGCATCTTTGTGTTGCCTCGCATAAGTGAAACTGATCTGCACAGAATGGTCCAGATGGCACAATATTCATTTTCCTAATAGCCTCAGCTGTGGCGAAAATGCTTGTCTGTCATTTCCCTTTATTCTGTTCCAGACGATGGCCTTGAGCACTCATTTTCTCAGGGTAAAAAAGTACATATCGCTAACCCTCTCCTGCAACCTCTTTTTCTCTCTCTCGCACACGCACACAGGCATGTGCACACACACACACACACACACATACAAACACACATACTTGTTCTCTCTATAAATAAAATTCCTCCATTGCCCCCACCCCCCCCCAAGCTAGTGAATCACCTCTCTGCTTTCCGGCTCCACATTGGAACACAGTGACCTGAGGCTGAATCTGACAATGCAGAGAAGCACATTCCCTTCCAGAGAAAGAGAGAGAAAGAGAGAGAGAGAGAGAGGAGAGAGAGAGGAGAGAGAGACTGACAGACAGACAGACAGACAGGGCATCATTCTGCCCACCTCTCAACACCCCCCACGGAGAGAGCCAAAATATTTTAACAAATGTGTCTGAGAACACTTTAAATCCCTATTTTTGCTGTCATTTATTTATTGACTTGATTTGTCTAATGGACGACATTAAGGACATTTGGAGAACATTTACGACATTTAGCCTGTGACGGACAGGCAGCTGTTACCTCGGAGATCTCCGCGAACTGCGTGTTGGCCTGACAACACTTCTCAGCCGTCTCCACAGCAACCTCATAGTTATCAATGAAGGCCCTGTAAACGCCGAGCTGGCTAGCCTGTGGAGGAGAGAGGAGGAGAACAGAGATAGAGAGGAAAGAAAGAACAGAAGAGAGAGTAAGAGAGTAGAAAAGACAGAGGGGAAGAGGAAATAGCAGAGAGAGAGAGAGAGAGAAAGAG
>NW_027468609.1:34077515-34097515 GCF_046254945.1 Alosa pseudoharengus | reverse complement strand
AAGAAAGAAAGAAAGAAAGAAAAAAGAAAGAGGGGAAGGGAGAGAGAGAAAAAGAGAAAGTGAAAGGAAGGTAGAGAAAGAGTTATAATTCTCTGTGTGTATGCTTTGTATATAGTATGTCTGTGTCATGAAGATAGATCAAGTTGGTTTATGGTTCTGTGAGCAGAACTGGAGTAGCAAGCATGATCTACACTCTAAACATGGCGTCATGACGACATGGGAAAAAACAGAGATACAGTGTTTACTCCCATCATTGGAGGGGATGAAATATTCATGAAGCTTTAAGCAGATAGAGTTTGGGGATTCTCAGAGCTTCTCTCATCGCTACTCAGGGAGTATTACATCACACACACACACACACACACACACGCACACACACACCCACGCACACACACACAAACCCAGTACAAGATGAGAAATACGCAGGAGCAATGTCAAACCACTCAGACAGATGGGCAGAGTTTGAGATGGATTTTCTCTCTCCCTCTCTCTCTCTCTCTCACACACACACACACACACACACACATGCTGAGAGCAGACACACTCCTAACAGGCTTCCCCTCCCCCTCCTCCTGTCCCATCTCCATGTTCTGATGAGAGCAGTTTAGAGCGTGTGGGGTCACAGCTCATGATGACCTAATGGTTCTACCAGCACCGCTCCGATGCTCCTAGCGCACATGACATGGGCGGCCCCATTCACTCACCAGCAACAGCGCCTCCAGGTGGCTCAGGTAGGTCTCTTCACTGGCCAGGATGCCCGACAGGACCCACTTTCTCATCTCCAGGCCCTTCTCCAGATCCAGCTCCGTCTGTAGGGGGAGCCAGAGAGGCACAACAGGTCAGGAACTCAATGTGACGACACTTTTCGTAAGGCACAAGCATAGGCACGTGTCAAGGGTGATTGATTTCTGATTGATTTCTGACCACTGAGTTTGCTTAGGTCATGGTATAGGTAGCATTTGTGTGATACTTCTTCACAGCAAAGGATAGAAGATAGAAGATAGAACAGGTTAAAATATTCTCAAAAAATGTGTGCATAATGATCTGTTCCATAGGGTTTTTACTAGGCATTGTTATTTGTTTCATATGTGAAAAAGACTTGAGATGTGAAAAGAGAAAAGAGGGAGAGAGGGAAAAAGGAGGCAATGTCTGAGAGAGAGAGAGAGAGAGAGAGAGAGAGAGAGAGAGAGAGAGAGAGAGAAAAGGCATAGCATGTGCATGGCTGTGTGTGGGAGTGTGTCCGCAGGTGTGCATATCTGTGGTTATAGGTAAGGGGAAAGAAAGAGAGAGGGGGAGAGAGGAAGAGAGAGAGAAAGAGAGAGAGAGAGAGAGCTGTTCTCAAATGTCTGTTTCCATGGCCACAGTATAGGTAGCGGGAAGTGAGAAGAGCAGATGTCTGTTGAAATCTCAAGAGATGATTCAGGTCAGGACTACAGGCTGAATGGAGGACTCTCTCTAACACACACACACACACACACACACACACACACACACACACACACACACACACACACACACACACACACACACACACACACCCACACACACACACACACACACACAGCTCACTGGTCTCATTTAAAAGAGATTAAAGGACTTTTATTTATCGCTTTCTAACTAACATGACTGGTGAATTCTGTTTTTAACATGTGCTTAAAGTGGCTCATTAAAATGCTAGCCTCGGGGCTGAAACATTTGTACTGCTAGTTGGGAGGAACAGTGGAGATATGTAGATGCTTGCTAAAATGAAAACACTATTTCTCTGTTTCTCTCACAGACGTTTCTCTGCTTCTGCCTCTGGTGTGGCCTAACATCATCTGTCTCCAGGAGGACTTTATTCATTAGTATACAAATGGAAGCACTGTACCTGACCAGTTCTTCCTGTGTTTGAGTGTATTCATGGAAATATTTAGGGAAAGAGGCTATTTGTGTCTATCAGTGTGTATATGTGTGTGTGTGGGAGGGGGGGTGTTTGTTAGTATAAACAAACCTCACTGAGGAGGTAGGGTGGCTGCATTACAGAAAATGGTGTGTGTGTGAAGTGAGTGAGGATTTCTTTCTCTCTTATTCATGAGCCCTGAGCATCGCAGACATCCCTCGTGGGGGGCAGTGGGGAGGACAGCTCCTCTCCAGACGATCATCTTTTATTCAGGCTATTTTTATTAAAAACACACACACACACACACACACACACACACACACACACACAGGCCAGCCTGCGCTGCCCAGCCACGCACCTCAACCTACACATCAGCTGATGGGGTACAAAGCAAAGCACACACACACCCACATACAGAGAGAGAAAGAGAGAGAGAGAGAGAGAGAGAAAGAGCACACACATGTCTATGGGCCACTTCGGGCCACATCAAAAGGCCCAATGTGATGACAGTGCTCTTTTGGTTCACCTATAACATAAGACCACTGCATACAGAGTGAAAAAATACACACAGGCACACGTAAGTAAACCACACACACACACACACACACACACACACACACACGCTTACTTGCAGACAGACACCTGCGAGAACAATAGAATCAATGAGGTGAATCTGACCTGAGCTCATAGGGACACTATAAAGGGCCCAGTATCTGAACATCTGCTCTGAATTCAGCCGCTCGGCCTACTGATGAGACAAGGCATTTCTGAGAGCTGGAACAGGCACTAACAGGGGTGCCAAGCAACATTTTTGTTTCATTTCGCTCGACTTCTTTCTTCCACTGGATTTCAACGGCACCGTGGCTCTGCTGAGAGAAGGGAGGGAGGGAAGAAGAGATGGAACCAGAGAGGAGGGAGAGAAAACCGTTGGTTTTTTTCCCCCCTGCTAAACGCACTACAACCTGCACCCGGGGTCTGCGTGGGTGAGGATTCTCCTCGCTTGATGCGCGTTCGCGTTGCCTTTCATTTCTCATCTCTCATCACCGGGAGGGTCTCTGTGGGAGTTCGCCGCATGGAAATCAGTCCCTCCTTCCCACGCTCAAAAACACTCCGAGATTTCATACAAGAAGCGAGCCAGAGAGAGCGAAAGAGAGAGAGAGAGAGAAAGAATGAGAGAGAGTGAGAGAGGGATGCAGAGAGACTGGGAGGGAATGAGTGAACGGATTAAATTTACATTGACAGTGTTATCCAGCAAGGCTCAAATGGCTCGCTACCAATTTAAAGTGTTGACATCTGCCAAAATGAATCCTACAAAACGCTTAGCCATCGAGGCTAAACGTTTAGCCGAAACGTTAACTCCGTCAAGGAGGAAAACAAACTCAACATAGGCTGCAGAGAATGAGTGAGAGGGAGAGAGAGAGAGAGTGTTTGAAACATGAGCCGGACCAGGAAAGGCTTTCCAGACTTTCGCATGCACACTGTATAATCACAGTAATTGCTGGTTGAAAGATTAATTTGCAAATGTCCTCTTTTTTTCTCCTTTTCCCTGGGATCTGGAGTCTTGGGGTGATTCTAGGTTGTTGGGGGGGGGGGGGGGGGGGGTGAGGGGTGAGGGAGGGGTTCGAGGTGGGGTGAGCAACTGAGAGATTGCTCAGCGGAATGACACCAAATTACAGGGAGAAAGGAGATTTATGCTTCCTCCATGACATCACAATGCTGTGTCTGCTGAACCAATCAAAGATGCCGAGCAGTGACTCATCACAGACACTGTTATGGTTACAGAATCGTCTGTCCGTTCTGGAAGGACAAAGCAAGGAGAGTCGGCAGAAGCCCGGCCTGAAAAATGATAAACAAGAAAGGAACTGCTGATCAATCAACACCGAGAGCAGTTTCAACAAAAGCCCCTCATTGATTTTCTTTAGCAAAACTGCTGCTGCAGTATTTGAACTAGGGCACAGTAGAATAATAAGAAATTGCAAGTCAATCCTTCATTTTGCGCAGACTGTTTAGGCTGGTGTATATATAGATAGATATGAATGTGCGGACACACACATCATGTGTGTTTGCAAGCGCTAAGAAAAGTGCTCAGACCCACAAGGTCAGAGGTCATACATAAACCTCTTCCCCGTCTGAGGGCCTCAAAAGTTTATTGGCTGAGGGCCAACATCAATCAGCTGGACAGCGGTTCTCCTTCTGCCAACCACAGAGGAGCCGGAGCGTTGGGGACGAGGGGGGATGGGCCCAAGGACTTGTTCAATTAGACTGTTACTCACACCACTCCATCATCCCCCCCATCCATGCCTGTCTGCATTTCCCCTTCTCGCAAAACAGCGAGAGAAAAAGGAGGCAAAAGTCCCCCCATTAAGAACCCCGGCGATGGATCTGAAATTGACATGCAAATAACGTTGTGGAAACAATTAGCCGTGGGGGGAAACGAGATTCCATCGTGCTCCCTCCCAAACGGAGCCAGCGGAGCGTCAAGCCGAGGGAGGAGCGTATATCCAATATAATAATTCGGTACCTGGAGGGCTCCCCTCTCCATGGCAACCTTTGATGGCGAAGGCGACGGGGGGCTGAGGAACATTGAGGGGTCCCACAGGGGCACTAGAGGCAGAGGAGGCAGTAAACGAGTGGAAAGGCAGCACGCGGCGGAAGAATGATAGAGAGAGAGAGAAAGAGAATGAGGGAGAGAGAGATAGAGAGAGAGAGAGAGAGAAAGGGAGGGATGCAGTGGCCTGTGCTGAACAACAAACCACTGGCTAATAAAGCAGGCGGTTAGACAGAGAGAGAGAAGGCAGGCTGGTAAATATGGTGGAAAGCAGAGTGAGGCCACCTGGACTCAAACCTCATGAAAGCCCTGAAGGTCGCCGCTGTGGGTTCGGGTCAGTTTGAAGCAGCAATGTGACCGCCACTCCTGGCCATCAAAGGCTCTTACACAGGCACACGCGGCCATGCATACCATGAGTAGTACGCTCGCTTGTTAAAGAAAAGCTGTGGGCAATAAGGACTCATTAATGTGTATCACGAATTACCCATTACTAAAACAAAAATTACTAAAAATAAAAAAGACATACTTGTGTATGAGAAAGTGGCTGTTGTGCATGTGACTGTTGTGTTGTGACGGGACTCCAGTGGGTGTCTGGACAGTCAACTCCAGTCCAACATTTATTATTAACATTTATTATCTGTTCCATTCCAGCCATCTACTAGCTCTGTATCAAGACTACATTACCCATAATCCACCCAAGTACCCAACACCACACCAATCACTCAGCGCAAGTGTACCAGTGTGTCCGAGTGTTGTACTGCGGGACTGTGGGTGGTCCAGACTTACCGACTTGGCGGACTCCAGCGAGCCCGAGGAGAGTGTATCTCGGCTGCTGCGGCTCTTGGAGCTCAGGTGGGGCGAGGACGAGGGTGAGTCGTCGATGTACGGCATCATGTCGTGGTGCCGCCGCTGCTCCTCCGCGCGGTCCGCGTCGTAGCCGTAGGTGGGCGGGGTCCCCGTGAACTGCCCATCTGAACAGAGACAAAGCAAGACACACGATTAAATAGCTATCCAAACAGTGTTTTAGTCAGGTTAAGGAAGCTTGCACATCTGCCACATATTATATTGAAGAAGTTTAGCTATTTTGAGGGCGTTGCTACATTTGTGCTATGTTTACGCTATCCAGGATTATGAACATATGTTGCCTTTGTAGCCAGTGCCTAGTACTGTACCTAACTACACTGGCGTGGCCACATTGAGGAGCCATGGAAAGAACCAACAAGAACAATAGACTACCCCATGAACACATACCACACATTAGCACACAAGCATCACACACACACACACACACACACACACACATATGCACGCACATACACACACACAAGCATGCAGTGTCTGGAACAAGAATTTCTGTGAGTTTCTGTGCCAACCAAAATGTTCAACTTCATCTTGTGGTGACCCCCTGGAGAGCTCCCTGTGGAGTCTATGATAAATGGGTCAGAACAATCACTCTCTCTCTCTCTCCAGCTCCCTCTTCCACTAGTGTACACAGGCAAATACACACACACACACGCAAAAACACATACACAAACACACACACGCTTGCGTGCACAGACAAATACACACCCATATGCACACACACACACACATGCACGCATACATACACACAGAACACTGGTTCAATCACACAGTCAGTCTGTCTCTCCTGATCCTGTTTAACTGGCAGGTTTCCCACCACTACTGGAGCTCAGCTTAGCTCAGACACCCAGTGCCAGGACAGAGAGAGAGAGAGAGAGAGAGGGAGGGAGAGAAAGAGAGAGAGAGAGAGAGCGAGAGAGAGTGGGAAGAGAGAAAGAGAGAGAGTGGGGAGAGAGAGGGAGAGAGAGAGTGGTCACACACAGACTCACAGACCTGTCTATCTGTCTGCACTCTCAGGGCCATAAGCCAGGGGCCAGACCAGAGCACACATACACGTCCACCCCCCACTGGCACCCACTGCCCACCGTACAGGACACACACACAGGACAAGTCAAAGTCAGCTTTATTGTCAATTTCTTCACATAGACTAGACATGCACAGGAGAGAGACACGCTTCAGTTACAGTTACAGTAGCTGCAGTTGCAGTTCTTCCTTTTTTAAGATCATTTCAAACCACCTGGTGTAATATTACCAGCACTTGGCCACAGTGAAGGACTTGAGTGTGCCTTGATGGGATGCTAGTACTGCCAAGTTTTTAGTGCCTTTAAGGTTCTTGAGGTGCATGAATGTAGACTTTGGAAATCGAAACTCACTGAAGTATTCTTTGATAAACACAACGTAATGAATGTGTGTCAGAGAAACACAAAGATATCATCTACAGCCATCTCTCTGCCATGATAAGCATTTCAAGCATTTGAGTATAGATATACTGTATTCAGGCCCACAGTTAAGCATGCATGAGAAGCCTTGAAGATGTTTACTTTAAACGAGCCTTAAAAGCTACAGTAATTCTGCTTTATCAGTTGTGTGTGTATTTTGGTATGTGTGTAAGATGTGTATTTATGTGTGTGTGTGTGTGTGTGTTTCTACATTATGTCTGCTGCTGCACGCCCTGAGACTTATCCTCTGGGCCTCAGCCTCTCACAACACAGTGTGTCTGTGTGAGAGTGTGTGTGTTTGTATGTGTGCATGTGCATTTACTGTATGTGTAAGTCTGTGTATGTTTGAGTGTGTGTGTGTGTGTGTGTGTGTGTGTGTGTGTGTGCATTCACTGTATGTGTAAGTCTCTGTGTGTGTGTGTGTGTGTGTGTGTGTGTGTGTGTGTGTGTGTGTGTGTGTGTGTGTGTGTGTGTGTGTGTGTGTGTGTGTGTGTGTGTGAACCTGAGGGGCTGACTTTCCTCATTACCCCTTTTTTAATTTCTTACCACTTCTGACATCAGTCGAGTGACCCACTTTCTGTGGTGCACGGCCTGAGTGTGTGTGAGTGTGAGTGTGAGTGTGAGTGTGAGTGTATGTGTGTGTGTGTGTGTGTGTGTGTGTGTGTGTGTGTGTGCGGGCGGGTGCCCACTGTGGCTTCGTATTGTGTGGATTCACAGTCAGGCTTTAGGCCCGTGTGGTAATGAGTCTTTCTGTCTGTCGCCCTCCCATACTTCCTCCTCCCCTAATGCACTTTCTCTCTCTCTTTTCTATCTTCATCCTTCTCTCTCTCTCTCTCTTTCTCTCTGCCTCTTCTGCTCTCCCGCTGTGGTTTTGACTGGGAGTACTGGGAGACACAGGGCGTGTCTTATACACAAGCCATTAAGGTTTTAATAGGAGAGAAAGGCAGAGCGGGGGGGTCGCATAAAAGCACGGGAAAGCGAGAAATGGAGACTGGGAGGTAGGTATGAGTGTGTGTGTGTGTGTGTGTGTGTGTGTGTGTGTGTGTGTGTGTGTGTGTGTGTATGTGTGTGTGTGTGTGTGTGTGTGTGTGTGTGTGTGTGTGAGTGTGTGTGTGAGTGTGTGTGTGTGTGTGTGTGTGAGTGTGTGTGTGTGTGTGTGTGTATGTGTGTGTGTGTGTGTGTGTGTATGTGTATGTGTGTGTGTGTGTATGTGTGTGTGTGTGTGTGTGTGTGTGTGTGTGTGTGTGTGTGTGTGTTCGCTGCTGCTGGAGCTCATACTCATTCACCTCACGCCCTGCACTCCTTCCTGCCAAATTTCTGTTTCTGGTCCCCAGAGACACACCCCTCCTCCCAACCCCTCCCTCCCTTCCTCCCTCTCTCCCCCTCTCTCTCTCCCTCTCTTCCTCTCTCTCTCTCTCTCTCTCTCTCTCTCTCTCTCTGTCTCTCTCTCTCTCTAGCCTCCTATCCCCTGCCAGAGTGACACTGATTTCCACCTGAAGTCATCGCCACTGAGCACCCGTGGCTGGTGGCGACACAAACCCCAGAGCAAATATTTACTGCCAGCACGACAAACGATCCACAGCGCACCGTATTTATTTACCAGGAAGGCCGACCACAAACGGCAGACACCAGTTAAACACCAGTGATGTCAACCTGCAGCATTTTCCAGAGACGGAGTGCTGCTACTAGAACAAAGAGCGTCATGTGACCTGATTCCTGATCATGTGATCTCCTTGGGCAGATTACCTGATCCAGTGAGGGGCACGGTCCCAATGCAGCGCCATTACTGCCTCAGAGATGAACATAAATGGTCTGGCTTTATCAGGGAGAACACTCATCTGTCTCTCTCTCTCTCTCTCTCTCTCTCTCTCGCCCATTCAATCCTCCAGCTTCTTTCACACCTGACTGAGCAGCCCTCCTCACCCTCTCATTCTCTAGAGGTCATATATATTTATTCTCTCATATATGCACAAATCTCTCTCTCTCTCTCTCACTCACACACACACACACACACACACACGCACACAGTCACACATGCACACACACCCGGGCACACTCACACACACATACGCATAATATAATAATATTAACATGTACACATATACAGACACACGACTAGACTGGAAGAGACTGGATTGACAATGCATGACTAAGACTGTGATAGAGAGCTATATCACAGGGTGGACGCAGACAAAAGAAGATGTGGACAGCACTCTGATGCAAAGGCTTGTGTAGAATAGCTGGGCTCACAGCACACCACACTGCGTTCATTTCCTTTCCTTGTTTTCCTCTAAACAGCCTAAATCATGTCCCGTGGACAAAGACATTTCACAAACAGCTTTTAAGAAGTTTGCTGCAAGCTGTGAGGTGTATGTGTGTGCAAAAATGTCTGTGAATCCGTAAGAGTGTGTCTTCCTGTGTGAATGTGTGTGTGTGTGTTAGGGGTGTAACGGTTCATGTATTCGTATTGAACCGAAACGGTACGGGCGTCACGGTTCGGTGCATGAATTTACACGGAGAATACACGGTATAAAAATACATACAACTCGTGTGTGGATTAATTAATGTCATGCGCAATTACTGTTAAGTAGCGAGAGTTACGGGAGTTCTTTAGCGACACCTAACGCTAATCTGTAGCCTCGCCTTAGCTCTGAAGCTCTGATTGGCGCCTATGTTTTTTTTGTCAGGTCGTCGGTCGAGTCCGTCAGTCATTAGCAGCACTAAGGTTAGACCCACAAGAGTTAGAGGATCCGCTGGTCTCTTTAAGATCGCAAGTTTAAGAACTTCAGTTACAGTAACGTTAGTACAGACGAAAGAGTGGTGGATAAGATGAAACTGTGTGTCGGCGTTGTTCAGCAGTTGTTGGGTATGTGAGTGGAAAAAATGCTACAATTATTCGAAGCCATCACCCAGATGATGTAGGCTACCAATCACTGAAACGAGGGGAAAAAACTTCCCCTGCGCTTCAGCAGCCTTTGGATACACATACAAATAGGGCCAAAACCTATGGCTTAAATTAAATGATTTCGTAATGACAGAAAGCTATGTAAATCGCGTGGTAATTACCTTTATGTTGGGGTAACTTGTAACTTCTCACATGAGGTTCTGGTAGTGTTAAGTGCATAGACAGTAAAATAAAGTGACAACGCTAACCAGGCTAATAAACAAACCATGCAACGGTGAGTTAACGTCAAAGGGCAAAGTCACGTGACTTCTAGTTGTAGTCTGTTTATGAAATGAAAGGAGCAATTTCGTTTTTTAAAAAAAGGCAAAATAGTGTGATATTTTCACAGTTAGTAGGCTAGATTATTACTTTACACACAATAAAAAAAATATTGAGGCAAATTGTAGACCCTTCCATATACAACTAAACACAGATGTTGAAGGTCTTGTTTAAGTGGATTTTTAAAAATCATTTTTCTATGTAATTTGCACTTTCAGAAATAAGAGATGCTGTAGGCCTATTTTCAGTTTTAGAGCTGATTGTCTTATTTTGTTTACAAGTTACAGATGGAGTCTGGGTACTTATTGTACTTATTGTACTGTTTAGCCTACATCTTACACACTTCAGGCTGTTGCAGATAGCTCAGGGAAGAGACTGTATGACACTAGGTGGTACAGCCTGAGACATGTACAAAAAAAAATGCTTTCTGCATTTTTGTTTTGCTTTTCCCTCCACTGTACCGAACTCGTACCGAACCGTGATGTCCGAACCGAGGTATGAACCGAACCGTGACTTCTGTGTACCGTTACACCCCTAGTGTGTGTGTGTGTGGGTGTGTATGTGTGTGTGTTTGTGTGTGTGTAGGCATATGCATGTGCGTTTATGTGTGTATTTGAGAGTGACGCAGCATTTTCTGTCTGACTCACTGAGGCCTTATCACTGAGCACTGAAAAACTCCATCTAATTCTTTCTTTTACTCTCTCCTTCTCTCTCTCTCTCGCTCGCTCTCTCTCTCTCTCTCTCTCTCTCTCTCTCTCTCGCTCTCCCCTCCCTCTTTGGCTGTGTGAGCTGCTGTCTGCTTTGCACACATCTGGGATTATCATCATCTCTGACAAACAACACACTCCGTCTCTTCACACACACACACACAAACACACACACACAAACACACACACACACACACACACACACACACACACACTTCTGTTAGTCTTCCTGAACACACACCTACTTCCATACACATATGCCTGTATAATTATACCAACTCACGCAGACCACCTACACACCTACACACAGCACCTACACACACACACAGCAAGACATAAACACACACACACACCAACACACACACACACAACACACAAATAAGGTATTAAGGAGATAAAGCCCATCTTTGGTTTTACGGTGATGCTGTATGTAAGCGCAGCTCAGTGATTGGATAATAGACTTAAAGCCTCTGGAGCAGACACCACTGCAGCCGTCGGGGATGCGGCTTGTTAAATCCCCCCCCCCCCCCCCCACACACACACACACACACACACACACACACTGGCCCTGCCAACGCCTTTATGACCGTAGGATGGGTGGTGAGGTGTCTCCGTGACAACCCTGCGTCGACCTGTCAGAGCTCCGCGTGATAGGGGGGGTGATGTAGCGAGACGTCACCCTGGGCTAATCCAGCAGGGCGGCCATCAAAGGAAGCTGCTGTCTGGAAACGTCGTGACAAAATACATATTCAACCTGCGCTGGTGGTGAGGACTGGATGGTTTCTCTTCAGAGGGAGGGGGGGGGGGGGGTTGTGGCTGGTGTTACAGGGGTCTGGATTGGCAAGATAAATTGGACACGCCCATTTCCTCTGTCCTGTGCTGCAGGTTTCATTACAGTCCAAAAAAGCACAGACAGAAAAAATGTGTGTGTGTGTGTGTGTGTGTGTGTGTGCAGGAGCACATTTATGAGAACAGAAGTTGTACCTGTGTGTTAACATGGCTATGTATGGGCCCATATCTGCATGTATGTGTATGTGTGTGTGTGTGTGTGTGTGTGTGTGTGTGTGTGTGTGTGTGTGTGTGTGTGTGTGTGTGTGTGTGTGTGTGTGTGTGTGTATGCGTGTGTGTTTGTGTGTGTGTGTGTGTGTGTGTGCATATGATTGAACAGCATTGACTTGGAAAGTCTTTGCAGAAGATGCCTGAAGGAGAGAGTTGTCACCTCCATACCCTAAGAGTTTGTGTGTGTGTGTGTTAGAGAGATATGCTCCTTGCATCACACTTACCCCCCCCCCCCCACCCCCCACACCTCCCACCTTCCACACACACACACAAAGAATCTGAAACCCTCAATATCTCATTTAAGGGCAGCACAGTTCCTCCCACTTCTTTAAGTGATCTTCCAGAGGAAACATAGCCGCCGGGAGCAGTCACATCTGATGGAGGACGTTTGCTCACAGTCTAATTTGATAAGTAAGCGCACCACCGCAGAAGCAGAAGCAGACACAGCAGCAGCAGCAGCTTTAAAATAGGATGGAGCTGCCACTTTCCTCAAGCCTGTCTGCACAATGGACACTTAATCGACGCTTGGCACTCCAAACGCAAATGCAATTTCCATCCTATATGAAATGACTTGGAACACTCCTGAACAGTGATGCAGATAACAGGAGACAGAGGGGGGGTGGGTCTGGGCCTGATCTGGGCTCCATCTGGCTGGGATCCGGCACTGGGATGAGGGCCAGAGCTGTGCCAGAGTCAGCGTCTCTCTGGGGCTGATTTTAGAAAGGCCCAGTGGGCAGTAATCTGTGAGTGCGTGAGCGAGCGAGTGGGTGCTGTGATTTGGTTATCAGCGCAGGAGCATGCGCAACGAGACGCCACAGGCAGTGTGAGGAGCAGTCCGGGAGCGCAGCCAACGCCGGTGGGCCAGGCTGGCCAGGAACTGCCCCCCCCCTCCCCCACACACACACACAACGGCACGGCAACACCACCACCACCACCACCCTCGACCCCCCTCCCCGCTCACCCCCCACAGAGTGTAAATCAGCCTTTGTCTCAGCACGGGGGGTGAGTCACAAAACAAACAAACACACACACACACACACACACACACACACACACACACACACACACACACACACACACACACACACACACACATACTGTACACACACACGCACACACACACAGATGCACTCTTACCCACAACTTCAAAAACAGTCAGCCAAGATTCCTATCTCCACCAGGGAGAGAGGGGAGGGAAGGGGAGAAGCAGCCTTTCCAGTTCTCCCCATCCTCATCTGACTTCCTTTTACTCTTTCACTATCTCTCTCTCCTCTGTCAGTCCCCTCTCTCTCTCTCTCCCTCTCCTCTATCACCCCATCTTCCCTCTCGTTTCTTTCTTAATAGCCTGCACCTGCATATGTTAAAAAAAAGCCGGAAATTACCAGAAAATTCTCTCCAAACACTCCCCTCCCCATGGAGTGTCTTCCCAGATATATCTGCTCTGGGTTTTCCCATCTCAACTCCTTGTCCTCCTCCTCCTCCTCCTCCTCCTCCCTCTAAATCATCTTCCTGTCCGTGTATTTCGGTCAGTTTACACGCTGTATGCAAATCACCGTAATTAAGCCGTGGGATTGGAGCCAACGTGACTAAGCTGAGCGGCTCAGAAGGACATTACTCTACATCCCACAATCCCACATGGCAAGACGCGGTTTGTGTCGTGAGCTAATTGGTGGCCCATGATCCCATGATCCCATGATGTATGCAACGCTCCTTCCGGCCCAACGTGCCCATTCTGATGATGACATCAGCCATGCACTACACGAGTGAGTCATCACCCGGGCATTCTGGGAAAACAAAATCCACAAGGCCACGCTTGCTTGTAAAAAGTGTTTTTTTTTTATTTAGAGAAATGTTTTAGGGCATTTAATGCTTGGTAAGTATTGCTGGCAAATGCAAACAAACATGTTCCTTGATGTTATATAATGCAAAACAGCCACACTCATTATATCTGTAGTGAGGGCCTAAATGGTGTGTGGATTCCCATGTGGCTTCAGAGCACTCTTAAAGACTCAGACGTAGCCAGAATGACATTCCTTCTCTCTATGAGCAGCACACAGTTTGTAGATGTTTGTAGATGTTCAGTGTAACTGATGAGGGGTATGTGTGTGTGTGTGTGTGTGTGTGTGTGTGTGTGTGTGTGTGTGTGTGTGTGTGCGTGCGTGGTAGAAATCTACTCGGTTGCTGCCACTAAGCACTGGAAGTGCTGTCACAGGACAGATGCCGTTGCTTTAAATGATTGAAGGCGCTCAGAAATAGTTTGCCGTGATTGAATCATGACTAACAAGGTTAGGTTTGGAGGAAATTCCCCGACGGGGGAGACGAAAATAAGGCGGCAGCGGCAGTGGGGCGGTGGGGGGGGGACAAGGGGCTTTCTTGTGTCCACATCCTGAGAGATAGACGCTCTGTTTACAGAGACGCCTCTGCCAGCATCAGCCCCAGCGAGAGGTTAGGGAGTCAGAACTTCACACGTTTAAGAGTTGCGCCTAGCGGAGATCTGAGCGTCTGAATTATTCCCGACTCATGTAAGGGGATTTTCAGCTTTTAGTCTGTGTGTGTGTGTGTGTGTGTGTGTGTGTGTGTGTGTGTGTGTGTGTGTGGTTGTTTGTTTGTGTTTGTGTGTGTGAATTCATGTGTTAGGGAAAGGGGGATGAAAGTAAAAATAAATCTTACAGAAAGTGACAGTTCTGAATTGAACGGCGATGTGACAAAAAAAGCAGCGGACAAAACCGAAACACTAATGGAATGACAGATGAGTGACTTGAATCAAACTGAACGGAGGGAGAACGCAACGGAGGGAGAGAGAGAGAGAAAAATAAATGAGTAATAGTTCCACGTCATGTAAACAAAATAAGCCGGACTGATTTGATGCTAAATGGGAAGCGAGATAAGAATGGAAGGGAGAGATAAGAACAGAGGAGGGCAGCAGATGAAGAAGAGTACGGGATGAGAGAACTACTACAAAGAAAGAAGTGAGAGAAGAAAGAGAGAAAAGAAGACGGAGAGGCAGATGGAAAGAGATCATTAGGAGGACACAGAGAGAATAACAATGGCTCTTTTGCGCAAATCGCACATCAAGATGTATGGCTCACAGAGTGTCTGAAAAATGGATGAGCGACAAAGACAGAGAGTGAGAGGAAGACAGACAGAAAACAGGAGGAGGAGGAGGACAAGGAGGAGGAGGAGGAGGAGGAGGAGGAAGAGAACAAGGAGGAGGAGGAAGAGGAGGAGGACAAGATGGGATCTGGGAAGACAACTGGGCCTGAGATGGAGGGATGGAGCTGGGATGTGTTGGAGGCAGAAAGAGGCTTCTCAGAAGGGATTACGGGACACATGTCACACTCGAGTCCCATGAGTCTTTTGAGTGTCCCAGGACAATGTATCCATGACGATGTGGCCATGACAACATGTCTATGATGACTCTCCCATAGAGACGCGCCCATGACAACATGCATTTTCCGATCGTTTGCCCAGTCCCCAGGTCCTTTGCCAAACACTTGATCACACCAGTCCCTTTCTCTCCTTTTCTCTCCCTCTCTCTCTCCCCCCCCCCCCCCCCCCCCTCTCTCTCTCTCTCTCTCTCTCTGATGAGCGCTGAACTCCTGCTGAGGGTCCTCATTAACACATACCGTCATCTGCATGACTTTGATACTTGCTAAACTTGCTGCCAATTCCGAATCTGTTTAAATGACATGGGACAGCCGGTTACATTATGCAATTAGAGCATGAATCAGAGGATGCATTTCAGAACATTTAGTTCCCCATCAACAGATCACTTTTTTTCCTAACCTCTCAGCACTCATACATTATTTAAAATAAAAGCATTTTAATGGCAAGTTGAAACCAGCTAATGTCTCGAGAAATGGAGAGCTTGGATGCCCCTGCTTTAATGTAGGTCTCTCCCTAAGCTCTCACATAAGATAAGTAATAAGACAGTCCTCATTTCATTCTTTTCCTCCCTCCCTCCCTTCCTCCCTCTCTCTCTCTCCCTTTTCTTTCTCGATCTCTCAAATCTCCTCCCTCCCCATTTTCGCAATCAGGCGCCTTTTGAAAGGATTCAATAGGTGAGCCCTTATATCAGATGCTCTGCCTCCTCTCACACAAGGCCTTGGAGAAAGCCAGCCAAGGAGAGTGCCAACGCTGTAAATCCTCTGCTCACTTTCCTCACACACTCACACACACACACACACACACACACACACATTTGTCTCTAATGCATCATAAGCGTTGCTGCGACGTCCCCACTGAGCTGAAGAGGGTGATGGTGAGGGGGTGGTGTGTGTGTGGGGGGGGGGGGGGTAATTTATCTCTGAGCACCCTGACCTATTCATCTCCCCGATGATCTTTCCTGAAAGATGGAGGGAGAGCGAGAGAGATACGGGGGGCACTTTACCCAAGAACAAGAGGAGGTTTTATAAGCAGTTCTGGTCTGTTTCATAAGCAGAGATGAGTGATATGCCTGCTGTTAAAATATGGCTTTTAATTAAGACTGCCATAAAAACCACCCAGCATAGCAGATTCAGATTCTCTGAATTTCAAATCAAGGGCATATAGGATCTAGGAGGGTAAAGTCATTACTTACAATATTTTATCTAATATAGATGGTGACATTACATTACACACCACTACACTCCTAAAAAAACAGCTGTTTCTGGAGTCGGGTTAAGTACAAAGTTGTGATGTAGAGATGCCTATATCTGGCTGTTAAGTCAGATTTAATAGCAATCTCTATTGCATTGACGAGTGTGTCCTTTGACGAAGTCCACATGATTCTAACAGGTCAACAGTAGGGGACGGCCATGAATGCTACCATAAGGGGGGGAAACACAGTGCAGAGTGGTCTCTATGGCAACGAAGCGCTCGTGTTTACGTGTCCATGCAGTACAGTGAGAGGCAGGAGGCTACTGTTGCAGGTAATAATACAGATGGATCGCTCCTTCTTCCGGAGTGGGAGCATATCTATGGCCGGGCTCTGCTTACCGATATGATGATATGATAGCAGTAGCCCTACGCTCTCTCTCTCTCTCCCCTCTCTCTGTCCCCTCCACATACTGATCCAGGGTCAGTGGTATGAGCTGCTGGTGCCCCAGTAAACGCTAAGGGTCTGGGGGACGGTGGTTGGCCAGGGAGAATAATGAGCCTGAACCTTTTCAGCAGGGGAACGTTCAGATAACACGCAGCAATGCCACCTGAAACCAGACCACCATCCCTGCACACACACACACACACACACGCACACACACGCGCACACACGCGCACACACACACACACACACACACACACACACACACACACACACACACACACACACACACACACACACACACACACACACACACACACACACACACACACTCAGAGGCAGGCAGTCTAGGAGAAGAATAACTGGAAGAGTGAACCACTCGGCCTCTCGTCACAAACCGCACGCTACATTACCTCCATTACAGCCTCGGCCGTCTCCCAGCCAGTCACAGCCGGTCCCTGGCCGACCAGAGGGAGAGAGGGAGGGGGAGGGGGAGAGAGAGAGAGAGAGAGTGAGCAGAGAGAGAGAGAGTAAGCAGAGAGGGGAAGGAGAGGGGGTGGGGGTGGGAAAAGAGAATGAGATGAGAGAGCAGGAGAGAGAGAGAGAGAGAGAGAGAGAGAGAGAAAGGAAGAGAGAGAAGGTGTGTGAGAGATTTAAAGAGAAAGAAGGGGAGAGCGAGAGAAAAAATGGGAGTGAGCAATGTGGCACAAAATAAGAGACAGAGAGAGAAGGAGAGCGAGAGAGAGAGAGACAGAGAGAAGGAGAGTGAGAGAGAGAGACAGAGAGAAGGAGAGTGAGAGAGAGAGACAGAGCGAGCGAGCGAGTGAGAGAGAAATAGAAAGAGACGTGGCGCTCCACAGGAGAACAACAAGCCGGCCCCGACTCCCCCTTATCATCAGCAAACAGCATACCCTGACAAAGAGGGAGAAATCTCCCTTAATCTCTCGGTAAACACAGGTCCGGTATTACACGCTCACCAGCGCATTGTTGTCATGGCTCCACAACCTCTCTTCCTCTGTGGCGGCGCCCGCATCGGTGGGGCCTGTCCCTTTTTTCCTCCCGCCCCACAAAAGAACAGAGATTGAGGGTTTGTCACCTCCAGACCTGACAGTCCCATCGCCCAGGTAACCGGGGGGACAGGAGGAAGTGTGCTTTGCCTCCCTGCTGCGATGATTGCTTGGTGCACATATACACACACTGACACACGTACACTGTACACAGTGTGGTGCACGCACGCACGCACGCACGCACGCAAAAAATGAATGCAATTAGCACAGAAGCTAATGATCATCCCCAGACCCCAAGGATTATTCCTATGGAAAACCATTGTCTTCCTCTAAATCCCGCCATATATTGGGAGAAATCCTACAGGATTGTTCCCAAAATGAAATTCGATTCCATTAGATTGCAGTGGGGATTTCCCCTTCCCTGAGCCCCACTGCACTGGGACTCTCCCTCAGAGTCTCCCCTTAAGTGAAGAAATCCATTTTGTCTTCTCTTAAGAAAAGACTCCGTTATACGGCTCTCTCTGGGTCCATTCCTGCATGGTTATGACAGCGACGACTCTCTCTCAGTCTAAACCATATGTGTAACCCAGCTGGAGACAGTCAGTACACTAAGGACAGACCACAAGCCCGGGTCAGTGCTCCTTAACGCCAGTAAACTGAGCCCCCTCCACGGCTATGCTGTCTTCAGGGTCACTGGTCTACAAAGAGAGCGGATGAGAGTGTATTGGAGTGGATGAGCTGGGAGCAGGGATGCAGTAGTAGTAGTAGTAGTAGTAGTAGTAGTAGTAGTAGTAGTAGTGGTAGTAGTAGTAGTAGTAGTAGTAGTAGTAGTAGTAGTAGTGGTAGTAGTAGTAGTAGTGGTAGTAGTAGTAGTGGTAGTGGTAGTAGTAGTAGTACACACACACAGCATGGATAAACAACCTGTTAATTACAACCCTTAATTAGTGCAATGGGTTGCAGACCGAGTGAGATAGATAGTGAGAGTAGGTGAAAAGGGAGAGAGGGAACAGGAGTAGATAGTCAACTCCCTACCACACACACACACACACACACACACACACACACACACACGCACACACACACACACACACACACACACACACACACACCTCAGTGAGCTCCTATTCCCTCGCCTCTCCCGTCTCCAAGCTCTCGGGGCCTCCCGGGTGACGCCGCCGCCGCAGGTGACTGAAACTGGACACCAGAGCGCAGCGTGGTAGAGCGGCACTCGGAGCCACATAAATCAGACAGAGACGTGCAGCCCACCGACTCCCATTGTCCCAAGCGAATCGCCCAGGTACACTCAGTCAAATGGCCGAAAAACTCAATAGCCGCGCCGAGCGGGCACTTTATGGTGCCTGTAAAGGGATATGAGCACAGGGGCGAGGGTGAGGGTGGGGGGTGGGGGGGAGATGAGGGGGGATTGAATGGAGGCACTCCTAATTACGCTGCCTGCTGCCGTGGGCCCGGTCGCCTTGACGACGAGGCTTGTAGAGCAGGAAGTGGAGAGTGGCAAAGGCTGAGAGAAAAAAGGCAGGTGGGGGGGGGGGGGCGTAGTGCGCTCTTTATCAGCTTCCCACCGGAAACGGAGGTTGCTTGTGAGTGTGTGTGTGTGTGTGTTTGTGTGTGTGTGTGAACGTGTTCCTGTCCTCGGCCACAAGGTCACCTTGAGAAAGCATTGACACACACATAATACGTACAACACACATAATACGTACAACACACACACACACACACACACACACACACACAGACATAAGGGCAGTCCAGTTTGCTGCCTCTACAGCAAGGCAGTCACACACACCCATCCACCTACACACACACACACACACACATTACTTTCCAAGCAATCATCTCTAAGATTTCTAACATCCCCCATTACGCACTTCTGTCCGTTTATATCATGCGTCTGTTCCCTTAATGGGGGTTATTTTGATGGACAGCTCATCCTTGCACACAGGGTGACTCGACCATCCGTCCGTGAGCTGTGCCTCCAGACAGTTCCTCAAATTCCTCGTGTTTATCTTTAGACGGCTCTGAGGCGCCACATCACTCTCTACATCCCCCCAACCCCCCCGCCCCCCTCCTCTCCATCAGACGTCCCGCAGTGACACAGGTCGGGGAGTGTGGAGCATTCTGGAAGCATCTCCCCCACTGAAGCACGAATCATTATTATCCACTGTCAGCTCTGCACAAAGTTCCCCCCCCCTCTTTTCTCTCTTCCCCTCTCCTCTCCTCTCCTCTCCTCCTCTCTCCC
>NW_027468609.1:33890015-34062515 GCF_046254945.1 Alosa pseudoharengus | reverse complement strand
CAACTCAGGCAAGAGACTGGGGGAGGGGGAGGGGATCTCTGTGGTGGAGGTTCTGCTCAAATGTTGGGAATTACTAAACTGCCACCCCCCCACCCCCCAACAACAGTCACACACACACACACACACACACACACACACACACACACACACACACACACACACACACACACACACACACACACACACACACACACACACACACACACACACACACACACACACACACACACACACAGTCAGAGGGAGAATCGCACACATATTTGTGAGACAATCCTTTGATGGCTTCCCTGAAAAACGGATTACGCAGAGGAGGTTCAGAGTGACACTGTTGGGGCTTTGATGTGCTTGAGGCCGCAGAGTTCATGGACAATATTTACGACGTAAAAGACCCAACAGCGTGCCATGTGATCCCCAGCACGCCAGCAGGCCAGTGTGTCAGGCTGACCACTGACATAATCACAGTAACCGTGATGTAATAATCCCGCTTCACACACACACACACACACACACACACACAAAACATCAAAGTTACGTCTGTTAATCAACACGGCATATAACAGGGAGCTCAGACATAAGACAATCCATAGCAATACTGTGTGTGTATTTTCATGCACATGCAATGCATGCAAGACAATACATATTTGCATTGTGTAGTCAAGGCTATTAACAATAATGTTAATGTAGTTGTAATATTAAAAACTCAATTTCCCATAATGCCTTGTGATGGAGTTAGTATGCTGCCCCCTTTACAGTAGTGGGTATGGCACAGTATGGGAATACCCAATCAAAGCACAGTGTATATTAGTGTATATCAGTGTCTGTTTATACCAGTATTAGTACTGTGTGGCGGTGTCTCTTCCTGACCCACACAGTACACAAACACTGCGAGTTTAGCCGCCACTCTCACCTCCAAATGGTGTCTGATGACCCAAAATTAGCAGCCATAATTAGAGCCTTCTCAGGTCAGCAATCTGCCACCATAATTAGGAGGTTTAAATAGCTCAGGGTGCTCGCAGTGGTACACAGTGAGGAAGCCAGGGTGGGGGTGAGTGTGTGTGTGTGTGAGTGTGTGTGTGTGTGAGTGGGGGGGGGGAGGTCAAGGCCTGGTAATTGCTCCCATCTGATGGCTAAAACAACACACACTCACACCCTCATCTGAAGATGGGCAACATCATGCAGATGTAGATCTACTACACGACAAACAAAAAAAACACATGTGGTCATCTGTGGACATCTGTAGATGTGCATCACACACACCAACCTCTCTTGTAATTTTCTTCCACGTAATACTCATAGCCAGGGTGGGAAAATTCGTCTCTGTTTACTTAGCGATAGCCACAGTGGCTAACATTAGTTTCACAGGGGCCGCTCCCAGCTTAGCAAGAGTGTGACAGAGGCGGCAACAGCCTCGTAACGTTTTTGGCTGAACCATCCCCTTTGGGCCAACATGGTTTCTCACTCGGCATATGACGCACACTGACTTGTCATCTTAACACACAAACACACACACACACAAATGTTAACCTTCTATACACAATCTTGTGTCCCAAAATAGGAGGAAGATCACACCATCCCAAGGGAAAGGGTGATGCGCACACACGCACACACACACACACACACACACACACACACACACACACACACACACACACACACAAACACACACACACACACACACACACAAACATACAGTATGCCCCCCCTCACACAGATAGTCCTGGAAATAGAAAATAGGGGCTAAAGGATGGCACTTGATGGAGGTCACAGTTTGACAGGACAGAAAGACCCGGAAGCAAAATGCTAATGAGGGTCAGAGGAACACAAAGGTAAACTCACCACACACACCTCCAAAATAAACACACCACTAGACAGCTTCTGTAAACACAAACTCAAAACCTTGCCTGCATCCCTTCCTTTTTTGCCTATGAAATGATGATTCCCCATAGTTATTTATCCCTTTGAGCAGCAACAGGCTTTCAGTGAAGTGTAAACAGAAGTCTGGTGGCGCCTGGCATCCATTAACTGAAACAATGGCCGTCGATCGACTCAAATGCCAAATTGCAGCCATTCATCAAAAAGACGGAGCGGGACAAGACAAATGGAAAGTGCACAGACACGCTCATCGTCCACCCTCCCTCGCCTCTCCTAAACGTCTCTCCAGATGAGGGGTCATCTTTGTTTGGAATGGCTCAGCAGGACAGGCATGGACGAGAGGGAGAGGGAGAGAGAGAGAGAGAGAGAGAGAGAGAGAGAGAGAGAGAGAGAGAGAGAGAATACTCTGAATAAATTTGGCAGCACTACGCTACCTTGGACAGTTAGCCCAACCAAACACACAGAGACACATCCACAAACACTCAGGGTCCCATGAAGCCAGTCACTGACTGCAGAAAGCGCCAGAAAACACGCAGAGATGAGGAGATGGAGAAGAATAGTCTGACAGAAATCAAGAGACACAAAAACACTGACACACGTAGCTGCACAAACAAAGAAAAGGGGGAGACAGCCAAAAAGAGAAAGACAAGATGTGTAGGGATACACACTAACTGTGATACTAACAGACTGAGAGAGATGGGGGGAGAGAGAGAGAGAGAGAGAGAGAGAGAGAGAGAAGTTTGGCTGGTCTCCCGAGCAGCAGTGGTCTGTTTATTCCATCTCGGAGCTGCTGGCTGGGCAAGGTGCCGGCGTAGGTGCGGAGCGTACGTACAGTACGTACACGGGTGGACGGACACTGCCGTCTCTTTCTCAGGCTGTCCACTGTGCTCTCCTGTCTCCTGTCTCAGAGCACGCAGCGTCTCTCCTTGCGTCTCCTTGCGTCTCTCCTCCGGCCTGCTCTGCTCAGGGGGCTAATTCAATTCCTCCTGGCTAATCGCGTTATGCTAATCACTCAAGTTTTGTTGGCCTTTTGCTGGCTATGTCTGCCCAGCATCAAATGCATACTCACACACACACAAAACACACACAAACACTAACACACACACATAATAGGAGCACATTTCACCTGCGCCTAATTGAATTAGAATTGTGTTTTGGATGTGTGTGCCAGGATGAGATCTGCTCTCTGGCAGACATCTGGAGCAGGTGGCCTCATGTCAGCCGGTCAGTCAGGGCCGCCCCAGTGGCCTTCCTCCCCTCCTTCCCCTTTCTCCTACACTCTCCAGAGTGAGCAGTGCAGGACACAAGGTCACCTTGAAGGCTCGCCAAGCCCTTTATTCCCACACACACACACACTCCCATCTCATCAGCAAAAAGGTTTCACACGGCACCATGGGAGATCCCTGCGATCAGATAACACTACAGCCCAGCTGAGGTCAAGAGGTAGGTGTGTGTGTCTGTGTGTGTGTCTGTGTGTGTGTGTGCGCGCGCCTGTGAAAGAGTGCCTGCAGGTGTTTGCACTGTACACTGTTGTATAGGGAGTGTATGGACGAGCCTGTGGGCTTGTGAAACCCCAGACGTGCAGAGGAAGCGCTGTAAGCTGACCTTGTTCACTCACTGGGTCAGTCGTGTCACTGAGCATCCTCGGCAGAGGCCCATATTAAAGATGCAGGCCAGGTGTTATAGCATTACAGTGATCACTCATCCACTAACCATCACTGCCACTAACAACACCGAGTGTGTGTGAGACAGCAGGAAAGGGATACAAGTGAACAAAGAGTGTGGAACACGAGTTGTGTGTGTGCACACAAAGACTTTATAGCTTATTATATATCACAAGCAGCACACATGGATATTTAGTGTATGTACTATAAGATTTTATGTTCATGTTTGCAGAGAGTAGTTCATAGAATATATACCCTTGCTTTAATAGTTTGCCTTTGGGAAAGTATGTATAGGAATGAGTGTGAAAACATTGACTTTTTATTATGCATTCTACTGTTTGGTTTTATGTATGTGTGTGAGAGGAACTATGTTATTCTAAGCATTGGTTGGTGTTGGTGTGTGTGTGTGTGTGTGTGTGTGTGTCCCGTTGTATGTAACAGATAGCCCATTATTCTTAAGCAGATATGAGGCACAGTGGGTCTGGATGCTCCCCCTCCGCCCAGACACACACACACACAGACACACACCACCCATCCAAACCGTCACCCATAGATTTAGACTTTCTAATTCCAGCGTCTAGTTCTATGCAGCCATCCCTTTTGTATAAGAGGAGGCACTCTGCCGCTCGCTTTCCCCTTTAAACAGCTTTGGCTCTTCCATCCTCTTCAGATCACACTGGGCCTCCGCGTGTGGATGTGTCACATCTACAGTGACACACGTGTACTGAAATACACTTCATTTCCAATGCATGAGTGCGACGTGAGCCCACGCGCCACTTTAGCATAAATTAAATAGCTCATATCCCACGTGCCAGGACATATCACAGGAGGACATTTTACATACTTTACCTCTAGTCTTCAGAAATATACCTCCAGGATGTATAAATCTGCATTTTAAAAAATGGAGCACCCTACTCAGGCCATTCTGTTCAAAGCACTCAACTGTCTTTACTGGGCCTGGGAGTGGGTCATGAAAACAGTGAAGAATCCCTCACATGAACCCATGCAGACAGCCACCAGAGTTGGAGCAGACAGACAGATGCTAAATTAGCATAAGCTAGACATGTTTACAGTAGTAACCAGTCTGGCGTACAAAATCTTTCTTCTGAAGCAGATAAAGATGTGAGGAAACGAGAGGAGCTAGAAATGTGACCCCACCACATTCAGCAACACAACTGTACTGTAAGTGTGAAGCTCTTAATTGCAGCAAGCGTTTTCCTCTATGAGGAACACGTGCTGTTAAAACCGCTGGAAAAGATTTTTTAAAAACAGTGTTGATGACTTGAGTCTGAACAATTGCGCAACATTTCTTGACATATTTACAACTCAGAAACATCATTTACAAGTCATTACTGGGAAACAAATGTCAATGGGGAAAAGCTGCATTTCACTTGCACTGAAAACGTTCCAGACAAAGGAGAGACAATTCCCTTTTCTTCCATGTCCCAGTCTGAGCCAGAATGGAGCAAGCAAGTGAATCAGGCCACTGGTGAGTTTGTGTCTGAGTTCCCAATGCTGCTGCTAGGACGAGGTCAGAGCTACAGGGGCTTTTAATGTGACACCGTTTTCTCCTCCTGTTTTTTGGAAGGCATGCGGTTAAAGGAAGTGGGTCCTGGCATCAATAATACAAGCCTGTACCCTCCTCTCCCCTCCTGGGAATACAATGCAGGGAGTGAGAGACAGACAGGGAGAGATAGTAAAGAGAGAAAGAGAGAGAGAGAGAGCAGGAGGGTAGAGGGAGGAAGAGGATAGAGGAATGTGGCTAAAAACACACAGGCACAGATAAACTCTGCCATTACAGCAGGCCTGTGTTTGTTCAGGGGTACACACACGCTAACATGTGTGTGTGTGTGTGTTTGTTTGTGTGAGCACTTATCCATGTGCACGTGTGTAAGCACAGATACAAACACACATACATACACACACGCATGCATGCACGCACACACACGCACATTCCATATAGTGTTAAATGGAAAAACCATTTGGGCCATCAGTTGGGCCATTTGGGAAAAACAAAAAGAAAACAGGGAATGATTTTTTAACGTGCCAATCATGAGTGTGTTTTGAGAGAGCCACTGGTTTGAGTAGACAGACACACAACAGGGCCTTGCTCTTGGATCTGGGTCAGATATGGTCTGATGTGTGTATGTGTGTGTGTGTGTGTGTGTGTGTGTGTGTGTTTCAGGCAGGCCTTTTCCCCTTTAAATGGAGAAGAATACAGTGAGTATTGGGTAAACCTCTTCCACCACAAGCTGAAGACTGAAGGGCTCAAACACACACACACACACACACACACACAGAGCATAACTAAATGCGGGCAAAGCAAGGCAAGCCATGGTGCTTCAGCAGTCTGGACTCAGTCAGCAGTTTGCCATAATGGCGGAGAGGGAGGCATGACACACCAGGGCAGGCTGGGCCTGGGGCAGATCAACTGCAGTTTAGCGGCGTGTCTGCACGCAGCCCCGGGGCCAGACGCACAGGGCCAATCCAAAACAGATTTCCCCTCTCCGCTCTGCGTACGAGCACACTGAGGCCAAGAGTTGGCCACAGCAGAGCACGACTGGGCCAGGAGAGGCTCTGGAGGAGAGAGGGAGAGGGGGAGAGAGAGAGGGAGAGGGAGAGAGAGAGGGGGAGAGGGGGAGAGAGGGAGGGAGAGAGAGAGAGAGGGGGTGAGGGAGAGGGGGAGAGAGGGAGAGAGAGAGAGAGAGAGAGGGAGTGAGAGGGGGGGGTGGAGCGGGGGAGTCAAAGAGTTTAGAGAGGAAAGGAAGAGGAATAATCCATCGCCGGCACAAGGAGAGTGCAAACACATCCTCCACACAAGTGTCCACAGAAGGAGCCAGAAAAGAGCAGACTGTGGAAAAATGGGAAAAAAAGACTCACTCACTCACACACTCACTCACACACTCACTCACACACTCCCAAAGCAAGCCAGGTCTCACTAGGCCTCATGCACACTGTTCTTTCTCACTGTTTCTCTCCTCTGTCTCCCTCTTTCTCTTCCTTTTCTCTCATCCTTTCTGCATTTGAATATAAATCAGAAGACCTCTACCCAGCACCCATATTGATTACAACAGAACACACACACACACACACACACACACACACACACACGCACACGCACACACGCACACACGCACACAAGCACACACACACACACACACACACACTTAACAAGGAAGGAGGAGTGAGGAATCAGGAAACCCAACTGAGTGGACTTTCAGGCTCGTCCAGTGCAGGGGACGGGATCCAGAATGCACCTGGCCCTGATCCATGCCTTTGATCCCCTTAATTTGATAACATGATATTTGGTACAGTGACCAGCCAAACGCAGCTCAGACGCCATAGCAACGGCAGGCGCGCAAGGAGTCCCGTCTCTCTGCTGAACAAATATTCCGCTAACAACAAAGAGCTGGAGGGAGAGAGAGGGAGAGAGGGAGGAGGGGGAAGGAAGGAAGGATGGAGGGAGAGCCATGAAAGTACAGAGGGAAAGAAAGAAAGAAACAGAGGAGGGGAGAGTAGTGAGAGTGAGCTGACAAGGGCCTTAGAAGGGAGTGCAGGACTGTGTGTGAAACGATAACTGGAGGCAAAGCTGTGTGTGTGTGTAAGCATATTTGACTGTCTTCCTGGGGGAGGGTATATGTACATACAGAAATGTAAGCCTGTGTTTGTTTGGCTAAGCAAGAGAGTCATTCCTTTTTTAAGTAAACTTCAGTATGCCTGCAGCTGTGCATCAGTAAACATGTAAGTGTACACGTGTGTTTCTCTCTCCCTCTGTGTGGTGTGTGTGTGTGTGTCTGTGTGTGTGTGTGTGTGTGTGTATGCGCTTTTGTGGAATATCCTGCATTTCATTAATGAAAATCTCTTGTTCTTTCATTGGAAACACTATGAGCCTTCAGTAAATCCTGACCTCAGAGGGTAGAGTGATGCGAGGTAAGAGACTATGCGTATCTTCTCTTTGTGTGTGTGTGTGTGTGTGTGTGTGTGTGTGTGTGTGTGTGTGTGTGTGTGTGTGTGTGTGTGTGTGTGTGTGTCTGTGTGTATGGACAAATCTGTTCTGACAGGGGAGCCAGGCCTCTCTCCCACACCACCGCAAACTGGCTCCCCACATCCACTGAAGTCAAGGGTCATCAGTACAGACATAACCACAACCTCAGTGCAGCATCAAAACACAGTGCAGTCGAGGTCTCCAGACTACTCATCCTTCATCTCACTAATGCTCAAATGATAGGTGCTCTTAGATGGCCACAGCGTTCAGTGAAAATGCTAATAATAAACCTTGCATGTTTACATCAATAGTGAAGTGCTACTGCCATTTAATTACAGGCTACTAAAACATTAGCATGCTTAGCCCACAATACTGCCATTCTTAGAGGTAACCAGCTCAAAGATTCATCCTGGAAGTTTTTGAAACTCCAGTCCATATATCTGGTCCACTTGTCCCTCGATTGTCGCCCCCTTAACTGACAACCACCCCCCCAACCCCCGCCCACCCTCACCACGCTCAAACTTAACCCGTTTCTTAACCCCGCCATTAACCCTAATCCCAGCTCCAACGCAGACACGCTCGGCCGGCTTATGGCTACGCCGTAATCTGGGTGAAATCTGAGACTCACGCAGCATAATCAGACAGACAGCCCTGTTTTAGCATAGCAGAGAAACCAGAGGTGGGAGTGGGGTGGGGTGGGGTGGGGTGGGGGGGATTGTGGTGGGCGTAGTCGTGGGGGTTGGCGGTTGTCACTTATTTGCCTTGCAAATCAATAATCAACCAAAGCCGACCATAAGAATCTCTTTCAGTCTTTACGAGCGCAGATGCTGCAGTGGGGGGGATACCCAATGAGGTCATGGCTAGCTGCAGTCCGAGCTGGATCCCAGTACATACACACGTACACACACACGTACACACACACGTACACACACACACACACACACACACACACGCACACACACACGCACACACACACAGACCCTGAGCCCAGACAGAGGACACCAGAGGGGGGAGTAACGTCTCAGGCAGGATGGGGGCTGGAAACCTGTGGCTGATGCGTTGTTACTGCCAAAGGCTTAGGAATGAGAGGGACAGTGTGTGTGTGTCTGTGTGTCTCCATGTGTCTGTGTCTCTCTCTCTCTCTCTGTGTGTGTGTGTGTGTGTGTGTGTGTGTGTGTGTGTGTGTGTGTGTGTGTGTGTAGGCACTGTAAAATGTCCCACTCTAGTTGACAGGCCAGTCAAATGGACAAAGCCCATTTAAGTGCAAGTGAGTGGGAAGAGGACAGAGCATGTCTGCAGGGGACAGACGGTGGAACACAAGTGACAGAGAAAGTAGAGGAGAGAAAAAGAGCAAGAATGAAACAGAGTGAGTGAGTGAGAGAGAGAGAGAAAGAAAGAGAGAGAGAGAGAGAGAGAGAGAGAGAGAGAGAGAAGGTAAAGAATCTCCACTGTGCAGAGCAGACGTCTGGAGGCTAGGCTGTCTAGGCTGGAGGTGCTCCACTGCTTCGCTCTTCAAAGAGCCATGGGAGAGACCCCCCCCCCTCCCTCCCCTCCCTCCCTCGCTCCCTCCCTCCCTCCCTCCCTCGCTCCCTCCACGATCCGAGGAGCTTTAATGTCTCCTGGTTTTCCCCTTGTTTGGTGGAAAACACACACACACATTTGCGCACTTAAACTCCCTTGTTTGGTGGAAACAACCAAATACACACACACACACACACACACACACATCTCCTTATTCAGTGGAAAGAAAGAACATACACAATCCCACACAATCACGCATTTGGAAAGAGTGCTCACAAGAAAACACATACCCACCCACGCACACTAACATACACATACTGTACAACAGACAACATCATCAGAAAGGTGCAGGCGCCGTAATTGGCTGCAACTGCAGCAGCTGTGAGGCAGCTGTTCTACCCTCGCTCGGCCTCCGTACGGCTCCGCTCTGCGCTGGCGTGGAGATCGGGGGAGGAATGCTTCACGGCGAAACCACAAGAAAGAACAATCTGGAAACCCCCCTGGTTTTATCAGCAAACGGGAGGGGAATTACACTTGATTTACTGGGCACCGCCAAGAGTGCCAGGGCAAGTGCCACCAACTGCTAATAGAAGGGGTGGGGGGGGGGGGGGGTGAAGTGCCGCCCCGCTCGCTTGGAGGCCGGCCAATGGGTGCGTGTGCCGTGCCCGCCTAAATCGCGTCCAATCGCGTGAGAGGAGGAGGAGGCACATTCATCAGAAATCCCTGGCCATCGTCACCAAGTCTGTTGCACATGGCACAGAACACAATGGTGGAGCCCTGGGTGGAGAGAGGACGGTTGGAGCTTGCGGAGCTGTGACGGGGGGGGGCCCTCGCGAGCTTGATGTCCGAATGATAAGCTGATTGTTCCTATCGTGCCTTGGAGGGGATTTGGGATTATGGGTCGTGTTTATGTGTCCAGACAGGTTTAAGCGCCGTCGCATAATCCCAAAAGTGGCACTTCTAGAGGAGGGTCACATTAGCTTGTCCCAAAAGCAACATCGACCAACACATGCGCTCAGTCGTATACAAACAAACACAAAATACCCATGATACTGATGTACATGACAATACAGTAGCCTGTGACATTAGCTTGCCTAATCCTCCCAAGCACTATCTGCAACACACACACACACACACACACACACTGCCTCAATCAGTCTTTATGGTACATATAGCAGACAAATAACTGGTACCTATTAACTGATACTGTGATTCTGATGTAGTAATCCCCTCCCCCAAACACACACACACACACACACACACACTTCCCTACAGTAAAGTTCTCCAGTCACATTCCCAGCCTCTTGGCCTCTTATAAAACAATGTGAGAGGTTTACGCTAAAGCTGGTGACACCGCTAAACAGGACAGCACGGAGCCCAGTGCAGCTGGAAGACTCAGCTGTCATATAACGTTGCTCCCTGAGCCCTTGTAAAAGTCTTTGGAACGTCTACTTTATCAGAAACCAGACACAGAACCCTGCTGACGGAACACAGCTGAAGGGAATTAAATTTGCACGTAGGTGTAGGAAGGCCTCGTTCCACTTGCTGCGACTTTAAATGGCGCTTTGGTGCGGAGGCCATGGAAAGTGTGACACCCTGCGTTCCACCCCTATATGCAGGCGAGTCTCGATGTGGTCCTGCTACGGAGGCAGTGCGCGGCCTTGTCCAGTCCATGGAGCCAAGCGCTACGCCGGGGCAGGCCAGTGCACGCACGGCAACACTGATATTTTCCATGAGCGGGTGCATCAGGCCAGCGGCAAATGTGAAGCGACAATAAACCCAGTGTGAAAGTGTCCACGCCCTGCACATGGGGCCCTGAATATATACACACACACAAAAGACAATTTCACACAGATTACCACACATTGGAAAAGACAC
The DNA here is from genome assembly GCF_046254945.1 of Alosa pseudoharengus. NCBI lineage: Eukaryota > Metazoa > Chordata > Actinopteri > Clupeiformes > Clupeidae > Alosa > Alosa pseudoharengus. The sequence goes on along the minus strand of NW_027468609.1, from coordinate 34,051,595 downwards.
ATACAGTACACACTCATACACACACACACAGCCTATGGTGGGCAGCAGAAGTCCTTCATGGGTGGAGTGGCATCGGCGTGCCAGAGCAGTGGGCAGTGCCTGTGTGTGTGTGTGTGGCGGCTGAGGCCGGGGCAGCTCCCTCCCTCTGGAGGCCTGGCGGGCACATTCTGATCCCACCTATATGCCATCGCTAGGCACAGGCAGCTTGGCGCTGCCAGTCCTACAGTGCACCTGTTCCGGGACACCCTGAACAGGCTGGACCATGAGGTCAGCGCCATCTGTGACCCACACCACGGCCACTGGATTTCCCCCTCATGATGATGCCAGAGATATTGAACACACACACTCTCTCTCTCTCTCTCTCCAAAGATATTGAACACACACTTACTCTTAGATGACTCAAGTTACTTCAGAAACTATCAACACCAACAAATATGGCTTTGTATTAAAACGGCCCATTTTGTTTGAAGGAGATTGAGTTGGCAATCCATGGAACACACAGTAGCTACCGTCGCCATTTATGCATGTCTTTAAGTACAAACTATATGCCTAATAAACTGTCAGTGATCCAGGATTTGTCATTCACACATACACAATACACAACTAAGCAAACATTCATCCACTGCTTGTGTGTGTGTACTGGGTCGATGCCGACATCCTTTTTAAAAATCCCAGCTGCGTCAAAGGAGTTGTTTCATCGAGTCTCCCAGCTGAAGTCACACAGGCTCACAGATGAATGCATAAACAGCTCCATTCATCTTCAGCTCCCTCACTCGCTCTCCCACTCACTCGCTCGCTCGCTCGCCGGCTCCCTGTGATGGCAGGCCGCTGTCAGGAGCAGCCGTGCAGTCACCTACTGGAAGTGAAAGCTTCAGGAAACTCCGTCTCATGCAATTTGGGAGTACGCATGTAAGAAGTGTGGGTGCGTGTGTGTGTGTGCGTGTGTGTGTGTGTGTCTGTGCGTGTGTGTGTGTGTGTCTGTGTGTGTGTGTCTGTTCTACAGCATAGCTGGGAGAACCGTTCTTTGGATGTATGCTAGATGGATTAGCTAACAGTAACCCTGTGCTACACACATGCATGCTTGTGCTTATGCACACTCACAAACTCACACACAGATAGGAGAAGTTTAGCACTATACATCAGTAGGCATGAATTTGTCAGGATCATCTCTCTCCCTCTCTCTCTCCTCTATATCTCTTGTTCGTCCCTCCTCTTTTTTATCCCGTCTCCTCAAAATTCTCCCTCTTTAAATACCCGATTCTCATGTTTTCCTTTTTCTCTTCCTCCTTCTCCCCCTCTCTCCTGTTGGGCGACCTCCAGTGCTTGTTTGCTCAGTGCGGTTCCGGAGTGTTCCACCACAGTGAGTGGTTGGCAGGGAGCTGGCTGTGGAACAGGCCCTCTAACAGACACTCACTGGCACCTTCCCCAACACAGCCGCTTCACTCACAGCAGAGGAGAGGAGAGGAGAGGAGAGGAGAGGAGAGGAGAGGAGAGGAGAGGAGAGGAGAGGAGAGGAGAGGAGAGGAGAGGAGAGGAGAGGAGAGGAGAGGAGAGGAGAGGGAGAAGAGAGGAGAAGAGAGGGGAGAAGATGAGAGGAGAGGAGAGGAGAGGGGAGGGAGAAAAGATGAGAGGAGAGGAGAGAGGAGAGGAGAGGGAGAGGAGAGGAGAGGAGAGGGAAAAGAGAGGAGAAGAGAGGAGAGGAGAGGAGAGGAGAGGAGAGGAGAGGGATGAGAGGAGAGGAGAGAGGGAGAAGATGAGAGGAGAGGGAGAAGATGAGAGGAGAGAGGAGAGGAGGAAGAAGAGAGGAGAGGAGAGAGGAGAGGAGAGGAGAGGAGAGGAGAGGAGAGGAGAGGAGAGGAGAGGAGAGGAGAGGAGAGGAGAGGGAGAAGATGAGAGGAGAGGAGAGGAGAGGGGAGGGAGAAGAGAGGAGGGAGAAGATGAGAGGAGAGGAGAGAGGAGAGGAGAGGGAGAGGAGAGGAGAGGAGAGGAGAGGAGAGGAGAGGGAAAAGAGAGGAGAAGAGAGGAGAGGAGAGGAGAGGAGAGGGAGAGGAGAGGAGAGGAGAGGAGAGGGAGAAGAGAGGAGGGAGAAGAGAGGAGGGAGGAGAGAGGAGGGGAGAGGGAGAAGATGAGAGGAGAGGGAGAAGATGAGAGGAGAGAGGAGAGGAGGGAGAAGAGAGGAGAGGAGAGGAGAGGAGAGGGAGAAGATGAGAGGAGAGGGAGAAGATGAGAGGAGAGGAGAGGGAGAAGAGAGGAGAGGAGAGAGGAGAGGGAGAATATGAGAGGAGAGGAGAGGAGAGGAGAGGAGAGAGGAGAGACTGTAGTGGGCTGAGGTGATGAATACAGAGCTGGTTTTATCCCATTCCCTACATCATTGCCTCTCTCTCTCTCTCTCTCTCTCTCTCTGTCTCTCTCTCTCTCTCTCTCTCTCTCTCGGCTGTCACTCCATCCCCAACCCTTCCCTTCCTCACACTTCACCATCTTTCGCCCACTCAGTTTCTGGGGTCACAACTGGTCCTGTGTCTGTGCCGAAAGCTGAAACATGACTCACTGTAACTGGTTTGTTACATTTCAGCAACAATGCAACCACAGACAGTCATGGGACTGACTTACACACTACACCATCTTTACATTTCCAAGAAAACACATCTAAACAACAGCTACCAGGGGCCACACATGACTTATGAGTAACATGACTGTTTATGTCTTTGCATGGGTGCTTTACCGGAATGTTCACTGCTCAAACCCAGTGGTAAGGCTTGTGTGTGCTCACTAAAATAATATAGTAAAAATACAACATTTCTCATTCTGGGGTTTTCAGAAAAAGCGGGGGAGGAGGATGAGGGGGAAGCCGCAGTCATCCTTTTCGTCATACAGGGTGTGTGCATGCGTGTGTGTGTGTGAGAGAGAGAGAGAGAGAGAGAGAGCCAGCCGTGGTCACAGGGAGAACTCTGCTCTCTCAATCCACACCAAAGTCCAAAGTGCCAGTCTAAAAATAAGGGCGGGTCAGCTACACCTCTGCCTGGTGGCCAAGGACAATGAGGCCATTGAGCTCTCCCGCTCGCCCCTCTCTCTCTCTCCAACCACCACAGCCCCCCCCCACACACACACAGTCACGCACACATACACACACCTCTCACTCTCTCATACACACACATACTCTCCCTATTTCCCTCTCTCGCTCTCTCAAACACACACACATACTCTCTCTTGTCTGCTACCTAACACACAACACCAGAATGTCATTTAAAAAGTGGATCAAGAAGGAAATGTGGAGGGGGGGGAATACAGACAAAGGACAGCCTGTCATCTCAGTCTGTGTGTGCAACACAAATGCAAGGTCCTTCAGGCCCAGCCAAAAACACCAGCTCTGGGCAGGGACAGTCCACGTTCCTCTGGAGGTCACCCTCCCACCAATGCGGACGCGGCTCGTTTGGCGTAGTTGTGAACCGCGTGGGTGAATGAATGGGTTGTGACCTTCAAAGCATCTTCTCCCGCTAACCGAGTTCCTGCTGTTTCAGCACCACTGCCATGAAGAAGGCCTCTCAGCAGACACACACACACACACACACACACACACACACACACTGACTCGTTTGTTTTAAGTGTCCATTCGTCAGGCCGCTGTCAAACTTGGGAGGGACAGTTAAAATGTCAACGAGGACTGAAATTATGTAAATCAATATAAGCAATCGCCTTTGCTGTCTTCATCTAATAGCAGAGCTTTGGATGAAGGCACAGTACTGGGGCAAAGAGCATCTAAGAGGATTCGTCTGAGAAAAGAAAGAGAGAGAGAGAGAGAGAGAGAGAAAAGACACACTACAACTTTTCAAACCATCTTTTTAGTCACCCTCATATCCCGGATTAGTCTGTACCCTCCAGTTCTCTCTCCCTTCCTATCTCTCTCCCTCTCTCTCTCACACTCTCTCTATCTCTCTCTCCCTTCCTATCTCTCTCACACTCTCTCTATCTCTCTCCTTCACTCTCTCTCACACGCTCTCTATCTCTCTCTCCTTCACTCTCTCTCACACTCTCTCACACTCTCTCTATCTCTCTCACTCTCTCTCACACTCTCTCTATCTCTCTCCCTTCCTATCTCTCTCACTCTCTCTCTCACTCTCTCTATCTCTCTCTCTATCTCTCTCTCCTTCACTATCTCTCTCTCAGCCCATCTCTCCATTTCTCCATATCTCTCCCTCTCGTCTGGAGCTGTAGTTTAGGTATGAGTGTCCTCATTTCGTGCTCACACTGAGTGCAGTGGAGAGTCAGCCAGCTTCCTGTGGCCAATCCTATGGATCCACTTGTCCTCTCATCGACTCCTATCTGTGCAGTGCTCGCTCTCTTGCGCTCCTCTCCTCTTCTTGTCTGTAAAAACAGTCCCCCCCCCCTCCAGACTCCACTGCTGAGTGGGGGATGTTCTTCTTGTGCGCTCGTTATGGCTTCAGGGATTTCTGGGGTGCCTCTGTAACCTCCCCTGGCTTTTCGCCTCCCTCCCTCGCTCCCACACACAAAACACACCACACACACACACACACACACATACAAACACACACGCTCTCACCATCTGATCGTTGACCACCAAAAAGGATATTCCATCCTTGATCCCCCTCCACATCAGAACGACCATAGCAACATCATGAAACAATTACAATTGTTGTTTACACTGAGGACATGCACTGTGGGAAAAAGACTCCGTAGGGTTGGGCTAATGGGGGGAGCTGTCTTGCAGATGACCTGAGACATCTCTGCACAATATAACATTGGTGATTAGATACAAGACCTAGAACCTTCTACGTTGGACTGGCTGCACTAGATAAGTGTGTAAACACTAGGGTCGGCAAGGTGGTGCAGGATAACCAAATAACATGTGGGAGTAGGGCTGTGTTGGATTACACTCACAACATAGAGAGACATAGGAGAAGGACAAGAGAAGAAGGATGGTGAACTGAGGATGGAGAGAGAGATGGAGAGAGAGAGGGAGAGGGGGGTGGGGTGAGAGAGAGAAGGCTGATTCTTTTTTTGCATCTTGAGAGCTTTTTCAGATCATTTGCTTCTAGTGCTCTACATACAGGACATGTCGATCCAGCACCTGGCGTTGACATATGCACACACACGCACGGGCATGGACACACAAAAAACACACACACACACACACACACACACACACACACACACACACACACACACACACACACCCCAACCAGGAGCTGAGAGTGAGTGTTTCACGCTGTTACGCAACGGGAGAGCGCTACCCATCTGTGCCTGCATTCATCCCCCGCATCCCTGACCAGTGAAGCAAGAAACTCTCGCCCTCTCTCTCTTACACACACACACACACACACACACACACACACACACACACACCTCTTAAACCTCCTCCTCATCCTCTCCACGCCACACACAGCCTACTCATTCGTTCTAATCTTCATCTCGTCTTGTCTCTGCCTCGCTCCTTAACGCAGCACATGGTCCTCCTCCTCCTCCTATTCCCTCATCTCCTTGTACAGACATCTGCCTCTCGTCCTCCTCTCCTCCTCAGCCCATCACACCATCCCACCTCCTCAGCCCCAAGTCTCCTCCCTTCCTTCCTCCCTCTCTCTCCGTCTCGTTCCTCATTCTTCTCCTCCTCTCTCTCCTCTCCTTCCTGCTCTTTTCCTCCCTTTGGTCTTCCTCGCTTTCTAACTCATCCTCTTTTTGGCAGTGTTTAGCAGAGTCTGCCTCTCTCTGCCACACACACACACACACACACACACACACACACACAAAAAACCCAGCACAACGTGGTTAAACTCATCACACGGGTGTGATGTGATGGATTAGCCGTAGCATGTGTGGAGGGAGGCTTAGCCATCTTCAGAGGCCCTATCTATGGGCCCTTAAGCGCACCGGACAGAGGCTGTCAGAGCCTTCACAGACAGAAGGGCTATTTATGAGGGGGTATTCATTAAGCGAATGGCTGCGCGCTATTGATTTTACTCAGCCAAGCACTCTTCCCTGCTAAAGAGGATCTGATCATAGCAATGGGGAAGCAGCCACATAGCCAACGCAGACGAGCGCTATATCATCCAATATGCCCTCCACGACCGGGCACTTTGAACGCAACGAGAGCATCCCGAGATCCCTTTAACCGAGGAATTCGAGACGTTTATTTCCCCGTTTCATGCTAACAGAGTTGACATGATGAAATAACTGGTTTTAAACAGGGGAGCCTGGCTGAAAATGGCGTAGTTAACTGTGGAAAAGGACCTTCCAGTAAACCGGATTATGAACACAAACATGATAGGTCCATTTATTTGGCCGCCAGCAACAGAGCAGTCAACAGTGAGCGAGGTTGGCACACACACTCAAATGCTGTGGCCTGACACACACAAACACATACATACACACACACACACACACACACACACACACACACACACACACACACACACACACACACACACACACACACACAGAGAAACAGACTCAGTGGGGGTGCCATGTTCAGCTGGTACCAGTTCCCTGGTAGCTGCCCAGTGAGAAGAGAAGAGAGAGGAAAACAAACGCTATCCGCTACCCTCCCATCCTCCACCATCCTTCCATAAAAGAGGACTCAGCGTTGGCATGAGACTGGGTCCACTGTGCCAACCCCCCTGAGGGCACTGTCTGCTCCGCGCCCTGCCGCCCATTCACCTTGTCAGCACAAAGCATCGGAGACGCCAGGCGGACGGCCCGGCCGGTGCCACGCGTCTCGTCTCCACGGCGACAGTCGGCCTGCCAGAGCGCCTCCACCTGCTGTCGCCGAGACGAGTCAGCGGGCGTGAAACAGGTTAAAAGAAATTGAAAGCCTTGGGCGAAGGCGCCGGTCCCCTGTCCAACAATCCCGAGAGCGAGCGCTCTGACAATCCGGTCTGACAAGGGAGGAATGGTCTTCCAAGCATTTTCCGACACCTCCTCCGTCTACTTCCTCGTCTCCAATGCTCTCTATCTCCCTGACTGATTCTCCAAAACACCTGTGGTCCGATTCCACGCATGGTACCATGGGAACTATCGGCAGAGAGTGAGCCAGAGGAATTTGCTCAGTCTGACTTGTAACGAACGAATCTGTTCAGCATTTGCAAGGAATTCAAAGTAAGAGGTGGGTGTTTTTGGGATGGATGCGTTTCACAGGAATCAAAAATACGCCACATGAAATGCATTTATGAGTACATGTGAGCACACACACACACACACACACACACATGTATCTGCACATTGTGTCACATGCACTCACTCACTCACACACTCACACACACCACCTGGTTCTTGATCTGGCGGTCCTCTCTCGGACTCTGAGAGTAGCCGTTACGGCTGACAGTCTCTCTAAGCACCCTGACAGACAGCCAACGGCCCCGGACAGACACAGTCGTTTGTCACTGCCGGAGAGAAAAAAAAGAATAGGAAGAAGGAGAGAGAGAGATAGTGCTCCCTCTCCCCTTTGCTCTCTATCTTTCACTTCTCAAAACAAAGAGCTCTGTCCTTCTCTCTCCCCTCCAACCCCACACACATCAATCCCTCCCTCTGCTCTACTCTCTCACTCTCTCGCTCTCTCTCAGCTCATCTTGCTATGAGAGCTACATTAGCTAATTAGCTGACAGATCTCAGGCAGAGCTGGATCAGGCTCACCCTAGATGCAGAGGTCAGGGAGCAGGCACTCAGACAGAGAGAGAGAGAGAGATGACTAGTGCTACTGGTAACAGCTCAAACCAATCCCCTCGTTCAGATTGTGGAGGTCAAAGAGCATGTGGGACAGTGTCATGACACAGAGGCACTCAGCAGGGCAATAACAGAAGGCTAGCTCAAAATATTAGCCGCTCTGTCACTGAGAGTGACTGCCAACAATGGACGGTCATTGTTGGGATACTTGACCCCAAAGATGTTCCGAAGAGATGAGGAAATAGCTCACTAGCATTTGTGGCAAACACTTGTGTGACAGACATTCATCACCAGCCAATGCTCTGCAATGAGTGAAATGAACCTTTATGCAACGTGGTAATTGAAACACGCCAGTGGTGGGTTGCTAATTATTGAAAGTTAATGACACAAGTAGGAGTGTCATTTATCAAAGGCCCACATGGGTGCATTTGTTTAGGCATGGCATTTGACCTGCCACCATCCCATACAAACCAAATAATCAACATCCCATCTGTTAGCCTGTGGTGCTCCCAGCAAAGGGGAGGGGGTGGGAGCAGCAACAGCTTCAAGAGGATGGCTGGTAGCAATCACTTACCCATGTCACCATGGAAACTGTTGTCATGGGAGGCCCTGCTCGATGGGGTGGAGTCTCCATCATGGGGTGGCCAGATCTGTCCAGTTTTGCGGACGGCGACAATGGTGGCCTCGGACATGACCACGTGGCCCTGCTGCTGGCGGTGGCGTTTCTGAGACTGGGGGGTGGGCGGGCTGCTGCTGTCAAATGAGTGCTGGGAATTCTGGGAGTTCTGTGAGGGCGAGCGGCTCTTGTCGCGGAAGGGCCGCCGGTACGCCGCCGTGGGGCTGGGCGACACGTGGCTGGACTGGCCCGAGGAGAAGTCCTCCTCGCTGGACGTCAGGTTCTCGTTGGAGCTGCAGTCCGGTGTGTAGCCCCCGCCGCCGCCCCCGGCGTCGTCGAAACTCCCCGGCGAGTACGACCGGCGGGGCCAGGTGAGCTGGTGGTCATCCCCGCCTCCTCCATGTTCCCTCATGACCACTCCCTCGCCAGCGACCATCCCACCCACGTACACGCTGGTGTAAGGTGGATAGTCCGACGGTTGCCACGGCGGTGGCTGTGGTTGTTGCTGCTTGCCCCCGTTGGCCCGGTATCTGGGACTGGGCTCTCCGTCTTCGTACTCGGCATCGTAGCCACAGGTGCTTTCGGTGGAGCGCCCCCTGTAGACTGGCTTGGGGCGCAGATCTCCGGCCACCGTGGCGAGGTTCCCCGGCAGCGAGTGCAGGGACCGCTTGCGCTCCATCTGCATGGCCTGCGTGCCCAGGCTGCCGATCTTCTCGGACACCTCGCGGTCGTTGACCCGCACCAGTCCGCGCTCGTGGTGGAACTCCATGTTGGCGTAGAACGGCTGCTTCTCCTGGCCGCTCTTGCCGTCGGTGGACGAGTGCGAGTTGGCCCGCTTGATCCGCTCGAAGTTGGAGCGCAGGGCAGCTACGCCCAGGCCCATGCCCGTCTTGTCCTTGTTGGAGGGGTCCATGGGCAGGTCCTTCTCCGGCGGTGGGTGCGGGTGCGGCCTTCGCGGAGACACTCCACCCCGCTGTTTGGAGGGCGAGAGGCCGTCCGTCTCACTGCCTCCTGCCATCGGCTGCACCGGCTCGAACGCCGACTGGAGCTCCAGGCCGTCGCCGTGGGAGGCCGACTTCCTGGCGGGCGGGGGCCTGGGCTTGGACCGGGTCTCCCCCACCGGTTGGAAGCGGCTGCGCTCGCCCTGCTCCTGCGCATGGAGCTGGGGTGGCGGCTGCTGGGGGTCACCAGCCCCGACCACGACCCCGGGAGGAGGCTGCTCGCCCGCCATCTCGTTCATCAGAGAGGCCTTCCGGAAGCCCCAACGCTGGCGGTCGTAGCTCTTGCGCTCCTTGGCCAACAGTGTCTGCAGGTAGATCATGCGGAAACGCTCTTTGTTTACCTCCATCTCCAGACGTCTAATGGAGGCTTTGCACTTCTCTAGTTCCTGCTCGATGCCCCCCACCGACCTCAGCTCCATCTTAGGAGGTTCCGACTCTGGGAACTGTGCTTTCCAAGCTTCAATGAAACCCACTGGCTCCACCATGGTTAATAGGAACTATTTTTTGCCACAGTACCAAGAAAAAATACACACTCTTAGAAGGTACTCTTCTTCCACTCCTGACGTTAATTTCTTTCACACAAAATGAGGACTACAAACCAGCAAAGTGCCCATCTGCAGTATGAGACAATAGCATATCAAGGCCACCTTCCCTCAAGGATTTTCTGAGATTGTCCTCAGGTGTCTTGATGACTCCTTCCTGATTTTGTCACCACAACGTTTTGTTTTGTCAACACAAGCAAGAGCTTTCTCTTGGCCCTCAACGAAATTATTGGGAACTGATGACAATAAACCCGTGCACATTCTTATTCCCGCTCGCATCATTCCAACAACACCACTGGCAGCATTTACGGTGAAAAAATCTCGGACCCCAACACAATGACAGCATCTGTCCGGACCGAGAGCGGTCTTAAAAAAAGCAACTCCTGTGCATGTTCATGAAAGGACGCGTAGAAAGCGACGCGTATCGACAGCAACTGAATATTTCTTCATTCCTTTTAAGCATTTGCTTCATACTCCAGTGCTGTCCCGTGTCCACTGGTAGTGCGACATCCCGTTTCCATCATTTGCTCAGATCCTCCAGCCACCTCTTTTGTAGCTTGCCAGTATTAGACAGAATGGAAATTACCTACGAAGTAGAAAAAAAGTAAAACCAAACACTTTCCAGGCAAAATTACGATGGCTTAATTATGGTGTACGCTCAGACACGGATATGATTTGCTGTCGCTTTCGCTCCATTATCCCATTTTCAGCGTTAATTATGAGCGCACATTGTCGTCACATCTCCGTTCACTCTTTGCTTCTGTTGTGCGTTCTGTCTGTCTAGGGCTCGCTGAGAAAGCTGCTGCAGGAAAGGGAGGGACTAGACCTACAATGATTGACGCTCGCTTGGTCGTTCGTGCCATTTAAAGACACACGACACACTTGGTGCTTTCACAGCAGTAAGGGGTTCAAAAGATTGAATGGAAAACAGTTATGTCACGGTATTGAGGGAAATATGATGTGTATGTTTGTATTATACGTCTTTGCTTGGACTCACAAACTAAAATAGTGTTTTGTGTAGCCTATCGTATCTTTGCCCTCTCTAATTATGAAGATGTTTCGCATTTGTCTCACTGATTGTTCCTTAGTTAAGTCCATATGAAAAGCGTTTAAATCAAACGTCAAAACTTATAATGGGATGTAAGAGTCTCGCAGGTGTTTTACTTGTGGTTTATATATGCATCAATAACATTAAAATCCTTGCTTTCCTGAATCGACACAACAGCGCCTCTAGGCCTGGTCTATCCTCTGCAAGAGCACAGAACAAAGGGTTTTCATAATGAGGATAAAATGTGTTCATAGGAAAAATGACCAAGCTTTAATATTTTATATCCTTAAATGGTTATTATGATTGCACTTAGGTGATCGATTGAACCACGTGCATACCTCCCCGGGAACCTCAATTAATTGGCCATCAGAATGCCTGCAATCCTATGAGGTCATTCCTTGTTACGCGCTCCCAGAAATGTGATGTGCAATTTTTGAGCGAAGTTTATCATCGTCTATTCTGTTCTTTGCTGCCCTCTTGTGATCAAAGAATACAATTACATGTCTAGTGCTTTCTTATCGCACTGAATGGCCAATTTGTCATAAGCAATCTTTTCTATGCCCTCTGCAAGATGTCTATCCTGTTCGTAAAGCTCTGACATTGTTTACTTTTCCATAATCCCTTAAAATCAGTTCTCAGTTTAGCATTCAAGCGCTTCTGTGCCACTGTACTAGGCTACTTTAGAATACTGTACATTGACTGACTTCTCTCCTTTTGTACTGGCACTACAGAAAGAAAAGAGGAATGTATGATGCAATGAAATTGTTTTTATAAAGCAAAACACAGAAACAGTTAAACATGGTCTTACATTGTTTATTAACTGCACCCCCCCCCCCCACACACACACACACACACACAAATGCACCCTATCCCATCCATAGTGTCTATTTATTTACAAATGTACATACTGTAATTACACTTATACATAGTTACCGTTACCACACTGCACATAGCTGTACATACTCTACATATCTGTTTATATGGTTCATACTAAATATCCATATTTATTAAGTTGTTCTGTAATATATTCTGTTAATATATCTATATTGATATGCATCTGCATATATCTATATTGTTCTTACTACTACTATAATAGTACTGCCACTACATTGCACATATCTGTACATGTTGTTCATACATTGTTCATAATAAATAGCCATATTTATTCTAGGTTATTTAGGTTACTGCTAATACACTGCACACAACTATATTAATTTATACTACTCTAAACCACCTTCTGAAAACAACATACTGTAGAAGGTCTACTCTGTGCTGCTAACAACTCTTAGCCTACACTATGCATGTATCTCACACCCTAGACTGAGTATTAGTGATGTACCAGGCCTTTATCCAAAGTACATAGAATCACACCCCCATGATGACGACAGGCCAAAGTCTCTTTATTGTGTCCACCTTCCTTGCATGGTTATTATTTACATTCATCCATTTATGCTCCTGTACCTACAACAATCAATATAGGTCATAATGCCTGGAGTCGATCTTTTTTTTTTAGTTTTTGCCTTTATTTGGACAGGACAGTGGAGAGTGAGACAGGAAGCAAGTGGGAGAGAGAGATGGGGTGGGATAGGGAAATGACCACAGGTCGGATTCGAACCTGGGTCCCTGTGGGCACTCGGACCCGTACATGGTACAGGCGCTGTAGCCTGCTGCGCCACAGCGCCCACTGAGTCGATCTTAATAGGCTCGCAAAAGTGTTGTTCTCCCTGTTAAAAACTCCATGTCTACAAAGCCAAAGCTGTGTCGGAAAACAGAAAAACAGAAAAGAAAATAGGATTCAGGAGTATACTACTACATACTACACCAAAGAACCCAATCCTACAAGCATCAAATTACTTGTGTATGGGGAATCTCACTGCAATGTTGTCAGACAACCAACCAGTCTGACAAACAAGATGTTGTTTTTGTCGGGCCTATACAGATTGCGACAGAGTCCTAGAATCTCAGTTACCGTTCATTTCAGTGGCCTCTCCTCAGGATCAGAGATGCAGGGGAAATTATACCTCCAGCTGTGGGTCCTCTCTAAAAGTGTGGCTCTAACTGCCATGGACTCCTTTGGGGAATGTATGTGTTTGGGGAACGTCTTTATATTGATACATGATGACTGCTAGACCCCTATCTAGCTTTAGTACCTTTGATTGTCACGCAACCACTCATTTTATAGGTACTCGTGTCAGGCCTGAGTATACTGTAGTAGACTGGGCCCCTCAAAATCCACTAGGCCTAATGCTTGAAAAGCCAATGAACAGAACTCAAAGTCAAGCCAGATGGCTTCCTGTGCATTAGAGCTACCTTTCCACAAACGAAGTTAGAAAAAAAGTAAGGTGTAGGAGCATGAGGTAGTCACTTGGAAATACTCACTTGATTGGTACACACACACACACACACACACACACACACACACACACGCACGCACAAACACACACACACACACACACACACGTGCAGGCAAGCAGGCACACACATGCACACCCCATTAACCCCACATACACACTCACAAGCGAACACACACACACACACACATACACACACACACACGCACGCACGAACACACACGCACGCACAAACACACACACACACACTTGTGCAGGCAAGCAGGCACACACATGCACACCCCATTACCCCCACACGCATATACTGTACACAAATACAAACACACACTATGCACACATTTTCATACACAAAAGTTGCAATAGTAGGGGCTGGAGTAGGAGATGGAGACAAATTGATAGGCGTGATTTATTTTTGAGGAGAAAGTGTGCAAATATGTGTCATATTTTGTACCACTTTGCGGTACATATACTGTAGTAGGCAAAGGTTCTCTTTTCACCCCAGGGGTCACCATTTACCTTCTAAGTATGATTTTTAGACCACAAATGTATGTTTCTAAATAAATCTGAGCCTGGGAGGAGATGACTTAGAGTCAACTGGCATTTATTGTCATTTGTTATTGCATTGAAGAAGATCTAAACATACCTTTCCTCTACCTACATCACATTCAGTTTCAGCTCTCAACTTACATGCGGGGTTCTCTGCTCCAGTCATCCCATGATATGATCAAACCCTGATATTGCACTATTGACTGTAACAATTAGCCTAAGGACTATACAGTATGGACCATTGCCCATTGGTTTACTAATACTAGATATGTAATAATAATAATAATAATAATAATAATAATAATAAAAATAAAATAATGATAATAGGCAACTTCAAATATTTGATTCCTAATACAGGACTCACCCATGTGGTGGTCGGTGCTGTCGTCGCACCTCAGCTGGTAAGCTGGCTCTTGTTTCTCTGTAGATTGAAAGATTTGCGATAACGCCGGTCAAATGCTCAATGGCAGGTGTTTTTCTGCTCTATAGGTCCCATTGGATGGTGTCCATGAACAGCTGCAGCCATCTGGGGTATTTAAACAGTTTGAATTTGACTAGGGTGCGGATAGGCTATTTGTAATTCTTCATCAGCCCCCTAACAATGACCAGAAATATTGGGTATACATATAACCAAGTGTAGCCAGTTAAAAATATAGATGCTTAGTTTGTCATGCCTTAATGTATAATACGTATAATGAATAATAATGTAGGCTACTGTGAAATTGCAGTGGGACGTCCAGACCCTGCTTCGTTACACCATGGTGTACAGATCGTCCACCCTGTTCTTCTGCGGTCCTGTGGTATGCACTTACATCATTTTGAAAATGTTTAGATACCGTTTTATGGATATGAATCCATCTAGAATGTTCTTGTCTCCTTCCCACATGTTGTCTTGTATCCAGATGGTTGGAAAGAGGCGTTGCTCAGGGGAGACACCGGAGGGATCACTGAGGACGCAGTTCTGGTTCACCGCTGATGAGTCGTCGATGCAGAGGTAACAAAAAAAATATATTGTATGACTTTTTCAGTACTTATAAATGTATTGTATTACTTATGTGTTACAATTGGCTTTAGTCGATCAAGGCCTAACTGTCTTACCGTGACACCTACACCTGATTTGGCTGAAGAGGAATTACTGAGCTACCAGTCCTCTTGCCCATTAACGGATTATGAACTTTCGGGCCCCTGGGCCCAGATGTATTAAGGGCCCCCCATTAAATGTCGCATATATGGGAGGGGAGGTTTGGGGGTCCTCTCACAGAACATTTTTAATTTGTTTTTATGTGAGTTCCTGTGTTCTGGTGCATTTTGGGCATAGCCTACAGCCTGATTTGTTGATATTGAGGCAATGATTCCATGCAAAGGCTTAGGCTTCAGGGCCCCTTGACCCCTGGGCCCGGTAGGCCCGTGCAGTAATCCATCCCTGCTCTTGCCTTTACATACCAGTAGCTGTGGAGATCATTCATTCACTTAAAAATTGTTCTCTTTCTAGTGGTGCTGTGATGAGATAGTCAGTGTGGTGCCCACCTGAAGCAGAGTCCAAGTTGGTTCTCATGGATGGAGTTCATGTACAAACTAGTTTTAATTATGATCAAATGTTTTAATTTTTCACATACAATTATATGGTCTGTAATCCGGTCACCCAGACATCCAAGACGCAGGTGATCGTCTGCCAACGGATCACTGGTGAGCTCAGAGAGGTCCGAAACCAGCTCCGTCCCGGCCCCTGTGGTCCCTGATCCGTCTGCTGATGGTGCTGACGGTGCTGCTGACGCCTCTGGTCCCACTGACCCACCTGGTGCTGACGCCTCAGCTGCTGACGACACCCAGAGCTCTGCCCAGGTGATTTTGAGCAATCATGTTTGACTCCACCAATCTATCACTGACATAAATGTATCTTATAAGTTGTTTAGTTGATGTTTAGACCAGCTGCATTTGCTTCACCATACTGACGATTTGTAAATCCTCAATCTTGTAAGTATGATTCAGCCCTTCTCACATGCAGTATAGGCCTATACACTTCTCCCTTGGGTTTGGGTATTAGCTTGAACAGAGCATTAGCTTGAACAGGTCACTTGAGCAGAGTTTACCTCATATGGTCACTGACAGCCCAGGTAGTCCAGTCAAACTGTCTGGAAAACATTTTTTTTTTAAAAACAGCAGCTTCTTCCAGTCCAAGAACCTGGAGGACTTCTCGACCAGACTGACAGCCCTCTGGCAGGCCTTCACCGTGAGTAGCTCAGAGAGGTCAGACACCACCTCTGTCTCTGCCCCGCTGTGGTCCCTGACCCGTCCGCTACAGTGCTTAGTGCTGATGTATGGGAGGCCAAATAATTCAAAGGTTTAAGCAAAAAAGGACACCACCCATCCAGCTGGACTGAGCGAGCGAGCGACCCAACCAGGCAGCGCGGCGCTATCCGTCACCATCCAGCTGAACATATCGGTAACCCATGGGCAGCACGGTGCTATCCTTTCAAACGTTTGAAAAAAAAAAGGAAAAAAAAAAAACCTTTCTAAAACGGTTACTACATATACCTAGCAAAATATCATCAAAATAAAGTTACAACAACGACAAATTGAATGATTTATTCATAGATAATCATTCATTGTTTCACGAAGAAATAGGATGAAACCTAGATGATGCATTTGACCTGTAACGTCATGAAGTCTACGTGGACATAGAATTTTGCAGAAATTCCATTCTAGAACGTGCAAAGTAGAATTTTAAGAAAAATGCACTTTGCCGATCAGTTGCTCTTGGACAACACATTGACCAGACGCATTTTGACTGTTCTCCGACGACTTTGAGATCTTGATCTTCTGCTAATTACATTTTGCTATTTCTGTCTCAAGCAAGCTTTACAGCCTAGGCTACTGCTAATTTATATTTTGTTTATTTAAAGTTTGATAACTGTCAATTAGGCTACTTGGTCCATCAGGCTAAAGACTAAACCTATCGGCTAGTCTGGGCTAAGAAACTCTAGCAAAGTTAGCTATAATCAAATTCAATAGGCACAAGATTGTTGGGTTTGTTTGTTTTTAAATTGTTGCAGTTTATTTTTATATTTTTAATGGCGTCACGTGATAACCTCTTCGCTAGTTTAGGCTTTCGCCCAGTGGTCTACACAGTAGGCCTGACTGCGACAGCAGTGGGCGCTGTTTTTCTGTTTTCCAGGTGGCGGAAGGAGACTGCCGAGATCGGCACCCAGACGGACTGGGAAACGGCTGACGCTGGGACCCAAGCCGGCTGGGAAACGGCTGACGCTGGGTCCCAAGCCGGCTGGGAAACGGCTGACGCTTCGACCCAAGCCGGCTGGGAAACGGCTGATGCTGGGACCCAGGCCAAATGGGAAACGGTGGAGGCTGGCATCCAGGCAGAGTGTCAGAGGACTGAGGCAGGTGTCCAGGCGGTACAGGAGACGGCTGTCTCTGCAACCCAGGCTGTGTGGGAGACCGCGGAGGTCGGAACTCAGCCTGACTGGACAGACGGTAACTATTAAAGCAAATGTGTTAGGTATATTGTAAATCAAACTTCAGGTTAACTACCCTGTAATCTAGTTGGATAAGATAAAGTTGTGCGCTTGGTTAACTTAGTGATCTCTTTTTAGAATCGGTTGTTTTATAAAATAATAATTGGTATTCTTCAAACATTTGATCATATCACAGGATTCATCCTTGTGGACACTGTCGCACCCCAGGTGGTAAGCAGGCACTTGCTTGTCTTTTGGTTTAGCACTACTCATTACTTTGAGCAATAAAACCCAAATGTAGGCAACAACAGCAAGTTTTAACCAGTTTTCTGTTTTATAGGCTACTCTGGATGGTGTGGATGGACAGCTGCAGCCGTCTGGGGTATTTAATCAATTAGATTTTGACAAGGGTGCTGATATTTTTAATTCTTCATCAACCACCTTAAAGAAAACAGAAATATCCAAATGTATCCAAATGACCAAGTGAAGCCAGTTCAAAATTGAAATGCTCAGTGTGTCAGTATGCCTTACTGAAAATGTATATTTTGTGAAATTGCAGTGGGACGTCCAGACCCTGCTTCGTTACACCATGGTGTACAGATCGTCCACCCTGTTCTTCTGCGGTCCTGTGGTATGCACTTACACCATTTTGAAAATGTTTAGATACCATTTTATGGATATGAATCCATCTAGAATGTTCTTGTCTCCTTCCCACATGTTGTCTTGTATCCAGATGGTTGGAGAGAGGCGGTGCTCAGGGGAGACAGTGGAGGGATCTCTCAGGACGCAGTTCTGG
Source organism: Alosa pseudoharengus (assembly GCF_046254945.1). Classification (NCBI taxonomy): domain Eukaryota; kingdom Metazoa; phylum Chordata; class Actinopteri; order Clupeiformes; family Clupeidae; genus Alosa; species Alosa pseudoharengus. The sequence goes on along the minus strand of NW_027468609.1, from coordinate 34,033,554 downwards.
TTCACCGCTGATGAGAACTGTGTGCTTGATGCAGAGGTAACTAAAAAAAAGATAATATTGTATTACTTATTATTGTATTGTATTACTTATGTGTTACAATTGGGTTTAGTTGATCAAGACCTAAAACGGCCTTTTACTGTTCTCAGGGCAACCGTGACACCTACACCACTACTGATGCTGCATCTATCATCGAGGTAGAGATGGTGTCGATTTGGCTGAAGAGGAATTACTGAGCTACCAGTCCTCTTGCCTTTACATACCAGTAGCTGTGTGGAGATCATTCATTCATTTAAAATGTATCCTTGTTTTCTTTTTCTAGTGGCGCTGTGGTGAGGTCGTCCGTGCCGTGTCTCACCATAAGCAAGAGTCCAGGTTGTTGGTTCTCATGGATGGAGTTCCGGTACAAACTAGTTTCAATTATGATCAAATTATCTTTTTACATTTTGTGTAAAACGATGGAGCAGGTTTTTATTTTTCACATACAATGATATGGTCTCCAATCAGGTCATCCAGATATCCAAGACCTACAAGTGGGTGACCTTGTCTGCCAACGGATCACTGGTGAGCTCAGAGAGGTCCGAAACCAGCTCCGTCCTGGCCCCTGTGGTCCCTGACCCGTCTGCTGATGGTGCTGACGGTGCTGCTGACGCCTCTGGTCCCACTGACCCACCTGGTGCTGACGCCTCAGCTGCTGCTGCTGACGACACCCAGAGCTCTGCCCAGGTGATTTTGAGCATTCATGTTTGACTCCACCAATCACTGACAGAAATGTATCTTCTAAGTTGTTTAGTTGATGTTTAGACCAGCTGCATTTGCTTCACCATGCTGACGATTTGTAAATGAATATCTGCAATGGTAGGGATCAGAGGACAGCTGCCTCCTGCCTGAGGCTCGGGAGGTGCCCTTAATCTTGTAAGTTAGGTTCAGCCCTTCTCACATGCAAGTCTTGGATGTCTTGGATGTCTGGAAATGCACTAACTACATTTTTTCCAAAATCTTTTTAACAGCAACTTCTTCCAGTCCAAGAGCTTGGAGGACTTCTCGACCAGACTGACAGCCCTCAGGCAGGCCTTCACTGTGAGTAGCTCATCTCTTCAATGCAGGAAAGATGTGCGTGTGGATAGTGACAGCGATTCCTTAACAAAACCCTGTCCTGTCTCCATCAGATCCTGCTCAGCGACGACCAGCAGTGCAACTACGCCAGCGTTGCTGTGAGGATGATCCTGCGCAACCTGGCCACACTGAATGGGAGGGTATGCGTTTTATCTTACATCTATGTTATAGATAATGTGCCCACCCTGATGGTAGAAGCATACGCCATTACCACCTATCTCATTCTCACCTTTATCTCTCCTGTAGGATGCGGATCTCTTTCAGCGGGCCTTTGATGACCTGGTGGCCTACGTCCAGAACCCAGAGAATGCCCTGAGCATTCAGGTGGAGCTTCTGGAGGCGAGGGTATGTTAGCATTATAAACTCATATCACAGACACATCTCTTGAATAGATGTATAATTTATGTCATGTTTGTGTTTCAGATCCACCACATCAATGTGCTTGACATCGTGTTCGAGTTGGTACTGTTTGGCATGTTTGATGTGGCTCAACGCCAGCTGGTCCCTGTAAGCAACACCATACTTTCTGTGCCTGTTGTGACGTGTTGCATTGTGTTGTGATGCCTAACTGACCCTGTTTCCCTCTATTCTCTCACCCATAGCGGGTGCAGGGTGGGTTCCTGGACCGACTGCTTGCAGTGGTTCATGCCTTCCTGCCCTTAGAGGCCTGTTCACCAGCTGCACATCAATATTGGCAGATGCTGCAGGTAAGTACTGACCGCACCCTGAGAACATTTTCATGTGATCTACTCCAAAAGTGTAATACTAACCGGTATATTGGTTTGTAGGCGGAAGTCCGGGCGTTCCTGGAGGAGGTGTTCTCTCTGGACCTCAGTGTCTACAGCCGTCTCCAGGCCCTCGCCGACGGGCTCTTCAGCTGTCTGGAGCAGCGGGTGGACCAGCTGCTGAGCACGCTCCCATCGCCCTAATATCCTTTTTTAATACTCGATAAAAGTACAACAAAATAATATAATACATAATATATTACAAAGTAGTGTCTTAACACCTACCCTCTATACCCCCCCCCCCCCCCTCTCTTTACAGATGCTACCTGTTGCAGTTTAGTTGGGGCCTACCAGTACCTTCCTGAGAACAAAGTACATCCAAGGACACCTGGAGGATCTGAAGACTCCTGGACATCTGAGGACACAACACCTGGACATCTGAGGATGTTGCCAAACCATGCCCTGGACCTGGACACACCATGCAGGACGTCTCAGACGCGCGCACACACGCACACGCACACACACACACAGACAGACTGCACACTCACTGCACACACTTTAATAACTGCATACCTTTTTTTTTTTTTTTTTCCCCCAATAAATCAGTCATATTGAACTTCTGCTTGTCTTTGGTTAATATATTACCATTATATTGTCATCTTATCATAACAGATACAAACAGCAAAACAATACATTTTTCTCATGCTGCCATTTACTTTAACCATGTTACCAGGCCACATTGACTGAAAAACACCCCAAACTAATACTAGCGATTCTTCACTGTGGGTAATGGGTATGGTGTTTTGGTGGTTGAAATTTTCATCCCATCCCAAAATGGACCATTTGGCAATCATGCTGATCATGGATCACTCTTCTCCCAACATGCACAGCTCAGCTTAACCTTTGCAAGAGTACACCAGGGGCCTCATTTCTAAAACGCTCTTACACACAGATTTGATCTTAGACTGTGCATATGCTCAAATCCATGCCAACACTTAGATGTATAAAAAACAGTCTCTGACGTGGAGACCTGCCCCAATAGGCAACATTGGACCATTAAACCACACAATGATTCCAAACAGAGCCAAACAAGGCAAGAAATGGTTAACAGAGAACAATGTCAACATTTTAGAGTCCAGACCTGAATCCCATCAAAACTATATGGATATATATATACTATATATAAGTACAAGGCCTGAGTGATGGCAAAGAACCATTCTATACTCAAAGACCTGATAACTGTTGCAAGAACATTGCCGTCCAAAATTACTTTGGATACATGTAAAAATATTTGTGATAGCAAATAAAGGCTTTTCTAGGGATTTTCTTTTTTTTTCATTCCATGTTTCTACCACATTGTCTTATAACCTTTTGCATGTGGTAGTGTTATTAACAGTCAGAACAAACATATTGGTCAAGAGAAAATCAACATTAAATCAATATTTTCCATGGGAAAGTTGGAGCAGAGGGCAAAATACCTGGAGGACGAAGGACACCTGATCTGGACTTCCAAGGAACACATGCAGGATGACTCAGCTGTTTGACATCACACCCCAGAAGAACATCTAGGATTGATGTCTCGACCAACAGACACAGACAGACAGTCACACACACACACATCCCCACATTTTAGTTACTAAAACAATTTTTAAATAAATCTACATTTTAACCAGCAATACACATCTTGTTATATTGTTGTATTAACACAGCAGATATGAACATCGTGATACCAATACTGTTACTTTAAATGCAATATATTTTAAAAATACTACCTGGTCAAAATAACAGCCAATGTCACAATCAGAATTCTTTTATTGTTATGTTTAGGTGACAACCACTAGTCTACCATCTAATGAAGCTTACACTTACATTGTGTTGAGCATATAGCAGATTTGAATTCAGTTCACCTCAGTACCCTTGAAAATCATTAATGCCATGATTTACCCTGTTGAGCTTTCAGCATGTATCATGCTGGATTGCCATCCTCATGAGTTAAAAAGAGTAGCCTATGACACTTTTGTTACAGGTGTAACATAAATTGACAATTATCCTAGTAGTGATTCTTGTCAACTTGTCACACACTTAAGTAACATGTAACATAGACATTGGTGTTTCACTCTTGTATACATGTACCTGTGCAATCAGCATCTCTTTATAGCTCTTTTTTGTTATTAGTTCAATAAAGCATCTGATCATTCTGTCAGAGCAGCATATCAACAGTGTTGTTTTGCAACTGTACGCAACAGATAACATGCAGATGGGGACCTTATAGGGACCGGTCTTAGTGTGATCACTACACTAAAACACAGATTACATAAGTACTTTAACAGTAGAAGATTGAGTTTTGTAACTCATAATAGAATTTGAAATTCAGTGTAAAGTGGACTCCAAAATATGTTTGTAATTCTGAATGTTATATGTATAGTGCAGTTAAAGTGTAGAGCTAAATTTCAATGTATTAAATCTTTTCACACTCTGTTTGCAGTGCTAACTTAGCTGACTTACTTTAATATTCAAGTATATTTTGCACCATTAACTTTAACATGCAGCATTCATCTCATGAATGATGGATGAAAAAACCCTCAGTAGTTTAAATAAAGACAAAGAGGCCCACGTTTTATATGGTTCATGAGAGTGTATTTTCTTGTCATGTAGAAAATAAAGTGTGACAATAGCATTTCTCTTCCTCGCACTGTCAAGTTCATGTTCTGAATAACTGCCAAAAAAAAAAAAAAAAAAAAAGAACTCCGCATCTGTTGTTTCGGTTTTATTGTTGTCGTATCTTCTGATTCATACACACACATACTCACACGCCTTTTAGTCCCCTATCGGTAACATTTACATCCTTACAATCCAAACCCACCCACCCAATCTAAGGAAACTGGACAACAACAAAAAAAAACACCCAAAGGAAAAAAACATACAAATTAAGTTAATCTATGTCAAAGTCAATTATAAAACACACTGAGGCAAATAAATCCTTTAAAAAAAAAAGAAAAAAAAACTGGGAATGATTTGGTCTCAATTTTGTAGTTTTGTTGTTTTCTGCACGAGCGAATAGGAGGTGTAAGGGAGGAGGGGCCGTGATGGTTGTGGTTCTGGTGGAATGGTCAAGAAGACCGGTAGCGGAGGCTAACAAGGAAGGGGCAGACGGGGTTGGGGGTGGAGGCTGTATTGAGGTAGCTGTGCTCTGCCTAGTACAGACAAAAAACTGGCTTTACTAATCAGAATGTATTGTTATAATAATAATAATAATAATAATAAATCACATAAAGTAATAACAGGAGAGTTATTATTACACATTACCAGGGGACACACACGTAATAGATCTATTTGGAGGGGGGATCCCACGCACAGTGCATGCAAGATCACAAAAACATGCAGCTTGTTTTGAAGGAAATTTCTGATTTGTTTTTTGTTTTAAGTTGATACTTTATGAACGAATTAACATTCACCCGGTTCCCTGATGCCCAACAAAACCCTCCCGTCCCAACGCCACTCAGCTCCATCCCCGGCTCATGCATCTCTTACTCTAGACAGACAGACAGACAGACAGACACAGAGACAGACACACGCACACAATTCATACTGTAAGAGTTTGATGTTTGTTCGGACGAAAGACACAACAGTAAACATCAGTAAACAACCTCAAACGACCAAAGTCGACACTACAGTGCACTCTCCACTTCAAAACATATTTGCAAAAATGATTTAAAAAAAAAAAAGAAAGAAAAAAAAAAGGGAAAAAGACAAAAGAAAACTTGCATAAAATAGTGTTAAATCTCTGTACACATCTCTGGACCACGGTTCAATCTCTCACCCATATGTTCCAAGGGATAGTAGGGGGCACCAGGGAAAAAAAAAAAAAAAGACTATGGATTAGAAATGAGACCATGGAGAAGTTACAATTTGTTAAATTGTAAAAACTTTCTAAAAAGGCAACCGAATGATCAACGTAAAAAGAGAAACTGATGTGGCAGAAGTAATCTACACCACGGGGAAAAAGCTCCCGAAAAAACTCGAAGGAAACAATGTGCCACCCCGCCCTCACCACATACACCCTCCCCAATACACTTTTATTAAAAAGAAACATAGGCGTTTTTTTTCTCTTATATTATTGTTATGGTTGTGTTAAACATTTCGTCCCTCACATGCACGCTCACTGCTGCACAGACACACTTGAAGACGCACGCATACTGGCACGCAAACGCTCACACAATCTCTAGCTACAACACACAAAGAAGGAGGGGGGTGGGTGGGGGGGGAGGGGGGTTCATTTATTTTTTGTTTGTATGTTGTTGTTGTGCTTAGGTCAGTCAGGAGGAGTAGAACATCTCGGCCAGGTTAGTGTCAGTGTTGTACAGCCAGATCAACAGGGGCAGAGAGATGGCCACAAACGGCCAGGAGATGCCCTCCATGCAATTGGCCAGCGAGCAGCCCTTCTTCTCGTCCAGCTCCTTGGGCGGGTCCACGTAGTTGCGGGAGGCGTACTTGAGCAGCTCGTCCAGCAGAATGACAGGCAGAGAGATCTTCAGCACCATCAGCCACTGGGTCAAGTTGAGGGGAGTGATCTGGAAGATCATCTGAGGAGAGGAAGGTTAAGAGGTCAGTTAGAAATGGCAACAGGCCTCACATAATCCATATACAGGCCTCACATAATCCATATACTACTATCCATATAATACTTTAAGACATAATAGGTGAAAATGTGAAATGTGGCCTCATCTCCTTCAACTGAAACATGCATCTTCCCTGTCCACTTTATACATGAACATACAGTACAAAATACACCAGAATGATGTTCCTGTGCAAGCTTTAATCAGAAAAAACGGATTTTTCTTTCAAGTCTTTAAAAACGATGTAGCAGCACACATACCGGCAGGGGCTCCACATAGAGGATGAGGAAGTGGAGGGACATGGAGAGGCAGATGGCCCCCAGCAGCCACACGTTGTCCCATGGGGGCATCCTCAGCAGAGACTGGTTCTCCGACACACTTGGGAGGAGACGCATGAACAGTCAATAGCATGTCTAAGACAAACACAACCTCTACTGCCTTTGTGCACACAGACACTGACATCTTAACATCGGCACCTTTGGAACTTCAGCAATGTGCTGCCATTTCTACTGGTACAGTTGTTTGCTTTAGAGGACATTAAAATGAGTGGCAATATCAGAGATCAAGACAGAATATCAAGATTCTGTGACTGACCTGTTGAGAGCGTTGCACATCTCGATGGTGACGAGCACAGACAGGGCCATGGTCATGGGGTAGGGTGACTCAAAGATCTCACAGGACACGCCATTAAAGTCAGGGTTATCGGGCGCACACTGCAGGAAGTGGGACTGCGGAGAGCGAGAGACAATGAGACAGTTAGACAGGTTATGCACAAACACACACTCAAATACCTTAATGCATTTGAAGTAGGCAGAGTTCCAGAGAAATATAATGGACCATACTGATAAAGTGATGGATAGATGAAGGTGGAGAGAAAGAGATGGAGTGATAGAGACAGAGTGATTTATTTGGTATGTTGGGGTGTGAGTACATACCAGGTGGTAGAGGGTAATCCTGGGTCCATCCTCAGCAGCAATGAACCACCAGGCAGCAGCTCCAACAGTACCAGCACCCACATAGCCTAGAGAGCAAAACAAAACACACCGTCAAACTTACACACATCATACGCCTGGAGTGACTAACACAGTGTTATCCTACACACACCACCTCACATGTTATGAAGAGCATAGGAACATCACACACACAAAAGGACGTTACATATTAGATTATATTTTAAACGAGCAAGAGCTCACACACACACAATCTGCACCACACACACTCGTCCACAAACGCAGACTCACATCCGATGGCCAGGTATCTGAAGAAGAGCCAGCCGGAGATGAGGGGCTCGCGGGCGTTGCGGGGGGGCTTGTTCATGATGTCCAGGTCGGGGGGGTTGAAGCCCAGCGCGGTGGCTGGCAGGCCGTCCGTCACCAGGTTCACCCACAGCAGCTGCACGGGGATCAGAGCCTCGGGGAAGCCCAGCGCCGCCGTCAGGAAGATGCTGTCGCCATGGAGAGAGAGAGAGAGAGAGAGAGAGAGAGAGAGAGAGAGAGAGAGAGAGAGAGAGAGAGACGTTCACGTCAGTGTTACTACGGCGGTGATGTGATTGATGGACTGGGAACTGGAGGTCAGGGCTCCACGGAGCTGCTGGGAGCCAAGCACAACTTTGGGCCCCTTCCAGACATAATGAGGGTTGAGTTCCATTTGGCTTTGCACTGGGGCGATTATGAAGATCCACATTTGGGAAACTACATTTTAAAGCGACAACAGATGGCCCATTACCCTACAGGCACTTAAAATCACATTAGCCAACTTGATTCATATCAAATGATAAGCATAAATGACCTCTTCAGATTAATTGACTACGTCTTAATGTATATTGAGGTAAAAAAACAAACATTCTGCCCTTGTGTATGTGACAAAGACATGCCCTCAAGGAGTCTCAAGGTCAATGTGGGGGATATTCAAGACATTCCTGGGTAAATGTACACTCCCTCATTAAAATCACACTGATTGTACTCTCCGACCATTTCTTGTCATCTAACAGGGAGGCTACACTGACTGCGCAACTGAAGCGCTCCGTAAGAACAGTTTTAGAAGACTGGCCTGATCTGGCGTAATCTTACCAGACGACCTCTCCCACGTTGGAGGAGATGAGGTAGCGGATGAACTGCTTCATGTTGTTGTAGATGGCACGGCCCTCTTCCACGGCAGCCACGATGGTGGAGAAGTTATCGTCGGCAAGCACCATCTCAGATGCGGACTTTGCGACGGCGGTACCGGAGCCCATGGCAATGCCGATCTCGGACTTCTTGAGGGCAGGTGCGTCATTCACACCGTCACCAGTCTGTGAGAAGAGCATGATGGGAAAGAGAAGGAACGGGTCAGCTGTCAGCTAATGTCACAGTCCCTGATAATTTAACTGTATAAAGCTACAGGAAAATATGATATTGATAAAATTTTTCATACATTATTTTTCACAACTTAAAAAAAAAGTTAAATTTGGCATATAGCATTATGCTGGTGATGCTATCCATGAACAGTATACATCACTGCGTAACATGCACTGTAACCAGGCTGGCAAAAGTGCCTAAAGTCTACGGACAAAACAATCTGGGCAGAGACATTAAATGTGGCTTCATGATACAGCCATCAAAATAAAGGCTTTATTTAAACTCATTGATCGATCCTAATGTTAAAACCACTTATTTTTTTGATACTTTGATCCCTATACAGTCACAGGCACACCTGTGGATATTTTCCCCAACTGATGCACTCCTGAAAACAACCAAACTTAAAGAACCTATCTGGGATGCTCACCATGGCGGTGATCTCGTCATAGGACTGCAGGAACTCCACGATCTTCGACTTGTGCGAGGGCTCGACGCGGGCGAAGCAACGGGCCGTGAGCACGGCCTCGCGCTGGGCGACCGACGACAGGTCGTCGAACTCGCGTCCAGTGTAGGCCATGCGCGACACGTCCTCGCCGTCACCGAAGATGCCGATGCGCCGGCAGATGGCCACGGCCGTGCCCTTGTTGTCGCCGGTGATCATGATGACGCGGATGCCCGCCAGGCGGCACAGCTTGATGGAGGCGGCCACCTCGGCACGCGGTGGGTCCAGCATGCCCACGCAGCCCACAAACGTCAGGTCCGTCTGCACATGAAACGAGAGATGCCATGAGGAGGGTGACGGAGGAAAGGAGCGATGCACAGTGAAGGGGAATGACAATACTCAGCACACTTCTTCTATTCAAGAGCCATGGCAACCCTCTCCAATCAATTACTATTATTGAATAGACATCCCCCTTTACAAAAGTGCTTTTGTTCTCTTTCATTTACTCCTGAAGATGACATTAAGAATATTCAGTGCTCCCTTTATGCTGTGCATTTCTTTGCAGTCATTCTCAAAGTCAGAACAAATGTGGAATTCCCCTGTGTAGACAATGAGGACTGAGGACTGCATTGTCCTCTACTCAATAGTTTTGTATGAGGCCCTACAATCTATTTTCCGTGTGCGCGTGTGCCAGTGTTAAGAGTGTGTGTGTTTTGAACTGACCTCATACTCTGCAAAGCGCGTGGAGTCCTCCAGGACGAGCTGGTCTTTGCTGGGGGGGTTGTCTCTGGTGGCCAGTGCCAGGCAGCGCAGTGTGTCACGGCCGGTGCCGTACTCTCGGATCACGGACATGATCTTCTCCTTGATGCCGGCCGTCAGGGGCACCTTGTTGCCTCCCACGCGGATGTGCGTGCACCTGTCCACAACTCCCTCAGGAGCTCCCTGTAAATAGACAAGTGCATGAGGGTTTATAATAAGTCTCTCTCTGTTCAATACAATTATAACGAAAAACCTAAAATCTCTTCAACATTCTGAATGTTTGTGGATTTTAACATTAATTATGAATTACTATTATTAAATATGTAAGGGATAATGTATTGTCAGCCGGTCATTATCGGAAAATAAGTCCCGGCAGGGCAAATTTTTAAATGATTTTGTTACAGTTCCGCGTCACACAAATAGAACTTGACAGTTTCAGGTGTTGCGTGGCAATGTCTTACTTGCTGACTTTCACTTTCAAAGAAATTCCATTGCAATAAGCTAACGGACTACTTGTTGCCAATGACAGCCACAGTCATTATAAACTTTACTCATTATATAGTTTTAACAGACCTCCGAAAGTTAGGAAGGCCCATTCACGTGAATGTAACTTTTTGCAGCACTCTGAAGAGCCGTGTAATAATTATTAATTTTGAATGCCTTGATCTGATGAACTTTCTATACCACTGACAAACATTCCATCTGTGTGTGCACTTTGGCTATCATATCCATGCACTTGGCACATTTGGCACAGTTCTCTTATAGCTGAGCTACAATTTGACTCATGGGCAAATGTTTGCAACATTAGAGGTCTGCAGGGCTGGAGATATAGTGTTAATAGATGAAGCACTGAGCCTCTACCTTCACAAACATCTTGCCAATGGAGGAGCGGGCTTTGTTGGGAGTGCAGTACACAGACATGGATTTCCTGTCCCGAGAAAACTCCAAGGTGAACTCCTTCTTCATCAGTTGCTTCACCACCTGGCACACACACACACACACACACACACAATTAACTGACTGCAGCAAATAGACAATAAACACCACACCAGGCTACACTGGTGGTTTGACCTGACCTGGATTGAGCCGCCAACAATGGCAAACCGAGGAAAACAATATGGGGCACGTTTATAATACTGTGGTTGATCTAACCATGACAGCCCACATGTGGGATTTGTTGTTGTCCAGATGTGGCCATGGCAACCCACAGCTGTCTGGTTTTACTCCAGTGACTTCCTCTGTCTAGGGAGTCGTGATCAGCGCAGACAACTCACCGAGTTGCAGGCGTTGGCTCTCTCAACCTTGGACAGGCCTTTGAGCTCAGTGTCGAACACATTCATCTTCTCCACCAGGCAGGTGAGGGCCGTTTCGGTGGCCTCTCCCACCTTCTCAAACACTCCTTTGGTCTGCAGGACAACACAGGGCACACAGGGACTTGGGTCACAAAGAGCCTCATACATTATTAAAAACAATTAGACGATGACAGTCAACAGTTCAAAGTTCCCCTGGAAAGACATGTTGATCTCCACATTTACATTTCCACGGCTGGGCTTCACCAACATTATAAAGATGGAAAGATCAAACAACAACGCCTGTCATTTGCCATCCCTGAAAGCCAGGAGACACTGACATCCTCTGGCTTATGTGCTTAAGCAAATCTCATTTCTGATGTCAGATGGCAAACAGAACTGGTTGTGACAGGTACCCGAGGAGGGATATATGATGCCAGGATGAGACGCTCACCTCATTGTAGTCCAGTGATGAGTCATTGCACAGAGCACAGATGGTGGCCATCTCAACCAGACCGTCATACTCGGAACACCTGACCGCCTTGCCTTCATGGAAACTGGACACCAATGGGAGAAAATGGAATGGCAGGTGAATAGGCAAAGATTAAGGAATAGACCATTTACCAGAGTCTGCTCATAGATTTATGTCTGTGCATCTGTGAGTGGATGTTTTGCAAATGACCACACACATACAAACAACAATAGACACTCACACTTGTCCCTCAGGGGCGTAGGTGGATCCAGTAACCGTAAACTCCTTCAGGGAACAGCCGTCTCCCTCCACTTTGTCAACAACGAACATCTGAAAAAGGCCGCACACACACACAAAAAAACATGACTCTCAGCAGACACCAGGGGGCAGTAGAGTGCTGGAGTTTCAGCATCACCAAGTCTGCACTGACTCCACTTCTGCTGCAGAGCACGGGGTGACCAATGAGCTGCCACCACTCCAGACCTGAGGCCCACACACAGAGAGAGCAGGAGAGAGGGTAAGCACAAGGGGGGGAGGGGGGGAGAGGGAGAGCGAGAGAGAGAGAGGAAGCGCAAGGGGGAAAGAGAGAGGGTGAGGGTGAGTGAGAGAGAGGGGGAGAGAGCAAGCACAAGGGGGAAAGAGAGAGGGTGAGAGCGAGAAAGACAGTGCAAGGGGGAAAGAGAGCGTGAGGGAGGGAGAGAGAGAGAGAGAATGACGGGGCTTTGGCTTAGCTCCTGACAATAGCCAGAGCTGAGCCAGGCAGACATGCTGACAGAGGAGTCGGGGAATAACGGAGCGAGTGACGCAAAGGAGCTTTATGGAGCGAAAAAGTGGAAAAAGGGGATGAGAGAGGAGAGAAACTTAAGAACGCAACAGAGGAAGCTGAAGCTGACAGCTATAGAGGAAAGAAAAAGGGGAAACGAGGTGAAAGCTGGAAGGGGGACTGATGAATATGATGGAGAAAAAGAGCGGAAGAGGAGAGAGGGGGAGAGAGAGAGAGAAAAGAGAAAGAGAGAGTTCATGCAGGCCCGGGGTCCTGGTGGAGCAGCTGGCATTCGCTGGGCACGGCCTTATCTGCCCGGCTCGGCAGTCGCCATCACCCCCAATCTAAACAAAAGAAAAACTGCAGTCTATCGCCCTCTCTCTCTCCCTTCCATCCCCTCTCCCTCCCCCTCCCCTCTCAGGCACAGCAGACTTCAAAGGCCTGCGCCGGCGCTGGCTTTCAGACAGAAATATATATTTAATAGCAGAGAAATGGCACTGGATAGGGGCGCCCGACACCTAATTACAGAGGCAATCTGTGCTGGCGCTGCAGCGATAGTGCGCAGTCACAGTCCAGCGGGTGCCTCATGGAGAGGGACCCTCGCGCTCGCTCACATTCAACTCAGTTCCGTCCCAGCGCCTAAATAAAAAGCCCTCTGAGCTCGGACATCACTATTCCAGGCCAGCAGCACCATTCACACTGTAGAGGGGTGAAGCATTCAATGCTTCTATATTAGGAGCAGTTTATGTAATAGCCTAGTGCGTAGTGGACTATATAAACTGAATAAATGCGATGGGTTGCTCATCAAGTGGGAGAAGTGCATGTGTGATTAAACAGAATGTCAGTTCAGGCTGAGAGAACAGAATCGGTGAACTGCGCTGAAGGAGAAGGCTGCATTGGCAGTACATAACAGGTGGACTGATGAGGCATGTAAGCTATAGATTTGTAGCACATAGCTCTAGGGGGCCGACCAGCGAGCTGATGGTGTGTGTGTAACTTTACACAGCCTGCATCTCAGGCTCTGAGGCTACTAAAGCTCAGGCAGAGACTGAGTCCCCAAGACAAGGTCAGTTACGCAACAGCACTGCAAGTATCTCCCTCCTGCATACTGATCAGGTGCACTGGCTCAGAGATGGGGGGGGGGGGGGGTAAAGCGAGCGAGAAAGAGAATGAAAGAAGGACAGAATGAGTGATAGTGAGAAAAGAGAATGAAAGAAGGAAAGAATGAGTGAGAGCAAAAGAGGGTGAGACAGAGAAGCAGAAGAGAGGGGGAGTGAGACATCAGCGCGAAGTAAGAGAGAGCAAGACAGTGAGAGAGAGGGAGGGAGGGAGAGAGAGATCACAGTGAGAAGGATGCGCATGGAGGTGGTGAGGGGCAAAAGAGGAACAGCATCTGAACGAGGAAGAGTAGCGAGAGGAGGGGGGCATTCTAAGACAGCCAGAGGTCCATTTCCCAAAAGCATCATCGCTAACTATGATAGCAACCTTGGTAGTGTCACTGCCAAATGGGAGTCCATAGATTTAAGTTGCGCATGCACAAAGACTTAAGCTTCATATGGTCACATATCATGGTTTTAATTTTGGAACATTAGAAAATAAGAGCAAATTTGTTAGCTCTTAGTAAAATATGACCAAAATATGATCGAATATCAACACCGTATTTCTATATCGTTTACGTGTGACTTAAATACGGTTGACTCACATTTGTCAGTGACGCTACCACGGAAAATGCATCATAGTTAGCTTTTGGGAAACGGACCCCAGAGCGACACATGAAAAGTGATTTATGCTTGGGTGAGAACAGGGCTTTTGAATTTAATCAATCAATGCTTCAGACATCTGCAGGAGGAGAGCACAGGGCAGGCCAGTCAACTAAAATATAACACTGGACAAACACCTCACATGGACGTAGCAACTAGAAATTACTTAATTTAAGACTGAGTCCTCAATCCAACACCAGAACTCTGGGAGACGGACACCAATTTCCACGCCTGCTGGCGATTAACACAGCAGTTATCTTTCCGGCCAAATGCACTTTGTTGAGCCAAACTTGCAAATGAAATTGTTGAGCCAAACACGCAAACAAAACAAACCCTTAAAACAATGTGACAGCTAGGGGACGGCTAAATCTCCGTCTCTCTGATGGCACAACACAATTTCCTCTCTGGAGGCGACGGCTTAATAACTGGCAAGGCCACAGAATCAACAGTGACATACAAGTCACCGACAAACAGAAAGTTAGTTGAGGCTACAGTTTTTACGGTTTTGTTTTTGTTTCACTATAGTCGTATTCCAATCTCTAAACACATTTTATGAGGTGTTGAAAAGATAGCAAGTCCTTGAGTACACTTAAATATCTTAACACAAAATATCATTCAAATTATCTTTACACTACATATTTTGGCCACAAACAGACTGAACAAGAGCCTGTCTAGTGCCGTTTAACACAAAATATTTACATCTTGGGGGATATTCTCATTGTGATTAAACTGTATGGTCAACCTTTGGAATAGGGATAGCCGATACTGATTTCAATTATTACCAAAACAGGAGGCCGATAACCAATATGTAAAACCGATATGTCAGTTGTCAAAAAGGGGGGTAGATAGTAAAGGCGATATGCTGCAAAAAATTCATTCAAAAGCATTTAATTATGCAAACTTTTCTTTCTTCTTTTGATACACAATTGTCTATCAACTTGCATCACAAGTGTAAATCCTGTGTATGATGTTAATCCAAGAACTGAGTGACAGCAATTATTTTGATAGACTAGGCCTAATGGGCTATGTGCTTGTTAAGGAACCTGTCACAGAGAGGATGCTTTCCCATCGTGTGTGTGAGTGCACGAGAGAGGGAGAGGAAGAGGTGCATGCGTGATGGCAAGTGTTACGGTTGAATAGTTTAACAAAACAGTTTTAAAATAGTTCTTAGGCTATTTAAGCATGCAATTTGTGTCCATATGTAGGCTATAAGCTACACTTTTGTGAGCCTAAAAGGCACATTAATAGCCAGCTCCGAACGCGATTTACTTCAAGTCGGATTAAATTACGGCTGGCCCTGGGTGCCTCTAGCCTCGTCTTTTCTGACGGTCCGTTTCAAAAAGGAGCAACTAGACTTTTAGACGTTCGCTATCGCATAATTTAGGACTTGTCTACTATGTAGGCCTAAGGGATAACGTTCTCCGAGGTGTCCCGTTATTCACAATTAATGGACGAGGCGGAGGCAAAGAACTCCGACGCGCACCACCTGAGTTTGTAGGGTAGTAGGCTAAACAGCATATCACTAACGTGCATCAATCGGGAATGCGCTAAATGAAGGAAGTGGGTGCTTTACTTATTGATCTGGATCAAAGAGACAATAGCTTACAAAGTGGTGTTTTTGTAACTTCAGTGTAGATGATTGTGATTCAACTTCAGCAATGTAAGGTAGGCTACTTTCCTTACCTTCAAAAAATAGCTCTGTACAGCTGAAGCCCAGTCTACAGTCTGCCTCAGTGAGAATCCTAAACTTTCTCTGTGTTCAGTCTTCGATCCTGATTGGCTGCATTCGTGCTAACTAACAAATCAGACAGTGTAGTGGGCGGGACAATGCTCTCGACCACAGAGTAGCAAATGCAGGGAGTGAGAGACGCTTTACAGACAAAGTAGCGCGTTTCATTAGTTATCCATTTCAATATCGGCTTATCGGTGGAAAAAATGACCGATACAATTATTATGAAAATGCTATATAATCGGCCCTAATAATCGGCCCAGGCGATAATTGGTCAACCCCTACTTTGGAATGGCTGTAGCAACTGAACTCAATGAACTCCTGCACCTTAAATGACATTAAATCAAGTACAGGACTTAGGTTCAGGGTCAGAAATGTTCTTTGCTTTAACAGATATATTTGAACACATTATACATAATTATCTATTTTCAAATCTTAACTAGCCAAGGCAAGCCTAAATTCCTGCACATTGCTTAATAACTTTAAACCCTGCACAGAGCTTGACTTTCAAATATAGGCGGGGCCTTACCCTGCAGACAGACATCTGATTGGTGGTGAGGGTGCCCGTCTTGTCGGAGCAGATGACGGAGGTGCATCCCAGGGTTTCCACAGAGGGGAGCGAGCGCACAATGGCATTTTTCTTGGCCATGCGACGAGTGCCCAGAGCTAGGCAGGTGGTGATGACAGCAGGCAGACCTGCAGAGAGAGAGAGAGAGAGAGAGAGATACAGGGAGAAGGAGGGAGAGAGAGAACAGAGAAAAAGAAAGAAAAAGATTAGGTACAAAGACTGATCAAGGAAACGCTGACTTTCTTAAATGCTCATGATGCAACCTTACAGTAAACACATAAAGGAAACCTCCAGACACCCAGGGTCTTTTTTTGGATGATAAACCTTCGGTGAGGACCAAAATGATATTAAATCAGTGTGGTTCGAGTAAGACCGTAACATGCATTTGTGAGGAAAAAGCATAGCATAGGCTTGTGAGTATGCTCACCACAAAGTAAATAGCTACTTTAGGTCACTGACTAGGCTCACAGGGCCCCATCATGACATTCTAAAGTGCATCGTCACTCGTCAAAAGTCTATTCAAATTTAGTAGGATGTCCAGTTCACATTGGGAGGAGTTTCGCTATCAAAAGTGGAGCGCATGGCGTAACACGGTGTTCCTAGGTCTTTAATCAGTCATATGGGTGTGTTTGGGGCGTAACATCATTTTAAACCAATGAGAATGACATCTGTCATTCCCTTTAACGGCGCAACGCGCGATATATCAAATAAATGCATCGGTATTTTGGCATTCAAAGGCACATTTGAAGGTGGCTGCTTGCGAGACCGTATAGAAGTCATTCTTAAACCATGCTTTACTAAAAACTAGCATAGCCCTCACGCATTTGCACTCGTCTATTTGAACTCATTGGCAAAGTAAAAACTAACTTCACCAAGGAGTCAGTCAACGACAAGACAGTTATATGCAGTTACTTTCACTATTGACTGACAATGGGTTACCACTGAAAACATAGGCTGGAAAAAGCAACACTTACCCTAATATTGCTCAAATGACTGAATAAAACAACATTTATCCTGCAGAGGAGTTGCTTATATCTCGTGACAGTGCGTCTTCAGCTGTGCTCCATACGTGTCTCTCGCCTCTCCCCTAATCACTTTTAACCGTCATTACCAATTTGCAAATGATGGTGAATAACTACTCATTATGAGATGTACAGTATTTCGTAATATCTTTGTTCTAATTATGTTTCCCATTGTAATCGTGCAATTTGTAATGCTTTGCATGGACGTGCGCTGGTGTGCGTTCATGAATGATAGAAGGATGGTGCGTGCACCTGCCAATATGACTGTTGACATGCGCTCTTAAAATAGCATATGAACAACTCGCCATTGACTTCTGACCAGGTTTAGGTGGTGTATGATAGCGATTTTTAGACAACGCGCTAGGTCCCTCCCTAGGTTGTTAATTGCCACACCCCTGGGCGCAATGCTTAAAAAATAAACGTGCAAAATACCGAATTCAACTTTCCGCGGGTGAATAACGAGTATTACGCCATGCGCTGGTGGCCCAAAATACAGCCCACAATGTTCAACTTCTATGCTATTGTGGGGAGCGTCCCTAGAAACAAAACAAAGCATTGTAGCTCATGTAAAAGAGAAAAGAGACCTTAGGTTGTTTTCAGACCGGAAGTTTCCTTTAAGTGGGAATCGAATGTTTGATCTGAAGTGATGTCTGGCCTCAGCCAACTGTCCCTTGTTTCTCTGAATCTTTGTGAATGAACGACATCTATAATCCTGATGCTGCTGGTGAAATAACTACCTGCCAACTGTTCAGTTGGGCATCAAAAAACACAAATAACACAAAAACACATTTGCGCCATGCTTCTGTCACCATGGCAACACTCACCTTCAGGGATGGCAGCGACGGCCAGCGCCACGGCGATCTTGAAGTAGTAGACGGCGCCACGGATCCAGGAGCCGCCGTGCACGGGGTCGTTGAAGTGGCCGATGTTGATGATCCACACGGCGATGCAGATGAGCGAGATGACCTTGGAGAGCTGCTGGCCAAACTCGTCCAGCTTCTGCTGCAGCGGCGTGCGCTCCTGCTCCGTGCCCACCATCTCGTCACGGATCTTGCCGATCTCCGTGGCGCCGGCCGTGGCCACCACAACACCCACCGCCTTGCCCGCGGCGATGTTGGTGCCCTGTCGTGGAGGAGAACAGAGGAACATATTCAAATTAATGAATTTTCATGGTTAAGTTTACAAATCTGCAGCAAGGAAATGGGTAAAAATAGGTAAAACCTATCTTTGCTAACGTATGTCTGAGACCAAAATGCAATAAATTGCAACAAGCTCCAGTCCTCTCTTATCAGCTCCATAACAGACTTTTAACACAGTGCACCAGGCTGGGAAACAGTGAATCAAGGATGCTCTAAGTGACTCACACAGAATGACAGCAGGGACCAGTGAAACAAAAAAAAGTCACATAGTCAATAAAGCCTCACAACAAGAGGGCAGCTGAGAACAAGGATGACATGACCGTGGAAGAGGTGATATGGAAAGAGCAGGGGAGAGGGAGAGAGCGAGGGAGGAGGGGGGGAGGGACAGATGGACAGAGATGAAAGGGGGAAGGTAGACTTCAGACTCACAGAGAAGAGCATGTTCTTCTTGTCCTGGTTGACTGCGCGGGGGTCAGGCACGGGGTCGGTGTGCTTTATGACCGAAACGGACTCTCCTGAAAGGAAAACGGGGAAATAAAAAATGAAAGTTATAAAAAAAGAGGTAGGCGTACTAATGGTTTAGACAGGCGACCTTATGTAACATTAAGATTCCTTTTATCTCACATCACCAGTGAACTCCAGCATCATTTTATGTAAGAAGCAACTGACACAGTGTCACACTCTTAAAAACACTAGCTGGCTGTTTCATTTGCATTTGTGGAAAACAAGTGTATTGTGTTCAGAATTGAGCATTCTTACTTATTCCGATAAATAAATAGAAACCTTCAATAACTTTGACCGTGAAGAAAATTGCAGTCATAAAGATTGACCGGAGAACAATTAATTAGCAGGCCAAAACATTTGAAGTTAATTGCATAAAACCCATCAACACTAACTAACTATTGATTTCCTTCCACATACCAATAACTGATACTGACAAGAAGCATGGCCAAACTAATGCCATATAAGCCTCTCCTTAGTAAATAGAGAGATCAGCAGCAGTAATTAGTTCAAACTAAATGAAGTGAAAGTGAGCATCACAGGTTTCTAAGTGAAGGATAAAAATAAAGAATAGACTTAGTCTAAAATATAATCGGAGCGGGTATCAATATAAACCGCTTATATTAACCTTTACCTTATTTTAATTGGTCCAACAAAATTCACTGCCTCAACTGAATTTAGCGCAGACAGAATGTATTTTTGTCTGAAATTGCCACCTTTGAGTCAAGGTAAGAACACAGTATGTATACAGAGCCATCCATTATTCTTTAGGGCAATTAAAATGTTACCCATCCAGCTACCTCCCCAACTAGCCTGCTGCCACCCACAGAAAGAAAACAGTTTATCCACTAATGGCATGATACGGTTATGCCAACTCCAGATATACCAACACAAAATTGTAAAAGTGAAATACTAGAAAAGCAATAACTTGCCCCACGCCTACACTTTTATTATGTCCATTCGGATGGTGTCTGGGGGTCTCGGGTGACAAATTGTTCGAAAAACATCTCTGGCCCCACTTACTCAAACGTGTAGACAGAAGAGATTAGGCTGACAATACATCATGCCATGTGATGTGAGCAAGAGGGCAAACGGCCCATTTTGTCAGTTATGTAGGTTAGGCTACACTTTACAGATGGAGAAAGCTGTATTTGCATTTATATGGAGACGAAACACGCGTGGCCTTCACAGCTTATCATCATGCAATCATGGTTGTCTGTGCAAAACAACAAGACAAGTCCTAACTTGTCCTACTTGTGTCACATGTGCTAAAAATAGAATGATGGAATTCCTTGACTGGTTAATCATTAAACTAAAAATGTCCACCCTTATAACTTATGACGAGTGCAGGGGGGATTAGAAGAGCACTCCTAATCCTGTGAACAGTCACCCAGCAGCAGCAGACGGCACACTTCACATTGCTGCTGTCTGGTTCATGAAGTGAGATTAGGCCAGAAGGCATATCAGTTTGGAACGGTCTGAGCCGCCCTACAAGACATCAGCAGGAGGGGCTGACATGAGGGCAAGGAAGGAAGAAACGAAAAGCACCAACTGCCATAATTCCCTCAGAATGCTAGCCTTAACTCTCTCTCTCTCTCTCTCTCTCTCTCTCTCTCTCTCTCTCTCTCTCTCTCTCTCTCTCTCTCTCTCTCTCTCTCTCTCTCTCTCTCTCTCTCTCTCTCTCTCTCTCTCTCTCTCTCTCTCTCTCTCCTCTCTCTCTCTCTCTCTCTCTCTCTCTCTCTCTCTCTCTCTCTCTCTCTCTCTCTCTCTCTCTCTCTCTCTCTCTCTCTCTCTCTCTCTCTCTCTCTCTCTCTCTCTCTCTCTCTCTCTCTCTCTCTCTCTCTCTCTCTCTCTCTCTCTCTCTCTCTCTCTCTCTCTCTCTCTCTCTCTCTCTCTCTCTCTTCTCTCTCTCTCTCTCTCTCTCTCTCTCTCTCTCACTCTCTCTCTCTCTCACTATATTTTTTTCTCTCTCTCCCTCTCTCCCTCTCTCTCTCCCCCTCTCTCTCTCCCCCTCTCTCTCTCCCCCTCTCTCTCTCTCTCCCTCCCTCTGGTTCAGCATGGCTGACCTCTCGCTGAAGCACAGGTCAGTGAGCAGCGGCGGGCGGCAGCAGCGGTGAGAAGCACCCAGGACGATGGGAGCCGCAGGATGACTCAAGGGCAGATTCATGAGGTGCCTCTGCTCTGGCCGACTAGGCCCGATGCTCACCGAGACGCGATCCGACAGAAGCGGACAAAACAAGATCTCTGTGCACATAACCTTGGAGGGCTTCATTAGACATTACTACTGAGGTCAAGCTCTAACAAAAAAGCCAAAGGGGTTTTGTTACACGTTTTTTTCTATGAAAATACATGTGAGCTCAGGTCCAACATAATTTTATTGTGGGGGAAACACAGCTTTTAAAACCACAACAAACAAAACACTAAGAAACATGTCAACTTGTTGAGAAATAAGTTTATCTGCTGTGTGCCCAAGAGTTAGATACATATCCATACATATAAGGATCAGTGTTGGGCAAGTTACTTCAAAATCGTAATGTATTATGTATTACTTATTACTGTCATTTCAAAGTCATTTGTTACATTATAATATTACTGCCTCTGAATTTTAACTTTACACTACTATTGTATTACTTTTAGGGTTGGGTATCGTTTGGGTTTTATCCGATACCGGTGCTAAAACGATACTTTTAAAACGGTGCCTGAACCGGTACTTTTTTTTTAAAATATTTTAAATTAAAATGGTCTAAAGCATGAATTGCTTTTTTTATTGAGGAGACAAATTTGAACATGAAATTGAACTGTTATATTCAATTTACTATCAATATCTCATTGCCCCTATGAATAATACATTTAAATGTTAAAACAGCTTGCCATGCATGCACACACAATGGTAAGCTCTGCTTTCAAGTTTACCCAGTGTAGGCGGTTTGCCATAAGGTATGTTAAAACCGCTTGCCATAAAACTGGCAGGTCATGGACAACGGCATTTGCAAGCAAGCTAATCTAACAGGGACTCTACTTTCCAGTTAATTCAGTGTGTTGCCAAATGCTTCAAGAAATTGTATGTCTTAACCCATAACACGCAGTAGTTTTGAACATGTTAGGCTACATGTCGGTGTTGAAGTGTTAAGATTCCCAGCAGAAGGCATTTTAACAGCAACTATGGCTATGCGCTAACACCAGTCAGCTGAGTTTAATTAGCGATAACGTACGGAGATGGTTTCGTAGCCTCTTTGACAGCTCAGTGACATCAGGTATGTAACCTACATATTTGTTTTTGCCAGCTAACTTTTAACATGATCTTCATATTCATTGTGATGCTATATGGACCTCATGCACATGAAGATTAATATCATGCCATTATGTTGTTTAACACACCGTGAAATAAAGTTTTCACCTTACAACTTTGCTAATAACATTTCAAATAAATGTCAGTTAGCGCATTAGCAAGGATATTGTGTAACGTATAGGCTAGGCTAGCCTACTGTTGATGTTGTTTCATAGCCTTTTGCTTGTGTGTAGTTAGGCCCACTGCTAGATTTTGACAGGAGCTCGCGATATCGATTTAAAGTAAGCTACTTGGGCTCACGCAAGCTGTCAAACACTGTCCACTCATGTGGTGCACCCCTCTGGTTTATACATCCAGTGTTTATCATCTTACTGTATCTGGATGTGTTGCTATCAGAGCAAGACGTTAGAGATGGCGCATGACATGCAGTGATGCCTCGTATTAAAAAAAAAAAAAAAACGCTTTTTAAGCACCGAAATGAGGCACCGAAATTCACGTTGTTATTCGATGCAGTTACTACCGTTTGTGTCGGCACCGGTGCCATATTAGAACAGTGTTTCGGTGCCCAACCCTTATTACTTTTATTAAGTTACTTTTACCAAAATATCTAGAAATATGGATTTGGAATTCTAAATGCAGTTTATTATGCTCACTGCAGCTCATTGCACTTCTAATAGAGGGTGATGTGGTATAACATAATGACTGAGCTAGGCTTAAGGCAAACAACAGTAGAATGCAATAGGCGCAGTGATGGCTCATGATGCAATACAAGGAACAATCATAGCCAGAACGTTGTTAAAAGCAGATAAAAGGTCGAAGTCTGGTCAATTGTGATAGAAATGCTGTAACTTAGGCTTAGTAGGCTTAGGCCTACTCATTAAAATCAACAGAGAGCCCACTACCTGTATATTGTAACCCAAAACTTGTCAAGATAGGCTACACAGTGCCGCTGCTGGCCATTTTGGTGCCCTAACTGGTGAAATACAATATTAACCTAAGTATGTCATCATATGGCCAACTATAAAGATGTAATCTGCCTGTTCCCAGGGATGGGTAGTATTTCTGAAACATGTACTATGTATTTCAAATACAAAATAGGATTTTGTCATTTGTATTTTATTGGGTTGAAGGAAATGGCTCTGTATTTTGTATCAAAATAACTTTATTGGTGTGTATTTTTATATTTTAAAAATACTGCAAAATACTATATGTGAAAAACTGTTAGTAACTAATTGGTAATTAGGCAACAATGGTTTATTTTTATCGCAATCAGCTAATGTGAGAACAGCTGTGTTCAAAGACACTCACAGCTTTTCAGTGACGGCTATTGTTGAAGCATCAGCTCTGGTCTGAAGCACTGGTGTGAAGTCATACGCAAGTAAAGATGAGCAAGTTTACCTGTGCAAGTTCACATAAGGACACCGACAAAGGCAACCCTGTCCTATTGTCTCCATGCCAATCTTTAAAGCGATGGTTCGGAGTAATTTTACCCTAGGGTTCTTTGCACCATGACCCCGAGCCAAACACCCTCCCAGAACCTTTTTTCCCCTGGTCGAGTAGCGCCGTCAGAAACGAATGACGTTCTGCAGTCATGATGGAACCAACTTTTATCTCGTAAATTACCCCACTAATAATGCCCTAAATGGTACGAAACTTCTGCAGTAGTACAACTACGACATTTAGTCCAATAACGAGGCATTAGAAAGTTTGTAAGTGCACCAGGAGTTTATTTAAATAAGACTTGCCTGATTATCTGCTACTATACCGCTGCGTCAACGTTTCTTCCGTGATTTGGGAAAAGCCTGTAAAAGTCCTTGCAGGAAGCGATTACATCAACGTTTTTTGGTATATCCAGTTTTAAATATTTTTTTTTTCCGAAGTGTTTACAACTTAGTAATAACTAATAATTGTTGCAAACTGGACTACGAACAAAATATTAGTGCATTCCTGGATCTACATCCTTATGCATGCTTCCTGCCAGGACTTTTACAGGCTTTTCCCAAATCACGGAAGAAACGTCGATGCAGCGGTATAGTAGCAGATAATCAGGCAAGTCTTATTTAAATAAACTCCTGGTGCACTTACTGAATTATTCTTCTGATCACACTGATGACGGGCCAAATTGTATTGTTTTTTACTGTTTTAATAGGCTAAATGTTTGGGATAAAAAAAAGCTTTTTTTGCAGTGCTTCCATACTTCCTTGAAAAAAGTATTTTGAGTATTTTCTAAAATACAAAAATACAGTATTTTATGTTGCTACATATGGTTACTGTATTTTGTAGTTTATTTTGATACATTAAAAATGAGGGTATTAGGTATTTTATTTTGAAATACATTCTGATGTACTTTTGCCCATCCCTGCCTGTTCTCAGCATTAGCACAACACTTTGCGATGGTTAGCTTGTCACCTGTGACGATATATGCTAGGCCTAAGTGACTGACCTATCTGGGTGCGTTTGGAGATGCCTGA
The DNA here is from genome assembly GCF_046254945.1 of Alosa pseudoharengus. Classification (NCBI taxonomy): domain Eukaryota; kingdom Metazoa; phylum Chordata; class Actinopteri; order Clupeiformes; family Clupeidae; genus Alosa; species Alosa pseudoharengus. The sequence continues at coordinate 34,008,560 of NW_027468609.1, read as the reverse complement.
TGAAATCAGACATTGTTGAATAGGCATAATTTATCCTGGTGCCACACACCTTGCATGTAGCTGTTCGCTTATTTCCTCTGTGCACGAAGTTTTTGTAACCGAAAGTAATGATAAAAGGCACAACTCCGGGAGGACTTCTTGTCGCCATGGTCAATGTATTTATGTCTGTGAGTGGAGTCACAAGTCAAGTCTGAAGTCACTGTTTTTGCGACCTAAGTCCAAGTCCCCATCTTTTTTACATTTCTATCCCTTCTTTCTCTTTAATTCAAGTTCACAGCACTAAGCTGACATGAAGAGCATTTATGCTTTATCAAGAATCAAAAAGATTAGCGTGGCACCGCTCTAGATGTGTCATTAAATTAATTGTGCTATTTCACGATGTATAGAGATCGTTCGGTTTCACACACAAAGTGCACTTAACTGTTCTTCATATCCTAATTGTCTCTGACAAATTGAAAATAATGAGCGTATAGGCTTATGTCCATCGAGTCAGTTGCAGCCAGCCAGTCATCTTCAACCAGTAACAGGAGATACGTTCTGCTATTTGCACAGTTGTTTGCGAATATGTATTAAAACATAACACCACTTAATTTCAGGTTAAAATGTAATGCGCATTACTGAAGTTTGTACCGAGTAAAATATTACCGAATTGTTTTTTGTAATGCCTTACATTACCGCGTTACAGCAAAAAGCAATATATTACAGTAATTACATTACTTTTGTAACTTGTTACTCCCAACACTGATAAGGATACATATCCTTCTCTTCTCTGTGTGCATTAACACTATTAGCCTAGCTTAGCATAATTCACTGGAAGTGGGTTAGACCAGCTAGCCTATAGCTAAAAATGAGCTCTTAGGACTGTTGCATGCAGGGTGCGATTTGTGTAAAAACCAGAGGGGGGGATGATTTTGAATAAGTACAATAAGGGTTGTAAACCCCCCCCCCCCCCCCCCCCAAAAAAAAAAAACGATTCGTAGCCTAGTAATGTCATGGCTAATAATACCCTATATTATTTTTGCCACCTTTGTAACATTTTAGTTTTAGTTTACCGTGGTGTATGACTTTAAACAGCGAGTGTGCTAGGTATGATGATCAGCTCCTCTAATGCAGGGTAGGACTACGTTTTGACAAGCATACAAATTCACCTTGTTCTTGCCCCATCTGAAATGACTTCTCTACTTTTGCTGCCTCCATCCTTTCTGTAAGCGCTTTCAGATATAACCTCCGGAGTACATGCGGAGGTTTGTCAAACGGAGGTCCTACCCTTCGGATGATTCAGATATGATGCTAACCTGCGGACCTAATACTGACCTTATACGGACGTATCTGTGAACGACATACACGCACATTACAGAATCTCTGTGTGGTTGTCGAGTGAGGGGTGGGGGCTTATAGAGTTCACAAGCTGCGAGATATGACGCAGAATATATGCGGCCGCTGCCTGTCACAGCTGCTTTTTGTTTAAAAAGTGTAGCCTATGCATTATAGGCTAAAGAAGAGAAATCTATTGTGCGTAGGCTAATACTTGAAGTAGGATAGTCACGTAAGTGCGCACATACAGTATTTGTATGTGTGCTTCGAATAAACACATTTATCTGTTTTCAACGTTATGTACCAGAATCTGGTTTGAGTTGGAGAGAGAGCATGCACACACTTTATGGTAGGCTACCAGCCAATTCAGTAGGCTAACTCAAGACTTCAAGGCCATCATACAACGTTTTTAAGCAACAAACAAAATACTAACATAACAGTGAAGTTTTTTCATGGTTTATTTCTCCCCTAGCATGATATGATTTGAATTTAGACAGCTACGCCATTTCACCGCGGTGTATGAGTAGGCCTAAGAGCAAGAAGTTTTATAATGCCCTTGCCACTCCGACTCATCAATAAAAACTGCGCGCACACACACCAGACCACTTGACTTTACATCATTAAACTATTTCAGTATATTGCTTTTCTGATTGTCAAAACCACACCTAACTTATGGCGTCTCCACTCCACAGCAAAAGTGTCCTAACCACGTTACAGCTGTTTCTATCTGAGCGACTCCAATAGTGAAAGGATTTCAGTGTCATATTTCGGTGGCACTAGCTAAGCTGTCGTGGAACTCGAGATGACATGTCTACTGATAAGCAACAGGTCTCACCAACACGAAATTCTAATTGCAAAAGATGCATCCTACCTCATCTGTTGTACTGTAGTTATTCGAAATTGGGCTTTTCACAATCCAACGATATATCCAAAGTGCGAATTAGTTGGTGATGGTCTATGAAAACTGCCAGTAGGCTATGCATGCTACACGGAGTTCTGACAGGGCTGTGCATGGCCTAATAAGCAGGCAAGATAACCCACGATCGCCATGGTTTCGTTGTCAATTCGTGTTTGTGGTAATAATGACAGCAACAATAAAACCATCTGTATCTTACGATCTTCATCATTCTTGACAGATCACCAGCCTCCTCTGGATGGTCATGTGCATAGCCTATAGCCTACCTTTAGTTTTCATTTAGATTTTAAACACGAATCTACTGTCTTTACTGCCGGGAGAGAAAAAAAATCCTGTATTCTTTTCTGTAGCCTAATTCTGCCTAAGGCTATGCAATGAACAGAAAACCGTGTTGGCTAACAATTTATTAAATACTCCTGTTATTGTCATCAACGACGTCGCTGTAGGCTACTGCCTTTTCAGCGCCTTCTGCTTATGACGATTCAGTCTTTTGAATTCGTTTGGCCTTGCCATGCAGTTGTAGGCTACAACGTGCCGTTCCCTTCATGTGTTCTATCAAAATGACAGTAGCTCCATGATGTCTGCATCTTTCCAGGTCGGAGATTTTCTGGACAGCACTATGCCACTCCATCATAACACTGGCATTTAAGTCAGATCTAACCACATGGACGCACGAAAGAAACGTCACCAACACGCCCTCTCACTAGGTGTGATTTTAACCGCATGTTCTACTTCTCGTTCAGACACAGCACATTTACATAATGTCCGGAGGAAATACTAGGGGGGGGGAGGGGAGTAGTATAAACACCGGGTGAATTCGGACTTCCATATGACCGGTTATGTCGTTCAGATATACGGCCCCACCGTTTAACATCGGCAGAACCTCCGGTCTTACACGTATGTCTGAAAGCGCTTTGTATTTGTTGTGTAAAAAAACGTTGGCACTGAAGTTAGTGAATTGGCTAACAGTGTTAGTTGGTAACCAAATAGCCTACACATTGCGCTACACGCTGCGTAGGCTACGTGCATTCTCTCTCCTGCTGATTTGCGTTCAGTAGCCAAGTGCGTAATATTGCAAAAGTTGAAAAAATAAATGTGTTTATTGTAGCCTACAGACAATAAATAGCCTATCATACTGTCAGTTAATTGCCTACAGTGCAGTGAAGAGTTTGGAGAGTAAAGTTATAGGGCAACTTGAAGTTTTATGAAAATAATTTACGAACCAGAACATAAAGACCATGAAGCTTCTATTTCTTGCAGCTGTTAAAACAACCGCTAGATACTTGAAATACCCACCAACATTCGTTTTTGCAGTACAGATTATTTCTAAAAGTTATTTGTCTACTACTGGCTGATTTATCAAACGAGTGCTTTCTCGTTCGTCCCCCGCAAACTACAGGTGTTTCGGTAGAGAGCCACTGAATAAGCGATGCCAAGCAATTTCTGTAACACTTTTTGTGACATTCAGCAAATATCTCATCATAAGATCCTAATGTAATGTAAGTTCCTTCGGACAATAGGCCTACGTTCTACTCTACGTGCAGTTGTCCTCCATCTCAGTTGCATCAGTTTTCTAATTTTGAAGGTTCTAAAACATTATGCTTCACTGAATCCTTTTCGTTTTCTTTCATTTGTTCAGCTAACTTCTCCATTGAACCTAGCCATTTATGATGGATTACACACTTGACATTCTGAAATGTCCTGCACGATCAAGGCCAAATTAAGTTATCACGCAGCCACTGTGTCAGCAGCATCAGTGCTGACGGTGACGGTGCATTTCTGATGTCAGATTATTATGTAGGCTAGCCTACTAGACTGTTCTCCCGTTGCAGCGCTTTACTTATATGAAGTAGCATTAATCAATATGAGGGGCAGAGGGGGATAAATGTTGTCCCGCCCGACGATAAAAATAATTTAGCAGAGGTAGGAATAGGAAAACCAGAGGTGGGGAAATCCTCACCATCCCCCCCCTACAAATCGCACCCTGGTTGCATGTCTTATACAATATTTAATTAGTGCAATAAGGGGAAATCTCAAGCATGCAGAGCCCATGAAGGATCCTCTAGTCAAGATGCAGACGGTTGTTTCACACACTCAAAACTCATTCTGCATGCACAGTGAAGCCTTTGGTGGGTATCCGACAACAAGTTGCCCTTTTCCATTCATAAGGAAAAAAGCCCCCGCTCTAGCCTCGAGCCCAGCGCCAGCTGAACAGCCTCCATTATTGTGTCCAGCGAGTACACAAGCATACAAACAAAAACACAGAGACAAACAAAGCCATTTCTCACCTGTCAGAATGGACTGGTCCACCCGCAGTGTGGTGGACTTGATTGAAGTGAGGCGGATGTCGGCAGGAACTTTGTCACCCACTGCAGGAAACGGAGACAGAGAAGCATGGATAAGCAAACAAAACAGACACTGCACGTTTTTTCCCTTTTTCTTTCTCTTCTCATTTTTCTTTTTTGGGTTTTACATCAGTTGGTTACACACAGCCAAGGGCAACATCATCATGTGAGAAATGATTGACGTCACATCTCTCGATGGATAGCAATCAAGTGGAGGACGTTCTTACTTGGCCCAATCATCTCTGCAAATATTTATCCTTTGTTTGGGGTCGAGGGAATTCATATGAAAACATTACTTTAAAGTCAGTAATGACAGCAGACCAAATAACCCAAAACTGTTCCAAAATGATGGCGCCATCTAACAGCTAAACACATGTTGTTCATCTGGTCTGTTGATTGTTTGAAAAAACAAGGGCTTCCTCAATAATGCAATTATAAACTCCCTAAAAATATAAAGCTTTACTTCGTCATATTTTAATCGAGTCCAGCTCTCAAGGCCAGATTTGTCTACTTTGAGCAACTGGGGGGGGGGGGATTCTGGCTGCCACAGGATAACTGTCCATCATAAGCGTCCTCCCAACAGCCCCCTCATGGCACCTCAGCCTAAAAGCTGACAGCCTGCACACCAGGCACTGCAGTTTCCAGCACATTACAAGTGAGAAAAGCACTGTACAGCAGGTCCATTTCAGGGTCAACCACTTGACACAACACTTTTTTCCTGAAGGTTTAAAACTGCCATGTAAACTGCCATGTGAAAACTAAGGGGAAGACGATGGTTGTTCACAGGACACAAACACTAAAGGATAACTACAATTTCTAGTCCTGGCCTAGACACCAAGAATAATTTTTTTATATATTATTACAGTGCTATGAGGGGTTCTGAGGTCCGTTGTGTGGTGCTGTTTAGTGCCTTAAGTACACATATGATATTTGTTGATCGTCATCATTGATATTTGATATTGTGCTGACATTTTTATTACCTTTTCGCTTAATTTTGGCTTACCATCTTTTAAAAGCTGCTTACTGTTAATTTTAAGTATCGCAAGGTTCTTATTCCGCAAGTCACCAAATATTGTAACCATAACCACATGAAATGCAATCACAGAGGCCATCAACAACCCGCTATAGTAATGTAGTTACACTGTAACAAGAGTAATCATATAAAGTGCAGCCTCTTCACTGCCTTTGTATCCGGATTTACTACCCATAACAATGTTCTACAATGCCACAGAAAACTCTTGACCTGAATCAAATATCCTACTTCGACAAAATCTTCCATGGGTAATAAACAAAATAAACCATAAATTATGTGAACTTTAATAAGGCTGTGAAAAAAAAACCCTCTTCAAGTCACATTTTCTGCCAACAGCAGTCAGCCAAAACACTAAATAGTGAGGTCCTTTTAGTATTTTGAATTACACATACAATGTTTCCCTTTTCAAGTGAAGAAAGCCGCAGTTTGTTTCATAACTGTATAATAATGTCAATTCAAAATTGCAATGACACATCACATCATATGTGAAATTCATGGTGCAATTCAAACAGGACCAAAAAATAATTTCTCGGCCCATTTACAATTGCTTGTCCCCCCCCCCCCCCAAAAGTAAGGTCTAAGGACCGAAAGCAGAAAAGCAGAACTTAGGCCCTCTTCCATGAATAATTTAAGTGTACCTCTATAGATCCTGGAATAACAACAGAAGTAAACTAGGCCTAGTGAAAAATGAGTCACCATGGACAACCAACAGTGTTCTGCTGTTGTCCCTTTTCATTTGATGGGGAAAATGAACTATTGACTGGATCTCATACAGAGGCACACAGGTGATAAAGATTATGGGGCAGCATGCTCATCCTTATCTATGCTGGGGGAAACTGATTAGGATCTACTGAGGCCTGGACGGACGACGAACAAGTCTCACAAGTGTACCGTCGTTGACTTACTTGTAGCTATTTGTGTGTTAAGACACCCAAAAAGGTCACTCTTTTTTTTGCAGAAGCCCCTGCTCGAGAGAGAGGAATGTGATGCATTAACCTGCAAAATGTTCCATTACACTCCATTCTGAGGGCCAAAAATAGAGCACTCTTCATTCTTTCCACAAACAGAGTGGGCTGCAGGGATTGGCAGAGAAATAAATGCAAATGTAAACACCTAGTCATCTCCCTTTCAACCAAACCACTGGAATCAATGAGAGAAAAGACAGATAACACCCATTTAAGCCCTGCCGTCTTATTGGCCCCAGGCGAGGAGGGGGAGGGGGGGGGGGTCAAATTCTCCCCCACCTTTCTTCCTCTGTCCATTATTATTGGTTTAAAAAATAAAACAGATGTGGTTATGAGGTTAAATATTAGCTTTTGAAGCCTGTACATACATCACTCCCTAAACAAGACTGTATTTACACCTATAAAAGCAGAGAATGCTGGTGTAGTTCTTCTAGATGGAACAACACATAACATGAATGGATTCATAACACTGCCAGGAAGAGTGGAACTGGAAAGAACTGGGAGATTAGCTTGTTATCATAATAAACTTTAAACTGCGCCACAGGAATAAGAGGTGTAACAGCTGTAACCTCATCCGCACCTGCTGCGGACAGGAACCCCTATGCATTATGTAAAACATTAGAGCCAAATCAACATGCGCGCCATGGCTGGCGTACTGCAGTTTAAGGGGACAGCTGCCATGGCCTGTGTCAGCCTGACCTTCCAGCTTGGTACCCCTGATGTTACAGAACACCGCACACCCACAATGTGCCCAAGTGGGCATGTACAGCACAGGTCAGCTACTGTTGGCACACCAAAGACCAGACTTTTTTTTTTTTTTTTTTTTAAATGATTTTTCTCCATTTCTCTGAACCAGTTTATAAAAATACACTGTCAAAATACCCCCAACCCACCGAAGTATGAAATATGGAACATGTGTGCGATATATAGTCGTTGCGCTCAAATAAGGGGGTCAGATATAGTTGGCTAGCCTATATTTATCAGACCAGGAGAGCTGATCTCCTTGAAAGAGAACTCTCCTTGAAAAAGAGACAGAAAGAAGGTCACCTTGCACCACAGCCTGGGTAACTAACAGGGGCTTGATCCGCTGGTGCGGACTCATGTTGAGCAGTGTTTCTACCCAGGTCTGAAGCCGTGACCTGTCTTCTGTTGGTAGCTGGGTGGCTGGGGGAATGCAGGAAAGGCAGCGCCTTATCTCTATAATGTTGATGAAATTGGGATGCACTTCCTCTCGAGCCAGTTATTCTCCATTCCAGTGACACAGACACACACCTAACTGACTTTCTTGTGTCTCCTCATGTCTCAGCCTCCCTCGCTCTTCCCATCTCAAGTGTGGATGTGAGGAGACAGTCGAGACCATGTGCTGATGTGTTAAGCAGGCTCGATTAGTGGCAGCTGACGTTGGGCTCTCGAGGCTGTCCGGCTGGGGCTTTAAATAGCAGCTGGTTTCTCAGTAACAGGCTATGCCTTCCAGGTGCAGCTCCTCCTCAGTTCAAAGGGCCATACATTGAAAGTTTCCCCACAAAACATCCCAACCAAGAGTCGATGAGCAAACCCTTCGACTCTATCAGATGAAACAAGAGTGCAAAAACCTCAGGCAAAGGTCTACTTAAGGACAGTGTATTTACACAGTGTCTTGAACAACTGTTAAGAGTAGAGTACTCCTAAGCCTTTGAAGAAACAGGCTGCTAATGCGGGCTTTCTTATGAAAATACACAGCTGCAATATTAGATTGGATAATTGCTAGCTACTTAAAGGGACTCAAATGACCAAATAAATATTCTCAGGAACAAGGGAATAGGATGTGTTGACTAATCTGTAATAAAACATTAACAGCCTGTTAAGGGACACCAACTACATATCCAATACTAGTGCTGGGCGGTATGAACAAAAATGTATATCACGGTATTTTTCAAAATTCTTACGGTTTCACGGTATATGACGGTATTTTTTTTACCATGCATAATCAGATGTTCACAGCATTTTCTACAGGTTGAGAGAGGAATTGCTGCAGTACATTGACTAAGGATGGTCTATTTTACTGTCATGATGTAGAATAACTCCACACTAGTGGTAATGCAGTTTTGCATGGCCCCAGAAAATGATGCTGTTTACAAAGAGCCACTCATGATTCTAATAAAGAATCTAATCAGAATGCAAGGACAATTGCAGTCAAAATACAGAACTTTTACTGTGCAAATTTCACAAGTAGCCTACATCTTGTATAAAACCAATACAAAAAGTAGTGCAACTTGCAATAATTATACTTTTTTGAAAATGATACAATTTAAAATAAAACCTCTCTGTTAATATGCTTACTCTGTCAAATAGGCCTATCAGAAATGTATTGTTATTGTGTGGTTTACATGACGTTAGTGGTAGGCTAACGTTAACTTCATGTGGATGTGGATGTCTTGTTAGCCTGCCATGAGCTTCGGTTCGGTTGGCAAAACATTAACAAAAACGTTCGTTTTGGTGCACTGATGACAGTCAGGATCATTTCTATCTAGCCAGCTAGTATTGCTCAGTGCATGTCTATAACATGCTTTACTTGCTACCTGGATAATTTCTGCGAATACTCTTAAGGTGAGATGAATAAGATCATTAAACTTCACTGTGTTCGGTGGGTTGCTAACTAACGACATCACCTACTAGCCAGCTAGTTACAGCTGTTAAACAATCTCAATAGAATTTTCGTGACGGTAGGCTAAATCCTTTTCAATGCAGTATGTATCCCTTAACGTTTTTCCTTAACTAAAGAAACAATTTAAGGTATTATTCTGTGCAACACCATTAAATAAACCCCTTACCTAAGGAGAAATTAAGCCTTAAGGGTCATACTTCAGGGGAAAAACTTAAGGTGTTTTGTGTTTACCCTCACTATGCCTCGCAGTGGCACCATGCGTGCGTGTGAAAAAAGTCCCGTCTGAAACACTGTCGCGCAGCGTTCCAAATGTTGTGTAACCAAATACACCGGTATGTCGGTATATTAAAAATTCATATCATAACGAAAATATACACCGGTATACGGTGTGAACCGGTATACCGCCCAGCACTATCCAATACAGAAAGGAGGGTCTACATTAAGGAATCTTTAACGACCCGAGCCCTATGCCTTAACTCTTCCACAGTTCCTGGAAGAGACGTGCCACTTCCTGTAGCCTGTGACACACAAGAGTGTTTGTGTTCCAGAGGCTCACCCCAGCCTCGGGCCCGGCCGACCCGCACGTAGGCCCCTCTTCCTGGGACTGAGGGATCTGCACAAGCTCCCTTGGGAGGACAGCTTTCTAAAGAACTTGCCCTGGTGTCGAGAGAGAAACACGGCAGCAAGTGACCTTGCAGCACCCTCGAGGCCAAGGGGGACTAGACACGCACACACACACACACACGTTGAAGTCCAAACGCAAGCGATGTCTGCAGCTGCTACACAGAGACCTGGGTCTGCTCCCAGCAGGGTGAGGCGGCACATCCCAGGCCTTTCCTTCCTTCCTCTTATTTTAATAGATATATATTTATTTATTTTGGGGCTTTTTATGCCTTTAATGTGATAGGACAGTTGAGAATGACAGGAAGGGAGTGGGAGAGAGTCGGAGTGGGATCTGGAAAGGATCACGGGGCGGGAATCGAACCCAGGCCGCCGGCGTACGGTGCAGGTGCCCCAGCCAGTTGCGCCACGGCTGGGGCCCTCATTCCACTTCTTTTAAGACATGGGGGAGAAAATTGCCACCTTCTGGCATGATGAGATTATCGGTCTCTTCAGATCTGGAAAGCTTCTAAATGAATGTTCCCATCACAAGTCTATGTCTAGTCCAGGGCTCCAGAGTGCGACCAACTTTTTCAAAAGTGCGACTAAAAAAAAATCGGAGGTGCGACCAGCTATTCGAGAGAGGAAAAAGTGTCCACATTGAAACTCTACCTTTGGTTCAATAACAGAGAGAGACGTCAGATAAACAGAGTGGATGTAGTTGCATTACAGTGTGGTCACATAGGCCGAGATAAATGTCCCCTCGCCACTGCCTTTCGGCGGCTGGCAGCAGCAAACCGATCAGAAGAGTCCGAGATGATGATCAAGTTTATCGTTGCCTACGATAGGCCTAGTGAAACTTCCCTTCACCAAGTTCTGTCCGAAATAATTATTCACCAGAAAAATAGTTTGAACGTAAACCCGACGCACAGTAATGCCACTTGCGCAGGAGTCATTGCAGATGAAAAGAAGTCTTAAAATTGCGAACAATGCATACAAGGCCTTCCCGAACGACAGAGATACAGATATCGCCGAAAAGGGGTGCATCATTGACCGCAGTTACATGCAGGGAGTAACCCGGTTTTCAACAGCAATATTCGTTTTGCGCGCGAGTTGTGTAAACTCATTCTGATAGCATCAATCAATTTAATCCGGTATTTGGCGCAAACCGAATATCGCTGCTACATTTAAAGCCCGAATATTCCCTGCATGTATAACTGTAGTCATTGTGTACGGTGAATTGAATGGACACATTTAGATCTAGCATGGCAAGTCATTGCAATAGCCTATAATAATAGGCCTACCATTTCGTTACTGCATTAACCATAGTGATGTTCTTATTGAAAATTTAATACTAAAATTAAAAAGTAAATTGCATTGTGGGGCTGTCAAATGATTATTGCAATCATTGCAAAATCACATTGGAACATCTCTTGAAATTGTGCTTAAATACATTTCTATGGAAGATGCTAGCATGGCGAGCTGGTTTAGCCAAGGCCTAAAGATCATGAAGGATAGTATGTAAGACATTGAGCCATGAGATGTGCAGTTTGAAGCCCTTAAAAGACGTGCACTGTTAATTTACTCACTGTTATTTTTATTTATCACCCGGAGAGAAGAAATACTCTTTTCTGATTGGCTGGCGGGTGGCCTTTAGTTCTGAATAACAGGACACCGTTCCATATCAATGCTTATGAATGGTAACTATAACAACGATAGTAGGACGACGGTTGCAGCGCTCTAGAATCGTTTGGTTGCAGGCTTCCCAACAATGGAATCAACTGTAAACAAGCTAACTGTCCATGCTAAAGTTGTACAACAAGCTGAACTAGTGAGCTTCTTTTTAAACAGAACCGCGTGTTTCCAGTGTTTACAGTGGCAACCGGGTGATAAGCGGGATAACGGCCTTCGAGGTGTGTCCTGTTATACGGAATTAATGGACTTGGGCGGAGGCAAGTGGGCGCTGCGAATCGGGGAGTTTTTGCCCCTCGCCCTCGTCCATTAATTACATATAACAGGACACCTCGGTGGCCGTTATCCCTTACTTAATTCATCTTGAGATGTTTTAAGTTTAAATATCAGCTCAATGAAGCACTTAAAGCACCAACACTTCATTAAGTTACTTTTCTCATAGAATTGTAAATCATAAGTCATAGGACAACCTATCTAGGACAGTAATTAAGAAAAAAGTGAACCTGCTGCGGTGTTAAATGCGATGTGGTTGAAAATTTGGGTGCACCTAACTTTTGTGCTGGTGCACCTAAGAAAAAGAGTTAGGCGCACCAGTGCAACCAGTGCAAAAAGTTAGTCTGGAGCCCTGTAGTCTATGCGTACTCTTTCTCTTTCCTCTTCCTTCTACTCTAGCTGACTGACTCAGTTGTGGTTGAAGCCACAGAGTTGAGGTGATAGAACGTGCTGCTGAGTTTCCGTCACAACGTTACAGCGGGTTATGCAAAACGGAAGCAAAGGCTGAACTGGGGGAGGAACAGAGTTCGTATGTTTGACAAGCACGAGGGGTCAAGGTGAGGCAAAACGATAACCAGAGTCTCTCGTCAAATGGCGGATCAACCAAGGGGAAATCAAAGCGCTGGCTGTTTGTGTGTTCTTCTGTTGTAGCAGCCAAACAGACTGAAAGTCTCAGAAGCTGTTGGAGCCCTGGGAGGGTAAATACAAAAGTGTGCAGAGGAAATTAACAAGAGATGAGACGTTGTGACTGGTACAGACATAAAAAATGAAAGGGGGAGGGGGGGGACATGACTAAACAAAAAAAGAACAAAGAACGAGTAAGCGGAACACAATAAAAACAATAAAATAAAAATAAATATCAAAGTCAATGAATGAATGAAGAATGTCAAAGACAACTAACAATGCTTTCATGAAGAGGCTTTGAGTAACCCTGGCGACAAGTGCACTCTGGCTACACTCCCTACCATCTGTGTGCTGGGGCCGGGAGAGTGAGCGCGCCTGTGACTGACATCTCCTCAGCACCCTCGAGCCCACACTCAGCTGGGTCAGGGGACGGCCAGCCAGGCAACCAGCCATGGCAGCAGGTGCTGAAGGCAGGCGACTAATGTTTCTGGCACTTCTCGCTGCTGACGCTTAAGGTCAAGCCCTTGCTGATGGGCTTAGCGTCAGCACCGTCCGCTTTTTACCTCCTCCACCACCACCACCAACACCCAGACCCCCCCCCACCCCTACCCTCCAGGCTCGAGAGGAACTGGTCTGCACTTTGCCAACCATTCTGTTTTCTCTCTCTGCCTGTCACTCCCCTCCGTTCCCCCTCTCTCCACCTACACCACCCCCCAGGGTTACTGCAGCACTGTTGGAGAGTCTGAAGGTCAGAGCCCTGCACTCTCCAAGGGACGCACACGACAGAGGTTGCAGTCAACAATCACATAGCTCTCTCATACTGCAGCAACTTACGTCACACCACCCCAGAGACCAGAGGGGTGGCAACTTACGTCACACTAAACCTTAAAGAACAGAGGGGTGGCAACTCAAATCAGATCCAGTGGGGCTCAAATGTTTAAATAATTTTCAGTGCTCAACATTCCATCATGTCAGAATAATTAGATCCAACGTCTATGCTAAAATGTGCATGCAATGTTGAAATGCTTTCAAGCAAGTATTGATTGAAAGACAGCACCAGTTGCCTCATCAGTATTCCGATCACATCTGCATCTATGTCGTCATGTTGCCATGACACAGAGCAGTTCACAAGTCCAAGTATTCTATTTGTACTCAGAATCTGCGCCATGAGCTCCATTTTCTCTAACAATTCAATTGGTAGAAGCTTACAGACAATCCATCTTACAAGAGACAGAAATCCACATCTCAATATACGATGACAATCAAAAATAGAGTGGGGAATTTCTGTTCAATTTCATTGCATATGATGTTGGCAGGATTGGAAGAGGATGGGAGAGATCTCTAGTAAAAGAGTGCAAAGATGTAACAGGAGCAGTAAATTGTGTGGGAGCTTCACCAGCCTTAGTGAGCTTTAGTGTCCTTTAAAATGTATGCGTGTGTTTGTATGAGTGAAAGAGAGAGAGAGTGTAGGAGGCTAGGTAGGTGTCTTCTTAAAAAGTAGTTGCCCTACAAGGTCATTCTGCTTTTTGTATATGTGTGAGTGTGTTTAAAAGTGTGTGTATGAGTCAGAGGAATGGAGAAAGAAAGAGAGAGAGAGAGAGAGAGAGAGAGAGAGAGAGAGAGAGACAGAGACAGAGAGAGAGACAGAGGTATGGACGGATATCTTCATTCATATTCACAGCTTAAGAGCGGGGAGGGGAAGGGGGACAATATCTGGTCCAGTGACTCATCTTTTACTCTTGAAGGAAGCAAGCAAGCAACAAGCAAGTCAGCCTGTGGAAGGAACGTATCTGTCTGAAAAAGTCGCACTGCTGCAGATCCCCCAGGCAAGAGAGGAGAGAGTAAGTGAGAGGGGGGGGAGAGAAAGAGAGAGAAAGAGAGAGCCAAAAGAGCAGGACAGAGAGACAGAGTGCAGCGGCCCCCTGTAGACTAAACTCTGCGTTTCAGGACAGCGATGCTTCCTGTGCTGTGCTGTGCAGTCATGGGGGAGCTGCAGGGACCCAGTCACCATCACTCTCCAGACCAGAGCATCTGCAGCGGGTCAGAGGGCTTGGGCTGGGGGACAAAACATCTGAGGCCACTAAGTGTGTATGTGTGCATCCAAGTGCTTGTTCCATCTAAAAAAAAAAAAAAAATTCTTACAGACTCCACGTCGTCCTCTGAAGAGCTCTTCAGAATTCATCCCTAAAGTATTACAGACCTCTCGCTCCTCCATCCCTTTTCCTGTTCACCCCCCCCCCACACACACACACACACACACTCTCCCCAGCTACTCAACTCCATCTTTAACTGACGGCTTGAGTGGTTAAAAAAAAATCAGTCTGCCGATTCAAGGGGCTCCTGGGACTGGAGACATCTCCCTCCTCATTCTCCTCCTCCTCCTGTTTGTCCTTCTCATGTCCGCCTTGTCCTTCACACAAGGAGAAAAATGCAAAACAGCCTCCCCCCTTCTCCTCCTGTCTCCAGCGCATACAGCCGGCAGCAGTCAATGCCTCACACGGAGGAGGGAAGGGGTGGAGAAGCTGTGACGCAAGAAAGGGTCTAGCCAATAGGAAAAAAGGCTGATGAGAGAGAGAGAGAATGAGAAATAGAGAGACAGAAATGGAAAGGCGAGAGAGGACCAATTATTGGATGGAGACTTGAAAAGCGCCAAGAAATGGAAGCCCGAGGGGACAAACTTGTTTTCTTTCTCTTTCTCCATCTCTCCTGCCTTCACAAGAATGCCTCAACATCCTGCTTTCTGTTCTCTATTCATGCCCCCAGATCACTCTCACCCATCAGTGCACCAGCGCACAGACTAGTACACACACACACACCCACCCACCCACGCTGGGTATTGTGTGTGTAAAAATTCAATCCTGAGTGACCTGGACCAGCTGTGTGTTAGTGTGCAGTTTGTGTGTGTCTGTCTGTCTCTAGAGCGTGTTATATAAGCAGCTGCCTCACCTGGGTGCTACTAATGCAGGGATTAGGAGGGGACGGGGTGGGAGATGGGAGAGTCTGGTCTGTAATGCTGACGGATGAGAACATACCGACACACACACGGGATCCGGCTCACCACAGACCCAAGCTTCTGTCCACACACACAAGGTCATGATGGTGCAAAACCTACGGTGAGGCAACTCTTATCCTCGATCGCTCGCTCCTAGAACAAAGCCAGCTAGTGCTGGGCGGTATACCGGTTCACACCGTATACCGGTGTATATTTTCGTTATGATATGAATTTTTAATATACCGCCATACCGGTGTATTTGATTACACAACGTTTGGAACGCTGCGCCGCACGACAGTGTTTCAGACGGGACTTTTTTCACACGCACGCATGGTGACACTGCGAGGCATAGTGAGGGTAAACACTAAACACCTGAAGTTTTTCCCCTGAAGTATGACCCTTAAGGCTTAATTTATCCTTAGATAAGGGGTTTATTTAGGGGGTTGCACAGAATACCTGAAATTGTTTCTTTAGTTAAGGAAAAACGTTAAGGGATACTGCATTGAAAGGGATTTACCTTCACGAAAATTCTATTGAGATTGTTCAACAGCTGTAACTAGCTGGCTAGTAGGTGATGTCGTTAGTTAGCAACCCACCTAACACAGTGAAGTGTAATGTACTTATCATTCATCTCACTTTAAGAATAGTCGCTGAAATTATCCAGGTAGCAAGTAAAGCATGTTATAGACATGCACTGAGCAATACTAGCTGGCTAGTTAGAATTATCCTGACTGTCATCAGTGCACCAAAACGAACTTTTTTGTTAATGTTTTGCCTAGCGAACCGAACCGAAGCTCATGGCAGGCTAACAAGACATCCACATCCACATGAAGTTAACGTTAGCCTACCACTAACGTCATGTAAACCGCACAATAACAATAAGGCATGTTTCTGATAGGCCTATTTGACAGAGTAAGCATATTAGCAGAGAGGTTTCATTTTAAATTGTATAATTTTCAAAAAAAGTATAAAGTTGCACTACTTTTTGTATTGGTTTTATAGGCTACAAGATGTTTGTGAAATTTGCACAGTAAAAGTTCTGTATTTTGACTGCAATTGTCTTTGCATTCTGATTAGATTCTTCATTAGAATCATGAGTAGCTCTTTGTAAACAGCATCATTTTCTGGGGCCATGCAAAACTGCATTACCACTAGTGTGGAGTTATTCTACATCATAACAGTAAAATAGACCATCCTTAGTCAATGTACTGCAGCAATTCCTCTCTCAACCTGTAGAAAATGCTGTGAACATCTGATTATGCATGGGGAAAAAATACCGTCATATACCGTGAAACCGTAAGAATTTTGAAAAATACCTTGATATACATTTTTGGTCATACCGCCCAGCACTAAAACCAGCTACATTCTTCATAGAATCAGAGAGTAAGACCAGTGATCACCAAACGGTGCCTAGAGGACCAGACCAGAGTGTACTGCATGTGTGGCAGACAAGATACTTTAATATCTGTGGCATCCTCAGACTATACGGAGAGAGGGATTTAACTTCAAAGGGAAATATGCTGAATAAGACCACTTCAAGAGAGGGGGGTTAATGAATAATTAGTCTTTCTTATCAACCCTCAGTTAGCTGCAGCAAATTCAATAATCCTAAATGTGGGGGGATACTTCAGAATGTTTTGGTTTCGAGAGGGGCTAACTGCATTTATGAATTACCACAGGTTACAGTTATTAAGGATGATTCACTTCAAACATCTGCTCTGACTGTACAAGTGGTTCTGGGATTACATTTGGAGGAAGGTTAGGGGAAAAAAAAAAAAAGAAAAAAAAAAAAAAAAAACAGGGCACAGCAACAGTGTCAGAGTGACTAAGAACTGCTTTGATGTGAAACCTGTTCGTCTGCAGCTTAGCTGAGACACCTAAATCCCTCCCGCCCCCCCAAAAACCTACTCCCACCACACACACACCAGAGCAGACATGGAGTATAAACACACTTGAGATGCATTAGGCTTGCAGTAGTAGTGTAAGCCTGTAGAGATTGAGGAAAACCAGTGCAGGCGTCAGTTGTGAGGCACTGGGGGATTGGCTGCCTTAGGCTGTATTGCGAGGCATTAATATCAGATACCCAAGAGGGAGAGGTGCTGGGCAGCCTCAGTCACTTCCAGAGGCTGTGCAAGGCCAGGGGGCACCTCATCATGACACAGACAAGAGATCACAGATATCTAAACACAAGATGGGCTCCATTTGTTGTGCCACAAGCAGAAGCAATGGCTGATGTTTCTGTTTGATTAAATAGGCGATACATATGGACACTAACATTCTTAAGTCCTTCTGTCCTAAACCCAGATGTGACGTACTGTGAACCTACTTACCATCACTGTATAGCAAACCCACAATATGTTGTGCCACAAGCAGCAGCAATGGCTGATGTTTCTGTTTGATTAAATAGGCGATTCATATGGACACTAACATTCTTAAGTCCTTCTCTCCTAAACCCAGATGTGACGTACTGTGAACTTACTTACCATCACTGTATAGCAAAGTCACAATATAAAACAGCTTTATCTTTGAAGGGAGTGTAACTGTGTGTGTGTGTGTGTGTGTGTGTGTAAGAGAGGGAAAAGAGAAAGAGATGGTTTCTTACCAGCCACCTCCACAATGTCTCCGGGGACAATGTCTCTGGCCTTGATGCGCTGCACACTCTTGCGATCCTGCCGGTACACCTTCCCCATCTCTGGCTCGTACTCTTTCAGGGCCTCAATGGCATTCTCTGCATTTCGCTCCTACAGAAAAAGATGGGAGAATGTTAAACATCAGCCCTCACTTTGAATTACCTCCTGATATAAAATGGTATGGAGAAGTATCCAACTAGGGATGTAACAATATGAAAATTTAACCTCACGCTTATAGTGACCAAAATTATCATGGTTTTCGGTATTATCGCGGTATAAAAAGATGCAGAGTGGCTACATGATACAGTCCAATTTTGCGGTGAAAATGTTCTGTCTTTAAAAATCAGGTGTAACCTAATCCGAATCGCAGTTAAATACATCAAATAGACAACAGAATCAGTAGGGCAGGGCTCTACAGTGCGCCCATTTCACTCGCACATGCGAGTAAAAATGATGCCGTGCGAGTGCAAAAAAATATTTACACTGGTGCGAATGACTTCTAACCATGTCAATGTTTGTCTACAAAATACACCGCAACATCGAGAAAAATTACTGGTGCAAACCATAGTCGCGAATGCAGCATAAAAACTACACCTCCCATCAACGTTAGCAGTTTCGCGTTGTGACTCGCTAGTAGTCGCTTCTATCAAATCCAAGAGCGCGCAGGAAAAAGCGGAAAGTTAGACTAGCCAGCCAAGATGCAAAGATTGAAGAAATTAGTTCTTCTATCCACCGAATTCATTGGATATAGGAGGAACAGGATGAGATTCTGAGAATGCAGTGAGAGAAGGAAAGGTAACCTAACATGCCTTTTAGCCCGGTTGACGTATTGGCTGCAATATGCAAAATATAGCTGTAGCGAACCGGCACAAAAGTAGCCTCCCGTAATACTCCCATTTTATTCAAAGGTAGAACGCTACTGACAACTCCAGGCTTCCACGCATGCTTGTTTGTTTACAAGCTGAAGTGCAAAACGAAAGTAGGCCTAACGTTTGCCTACTGCCCCCATCAATGCAGATATTTCAAATAAAAACTAAAAGTATAAAACATATATCCTTGATTAGCTTGGGTTTTTTGGAAGAGGAAATGGACTGTTTTAGTAGTAGTAGTAGTAGGCAGTATGCAGTCAGATAGGTCACCATGGGCATATTTGGATTAGCTATAGATGGATTCACAAATAAATCAATTAGCCTACATTTGGCAGGATACTTGATATACAGGCTAAATGCAAATATGGCAATGTATTATATTATTTTACATTAACAAAATGTAGGAAAATAGAACAGACTGAAAATAAAGTAGGCACTGATCTTTAAAATCCTGTTTCCTGTAGCCTAAATGTTGTCAGTCATTCTTAATATTCGCAATTGGTGCACTGGCATGTTTAACTGTTAGCTGCAGTATAATGTTAGATTATGTGTAAGTTAAGTACAGAACTGACTGTGCACCCACATTTTTGTCTGTGCTCCTAAATTTTTTAACTTGGGTGCACAAGTGCTCCAGTTTTTTTCATTGTACCAGGCCTACTGTATGTCAAAATCAAGCTTGGATGAAGCTGGGAAGGATTAAACACACGGTTTCCACACCGTGGTAATCAACTGCGATAACTATGATATTTGAAATGAAAATGGTAATTGTTGGTAATACCGGTAATCGTTACATCCCTATATCCGACTGTATCATATTTCATCAAAAGTGCAAGGCATTTTATCACAGCATTTTGAGCATTCCAGTAGCCAATTTAGATGGAATGGGCCCAACACAGAATGCTAAAAATGTCATCACCACAATCAAATCTTCAAGAGACAGGAATACTTTTGGTCTTAATGTAATAACCTGGCCTTAAAAGAGAAAAACATGACCGCAACAAAACTCTTAGATGCCACCAAAATAGGCCAAAAACAAGTTAATCACAACCAGACCCATGATGTTGTCAGTGATGCTTTGCAGGCAGAACTGCGGATGAGAATCTGGGAAGCGCATTGTTGTACTAGTTTCGCCAAACCAAACAAACAGCAAAAAATAGCCCTGCCTTTATGGGGTGAGTGTGCGTGTGTGTGTGTCACTGAGAATCTGTGTTTGTTACCACAATGCATTCCCCCTGTTCCAGCCAGCCTGGGAATGCATGCTCATAAAAGCCCAAAGGTCAGAGCATGGCATCAGATATGACGCCATTCAATCTGGCCTAGCCTCCCTCCCTCCCTTCCAAAACTCCATTTTAGAGTTCCTGGAGCTGAATGACCTTTCCACGACCTTTCCTGGTTGAGTGGGATAGTTCCCATGGGACACTGGGCAGTGAGCGCACCCTCTGGTTTAGGTTTTAGCAAAAGACTTGGAGTCTTGCTTTTCAAAGAGCTGGTAGCTTGAATGAAGATCACCTACTTGGTCTGAAGCACCATAAGGGAACCATTAAGGCACAATTTGGTAAGTGTGTTTTGGACAGGGAGGGGTTAAATCAAACGTCAAGCCAAAAACGCCAGCCACTTTGAGTAACCAAGGCAGAAGTAAGACCAATGTCTCAATAGAGTCCCACAATGACTGGAGACACAACAAAAACAAATTGACGGAGAAAACAAAACTCTTCTAGGTACCACAACGCATTTTAATAGTCATCACTACGAGTTCAGGTCTAGGCTTAAACCTTATGTAAAGACCACCATAAAGCACCAGGGCACAGTAGCCTCTTTGTGCCGCCAGTGTTCACCATCGGCTATTAGATGCACATGGAAGTGGAGGGAAGTGGCACCAGCAGCGGTGACTAACAGTTGGCAAACAGACTGTGGTCAATGATTCCCACTTACACAACAAATGAAGAGCAAATAAATACAAATAGAGCAGAGGACTCTACATGGAGCTGTGCCACTGGGGTTCTCTGCGGCAGGGGCAGATGCAAGCCAAGAGTCCCATTCATAATAGACTTAACCAATTTTTCAATTTGCCGGTGCCAAAAACAGTTGGGCCACAGCACACTGAGGAAATGATGAGGGATGAAATAAAAAGTGATGGTAATGACCAACTCTGGCTGGTCTGCCGTCTTCTGTGTGCAGAATGTGTCGGCATTTCAGAACGATCAGCTTGTGCGCGCAACCATTGCTTAAGGTACATGGTACTGTGCCGTTAAACACTTACGAATGTATGAATACTCTAATCAAAACAAAGACTGTGGCTCCCAATAACAAAGGAGCAAATTAACAGCTCCATGGGGACCAAGTTATAGCTTTGGCTATACACACACACACGGGCATGCCAAGGTCTTAAAATAAGCGCGCACACACACACACACACACACACACACACACACACAGTCTTCTCCAACAGAAGGCCAACACCACCACCTTTGGGTGCCTCCACCTGATCTGCCCAGAGACTGACCACAAGATTTAATGAGTGAGTTTACAGGGTTCTAAATCGTGCTGCTACTGCTGCTACTGGAGGGGGATGGGTGCCTACTGTTCCCAGAGCCCGAGATTTACAACACCCCAGATCTCCACCTCAGGTCAGCCTGACTGCCCCTACTGTAGAGTGTGGAGGTAGGAACCATCAATTCGGCATTACAGGCTCCCGGAGTCTAAATGTGGAGAACAACAAGAGAGGGAAACCCTTTGCTTTCATGCCAGGAGTGTTACACCAAGCATACCAAAATGTGAGCGATAAAACCTTTTCATTCTAAACCTAATGAGGCCCTTGCTTAAAGCAACAACATGCAGCAGTACATATTTTGAGGTGCGTTTATAGTCAAATACTTTTGGTATCCTCCTCAAAATGTATGGTGATGATATGGTCAAGTGAAGGACACATCACCACTAAGCTATACACTGTAGTTATGTGGGGTGCAGGTTGGGACGACCACACATGAAGGTTTTCACAGCACATCTAAAGCAATATCGCCAGTTAGCATGCTAGCAAGCATGCCAACTGTGCGGTTGTTGGTATTAAGCGTTTTTGCATTCCTCTTAGCTAGTGTGCTGGCTTTAAATCAAGCTCTCTACTGCTACTGTAAGAGTGAAAGGCTCACATAATTTGTAGGCTTCACAAGGGCCCCAACAGGCCAAATGCAGAGCCTAGGCGGTCTTCAGAAAAGCTTCAGGCAAGAGTATATCAGCACATTTAGGTGCTTCAGTCATGGAAAGAGGGTACCTACCTTGTCCCTTGGCTTTTCTATAATTCTGTTTCATATAAAAGCCTTGCAACTAGCCCACGTGAAAATCAATTTTGGGTTCATTCTTCCAACAGAATTGGTCTTGAATTACTCTTATGGCTCTACCATGCACTGCTTTCTTTTTTAGAGATGGATGATTGAGCCTCATAATAGCGATCAATATAATCAGACAGAGAGAAATGTGGTTATTAGTATAACAAGAAATTAGGATGTAAAAGCAGTGGCAGAACTTTGTTTTTGTTAAAACAAGGTTCAGTGGACCTCTCTGTTTTAAAAACCCTGGCCTTCTACCACCATCATGACATAGTGTGTGGTGATGGCTTTGCTCTTGAGCTTCTGCCACTAAGCTAAATAACTTCCCAGCCATATTTCAGGAAAACACTGGATTGTTCCTCACTAAGGAAACCTTACACCAGAGCACACAATGCAGAACACAGCGCCATTACACCAGCCACTGCATGCATTCATCTCAAGGATAAGGAACAAGAACACAACAAAATTGGTGTTGCTTAAATACCTGGAGCTAATCGAGTTTTCCTTCAGGTTTTCCAGACATTTAAGTGAGTTTTGCCTTCTAGGTCTATATCAGGAGCACCAGAATTGGCATCACCCTGAGTGCTCTGTAGAACAAAAACTGAAATGATGCAAAAAAAGAGCATCATTACTGCATGTGCGCAAGACACAGAAAGTGAGTGTAGGAGTGTGTGTTTGGAAACGAAGCCGCTCATTTGGGAGTAACTCCCAGGCCTCTCAGGGTGTCCCGCTTAATGAATGTGGACCAAACCTAAAATAAGACCACAGCCCAGAAACTGGGCCAAGGATTTGAGGGCTTCCATGACGGAGGAGGGGAAATAGAGAGTCTAGTCTACTCTTTTTATCTGACGCCTCTCTCTCTCTCCTTTTGCTTTAAAAGGCAGAATTAACTAGCTTTTGGGCCCAGGAAGTGATGGCATTCCAACTATTGGGAAAGATATGCAACATAAAATTTTGCTCAGGAATCTGTGCGCATGAAGATGCAGGCCAGCTCCAGAATCAAGAATGCTGTCTGAAATCAGACCTACTGCTCATCCAAGTCACACTTACGGGCCAAATTCAATAAACTATCGATTAGAGAGCATTTCGCAGGCCAGGACTGGTGACCTATCATTTGCGATCACACTTGAGCAAAGCACAGTCATACTGTGCTGCACAATGGTGAAAACAGTAACAGAGATACAAGAGGTGCACCAGCTGAATGATTAACTATGCAACAACCACATGAAATTAAAGACCGGAAGTGAACATATGCCTTGGAGGAGGGGAGGGCCAAACAAATGACTCATGTGAGAGAAAAGCAGAAGTGTAACGGACATTTTGGAAAGAACAGAAAGCCTATTTAAAGCCTTTAGGGGGGCTTCACAGCGTTAATGGTGATAAGCCATGGGGCTCGGAGTTCTTACAGTCCCTCATCTCCAGGCGACTCTGTGGCCTGACGTGTTTAGATTGGAAACAGCTGTGCGACCAGACCCCCCCCCCCCCCCAATCCACCCCCTAACAAGAGGAGTCCACATCTAAACTCATGTGGGCAGACGAGCACTGCGAACATAAGCCACGGCATAGGGAGGGCTGAGCTCAGCAGCGACAGCAGCTAGGCTCAGGATGCATCACTGATGCGGGAACTCGTCCCCGGTTAAGGCCCGAGTCGGCATTATACAACCCCAGGCTCAATGCAGTCACTGACAGCTCCGCTGTGATTCACCAGGCAGAACAAAACGTCGGCTTTACAACACTGGTCTTGGTCCAAAGCATGTACATAAGAGGCTATGAAGCTAAATGCCAGCATTCATCTGCTTGTAATTCTAAAGAGTGCGCCCCACTCCCCATACATAGCTCTGACTTGACTAAGCCTGGACAGATCATGTCTCTAGTATCCAATTAATTAAGGTGAGTGGGGGTGAGAGGCAGTGACAGAAAAGGTGTGTGTGTGCGGGGCTCCAGACTAACTTTTTGCATTGGTTGCACTGGTGTGCCCCAACTTTTTTTTATTTAGGTGCACCCAAATTTTTCATTGCGCCACCTTCAACACCACAATTTCACGGTCACCTTTTTATCGCTCTCCATATACATTCCGTGTCTGAGCTGTTGTCAGAGCATGGACCGCTACTTATTACATAACAGCTGCAGGTTAAAAGCTGCGTGTGTGTGTGAAGAGAAAAGACACATAGGCTACGGGAAGCACCGACTGTCATTCTCAAAAGTATATCAATACTAATACAATTGGGTATTGTGTTGTTTCTAATTTCAGGGTATTGCGATACTTTTGTAGTATTGGTGCACCAGGCAACACTAATCAAAGGAGAACAAATGCTTAGTTTGTGGAGACAGCAGATACAAGGAAAGTCTAGGCGCTCACCCTTAGGACGTTAAGATGCACCAGTGCAACCCAGGAAAAAATTTAGTCACAAAGTCACAAAATTTTTCGCACTCTAGAGGCCTGGTGTGTGTGTGTAAGAGAGAGACAGGGTAAGTGTGAAATCATGCAAGTAAAAGCTCTTCCTGGTATCCAGGTGCTTTCAACCACCATTTACATGCAGGGTCTATGCAATCATTTGCACACACTGTTAAGCAAAACTGACAAAGCACACCATCCACAAATCAACATGCCCACAGGTGTGAGTGTGTAGGTGGGTGGCAAACATTACACTCACCTGCCACACACCAACAATAGCGTTGGCGATGAGGATGAGCAGAATGACGAATGGCTCCACGAAGGCGGTGATGGTCTCCTCGCCCTCCTCAAACCAGGCCAGCACCTACATGGGCATAAAAAACAGCATTATTATTCACATTTCTTTCTCTGAACATGTCTGACAATGGTTGGGCGTTTATATACACCCCCACCCAAACCCACACACAGACCACAACCCAGCCTTAGAAAGAAAGCTGAGAGAGCATGTGCAAAAGGGCATGGCAGTTATGGCATGTCACACTAATGGTAATCTATCCAGCAAGAAAATAGAAAGAAGAACATTTCTGTGCTAAGACAAGAGCAGAGATCATACATGACATTAGACAAAAAAAAAAAAAAAAAAAAAGGTGCTTTATTTCAAGGAAAACTCCTCCAAAAATGTGCCTTCTTGCAACATTGACGAGCAAACCTCTGATCAACTGTTAGATAAAAAATATCTACATCAACCAAAGACCTCAAGGGAAAAAAAAAAAGAAAAAGAAAAAAACAGTGCGGGGGAGTAATGACTTTGCAGTTTGGTTATTTTGTTGCCGGTGCATATCGCACACAGCCAGTGCAGAATGGATATCAAAGACCCCTAACAAGGCTCTGTCTCTGGCACTTTGTAACCAGAGCCTGAGCTGACCCCCCCCCGTGGCTGGAGCAGTGTGACGCCTGTCGCCAGCGCGCTGTGTCCTGACTGCCACGACCCACCTCCCCCCCAGGACGGCCCTGTCAGCAAGCTTAACGAGGCCGTGGCATGTTTAATTCATGCCCGCCTGCTGCCAGCGCCAAAAGGACAGGAAGGGTCATCAGGTGGGTACGGCCGGGGCCAGCTTATGGGTTGCAGGCCACGGGGCGCTGGCAGCTACTCCAGCTGAAGCTAGAGGTCGACTTTACACCACACTAAACCGAGACAACTGGGGGTGGGGGGGATGGGTTTAGTGTGGTGTAAAGTCGCTACAAAAGCAAAGCATCTACCAAGCATCAAAGCCATCCAATTTCACATGTTCCGCACTGACATTTTCATTGGACACAGTTCTTACTGCAATGAGCACATTGAGACACAGACAAAGTAGTATGATCATAAGATTTGATCCAGCTGCGAGACCCGTAAAACAAGCCTCTTAAGAGCTTGGACTTCAGGCAGCTGTGTGGCCCACTGAGGTTGACCTAATTTCTGCCTGTGGCCAACTTGAACTTCAAACTGTGCCAATTTGGATTTGCCATTGTAAGAGAAAAAAAAAAAAGAGATGGGTGTACACTACTCTAAGAGCAACCAATCGAGTCTATGACATAACCACCAAGAACACTGGCCTCCTCTCAGCGCCCAACATTCAGCAGAGATCATTAAAATTAACATTCAATGCATATCCTCAGCCCTCTCAATCTGTTCCGCATCACGCAAATGAGCCACTAATTTTGCATTCTCCGTGGGACTCCAGGGAGGGTTCATTTCCATACAGTCCTCTTTCCTCTCCCCTCCCTTTGCTTCTGCACCAGCAGTTGATCCAGAACAACCAGAAGAAGAAAAAAAAGAGTAGTTACACAATGACTGGCCACATCCTTCTTATGAAATTACTCGCGCATGTTACCTCATCTACAAGCAGAAAGCGAACTGTTCTCCTGGGGACAACCAATGTACACATTGTCATGGGATTACATGGGAGCAAATAAATAAATAAATGAGTGAAATCCCTCTGCAACAGCTTTCCACCTGAGAGACCTTTTGTTTTTATTTTAAGCATGACTAAAGAGACATGATTCAAGGATGATTCAACAGCTATTGTCGATCATGTACTTGGCTCGTTGACCAATCGCTGCATTGATGGGCAGATATCCTGACAACACTTATCTGGATTGAGTCACAACTGTGAAGATGCAATGAGAAAAATGATGCGAGGACACTTGATCTTGATTATTCAAGCGCAATGCCAGTTTCTGGTGTTTTCATGAATAATTTTCTTACGTCAGGAAGTGCTCTTTTTTTGAGTCAACCAAAATGTTACCTTAACCCATAACAAGCTATTAACTCTGTAATACATTTCTTTGGGTTTATTTCACCAACACTCGGTCTGAAAAATCTCAAGATTAAATACTACTCTCATTTTCTGTGCTCCCTTCAGACAATCACATCCTCGGAGACCCAATCTGGGCCAACTCTTGAAATGTGTCACACAAAACTCTCCTGCTGCTCTGTGTAACCTACTTTCAAAGAGCAGCCAATCAAATCGGACACAAGCCTTTTAAATATTAGACCTTGGGGATCTGTCTGCTCATTAAAAAAACAGAGAGAGAGAGAGAGATCATGAAACCAAGAGCTATTGCTAACCTGTCACTGGCACCAGACCGTTATCTCAAAATAAGGTTCAAGATTTCAATCAAAAATATTAAATGCATCCTCACTTTTATGAAGGTATTCATCTTATGAATGCACAGAGTTTGCAGGCGCTTTAAGTGGGGTGATGGTTTGCAAACTGCAAAGTGCTGACTTAAGACAACACAGACCCCTGGGGAGTGTGCTGAGAGGCAAACCAGTCAACATGAGACAGAAAGAAGACCCAGCGGTCTCTTTATGTGTAGCCACAATTAGTGTGTGTTTGTGTGTCTGAGACTGTGTGTGTGCTTGTGTGTGAGAAAAGGATGTGTGTATGTGTGCTTGGCTGAGTTAGTGAGACGTGCATGCATCAACAGCCTCATTTAAAGCCAACATCACAAGTGAGTATGTAAAGGAGTGAACGGTGTATGTGTGTGACCATCAATGGCAAGCCAGTGATCCAGAGACTGGATTCCAGGCCATTACCACCATAGCCCCAATTCAATCTGTGGCAATATGCTTGCCAAGGAGAGGGGGACAAGAATCTAGTTATAACAACCCATTAGTGGAGTCCTTATTTATACCTTCCCACTTTCGCTCTCGCTCTCTAAGCCCCAGACACGGTCCTGTGCGCTGTGTTTACTTGTAAACACGTGCGTCACCAACAGTCACCATGCTGCTGGCTGACACATCAGACAGCAGCAGAATGGTGAGAATAGGGCGGGTGGGATGATTTGCAGATCAGCACTGTCGAGGACAGCTGGGAAAGGAACAGGGTCGGGCACAGGGACCACATGTGCACCTGCTCACCAGCGACTCGCAGTAACTGGAGCCTCATCAGCGGCATCCTTGCCATCCTGGGCGGGCAATGCTCTCTAAACAGCCTGTCAACGCGATGTGCTCGTTGCCATTCCTTTAGAGTAATTTCAGACCACACATACATCCGTGGCTTATGCAGTGTCAAGTCCTGCAGTGTCAAGTGGGAAAGCCATTACTCTGCCCACACTAATGCACTACGAATACAGCTAATCACTTTTATTCTTAGCACTTCAAGTAGTTTTATTGTCATGTACAAATTAATTATAAGTAATGACATTCTTAAGCTCAAGAGCCAGCTCAACTTAAAAGGATAAATTAAAAGCAGAAGGTGTATTTTGTGAGTATGTGTGTGTGTGTGTGTGTGTGTGTTTGGGTGGGGGTTCTGAGGTTTGAGGTTGATTAGCTATGGGACCAGATATTGGTATTTGATTATCAAATACTAGGCTAGAATCAATTACCAAGACTATGCCAGCTGTAATATTTTACACCACCTTTCTGTTTTTGGACAGAAAGCTTAATGAAAAAAAAAAAAAAAATGAAAAAAAAATAAACTTTTAAAAAAAATAAACCGCAACAGTCTTCTACAAGTGATGAACCCAAAACTCTTTCATCCAGTACAGTAAATGATATAACATACTTGCCTATCAAATACTCTCTATTATCGTCACCCTGTTTAGGCCTACATCAACCTAACCGCACATCGCAATACCCTCCAGGGGGCACAACAACCATGTCTGTGATTAAGAAAGTTCAGTGTCTATACTTACAAAGGATATGCAGGCTGCTAAAAGCAAAATCCTCACTAGTAGGTCTTCAAACTGCTCTAGGACAAGCTCCCACAGAGATTTCCCTGGAAAACATAATAGGAATGTGTTAAGGTAAAAAAAAACAAAAAAACTTCTGATTAAATACCTTACTTATAAAAAACAAACTTATAGGTAAATAAAAAAATGAACTAGGGTTTACCTTCCTCAGCAGGCAGTTCTGCAAAGCATCCAGAGGGCCACGACATAAACAGGAAAATACAGAAATGTTATTGGCACAGGGAATATTTTGAATGTCACAAAAAATGTGCTGTGGCTGACACTGGTGACATTGTGTGAACTTCAAACTGAGTTTAGAAAGACATTCAAAAAAAAATTAGGCGAAATTAACCTACATTTAACTTATATACACGTTCGAGAACTTTCCTTGTGTTATGGTTGAAGGCAACTAAATTCACACAGCAGTAAATTACACCCATTCATTAACTTACACCAACAGTAAAATTAGACATTTCAAGGCTGGATCAAAAAAAGAACTGGGGACCACTGTCAGTCACAAAGCCTTATCTCAAACACCCTTACATGTTGAACTGTGATATGCAAATCATCATTCCGCAAGAATAAGAGCCGGGCAAATTTACAAAGGCCGAAAGAGAAACATGATCTGTTTTTTTTGTATGGGCTAGTGATCATTGCACCGTAGCTCGACCCACGAGGGCGCATGCTACGCCATCGTGACGTCAGCGATTTCGTTTCTCTTGTCTTTCCTCCAAAGAACGCCGGTAGCTGAACACGACGTTGTTCATGGTGGTTA
This sequence comes from Alosa pseudoharengus, assembly GCF_046254945.1. NCBI lineage: Eukaryota > Metazoa > Chordata > Actinopteri > Clupeiformes > Clupeidae > Alosa > Alosa pseudoharengus. The sequence goes on along the minus strand of NW_027468609.1, from coordinate 33,978,952 downwards.
GCTAGGCCTTCCAACTCTGTAGTGTAACTTAACGTTGGTTAAGACTAAATGATAAGTAAACCTACTGGCAAATAGTTACTAAAGGGGACAGGACGTCAATATGACAAATTATATGAAAAGTGATAAGCCAAGTTTAGTTCACCAAATGTTAAGAAATCACTTACCGTTAGGTCCATATTTCTCTTTCTGCTTTTTCACTTGATCCAAACTGAGCCCCGTGCTTTCAATTACATTGAAGTAACTATAAACTTCCTCCACTGTCTTCGTGTGAGCGTTCTCCATAGTGGATGGCCGCTTGATGACAGTAGTTTTTCACTGAATCAATCCCTGCCGCCTCCTCGAGCGAACCCCTACTAACAAAATCTTGTCAAAATATCTGCGACAAAAATAAAAGGAAGAAAGTCGCAAAACGTTGGCCAGGGGTTAGGGATATAGAAATTAGGTACAACTCTTAACCAGTCTGACTACTTCTGATCATCTAACGTTATCTAATTGCGAAACCATGCTAGCTAATGGTTAGCTCACTAGCTAACACTGGCTACAGCTAACGTTAACGTAAAACGGAGTCGGCACACTCGTTACACAAAAGAACGTGGAGAGCTAATTACCACAAAATAGAAGAGCAAATTGATCTGTATATCTGTCGTTTCCGAGCACCTTGTGAGTAACTGTTAAAGTCGGTTGTTGACTTTCCTCGTCCTTGTTCAATTCTAAAAACAAAATATGAGGTGGTGAATGCTCCGGTTCCCGTCGTATTTTCAGCTCATTCCTTGAGTTGCAGTTGGAAGGAGCCGGGACGCACTATCACCATCAGCACCAATCGCGTTTCTCTTCTGTCCCTCTCGACTGATCCGCATGCACTGTTCGGTGTCCGCATGTGGAATGCTCTCATTGGCTGGACCAACTCCGGAAATCCATTTTCTTCCCAAGTCGGTTTCTCAGTTCGAACGAATCAGCTGACCCCTTCATGCAAATATGTTAGCTTAGCCTTTGATGATTCCTTGTAATTGAGTTGCAACTTGTGTCAAACTAAAGAAGTGCAAGATAGGATTCCGAATATCACATTAAGCCAGCCAGGAACTTGTACTTACAATGTGAATCCAAGAGATGGAGTATTTAGGAAATGCAACCCCACGGAACGCATACTTCAAAAATGTAACAGTATAGCCTACGCATGTGGTAACAACGTGTGGGTTCGTCAGTTACTTTGGCAGTGCTGGGACAACACAATCTCCAATGTGTGATGTGTTAACACTGCGATAATGAGACCTAAAGTCGGGGCATGTAACCCTTCACCTCAATGCTGACTTAACAAGCTGGTGGTTAGGCTACTATTTAGGTTTGTCTCAAGGCGCCAGCGGGAAAAAAAGATGATTTAACAATATGACAAATAATAGTGTCAAACTAGAAAATGTAATTTCGAGGAAATTACCAGTGCATGAAAATATAAACATACTGTATATTAAAATAAAATGCCAAACAAACTTTTATTTGGAAACAGTTGGCAGGAGTCATAGTTGATAACAACTGACAGTTGAAATGGCTAAACAGTTAAATAGTTGAGTAGTTTAAATAGTTAAATTATTTAATAGTGAATTATTGTAGTGAGGACATTTATTTTGAAACAGTTGTGGGCAGAGGAAATAGTTGAACAGGATCTGTAGAGCCAGATTGTATGTTTAAAGCCTGAGACAGAGTATAGTTTAAAAGTTAAATGTAGATAGTGTAATGGATGTTGATAGACAGAAAGTTGAATGGATGTTGATAGGCAGATTGTTTAATGGATGTTGGTGGATAGTTTAATGGATGAGTGAATGGTTTGAAGAGGATGAATGGATAGAAAGTTGGATGGAATGTGCCTTATATCCTTGTAGAATGGAGAGACACAGAGAGAGTTGGCCTAGTTAAGCAGAAAGCAGTTGTATACAGGTGCAATCAGTTTAACTGGCCCTTTGATGGGTCCTAGTAGTGAGCAGCTGGAAGTTGATACAGGTGCAAATCAAGTTAATTAGCCCATTGTGATGTCATCAGCCCATGTTAAGTCTATGGGGAAAAATAAGCTTGTTTTTTATTAATATCTGAAAAAGTATAACGTTTACAAAAGTGAAAAATACATTCCCCACGTGTCCTTTTCAAGACCTACATTACAAAGTTTGAACTAAGTTTCTACGTTAAACGGATAAAGCTGAATTAGATGCAGAAATTTGGTGGGAAGAAGAAGAAGAAGACTTCGGATAACAGAACAGTGCATTTTCATGCACTGTAATAAGAAGAAGAAGAAGAAGACTTCGGATAACAGAACAGTGCATTTTCATGCACTGTATAATAATAATAATAAGAAGAAGACTTCGGATAACAGAACAGTGTATTTTCATGCACTGTAATAATATTTGACAATATAATAGTGTAAATTGAGTAGGCTCCCTCAATCCATCGAGCTGTTAAAAAAATAGTCTGGTCGACAGTTCCTTTAGTAGAAGCATATTTTTATTTTGTTTTCTTTAGGGCAAGCACTGTGCTATTATGCTTAACCCATAAGAACCCATGGTGGGTGTCACAGCCCCTTTATGTTCTGACAAGTTTATAGTCAGCTTTATCTATTGCTTTTAACTCATTAGAGCAGAGCTATTAATTCTGTATATTGGGGCTCCTATGAATGAGATCTGAAAAAAAAAAAAAAAAACATGTCATCAGCGTCCCGTAAACAATGATGGAACTGACAACAAGCAGGCATCGCAACAGTGGAATCGACAAAGCAAAGTAGCCAGCTACCCACCATAATTTACGTAACCAATGAAAGTAGTACGACAAATTGAACAGGTCAGCCTCTTTTTAAACTAAACTGCATTTCCCTTTTTGCACTACAAATACATGCCTATTGCCTACATGACTGGCAACATGGGGGACAAACCGAATAACATCCTGTAAGGTGTCCAGATATACAGAATTAATTTACTTGGTGGACACCTCCGCGGATGTTATCCCTTTCATAAATCCTCATGTCAAATCCATAAGTGGTTTTAATACTGTCCTGTAGTGAGTGAGAAGGAACATCAGCCATTAGGTACTCAATGTCATGGGGTCAAAGGTCATGGTCATATGGGGTCCATGTCCAAATGTTCTCCCTCAGTATCTTATCTGTACTTTTCAAATTACTTTGTATTTTTTTCAACTTTCAGACATGTTCTGAGGGGATGAAACAGAAAAGACAGCGACATCAAATTGGCATAAACAAAAAAATTGGGTTTACAACTCATGTTGACCATTTTGGCTCCGTTTGCCTTAGTTGACTTTTCTTTTCATTTTTTCCAACTTCAGACATGTCGAGGGATCCTAAAAGAGACAAGTTGGATCTAACACTTTTAAGCTGGTCACAATGTGGCATACTACTGCAAGAAAAAGGAAAAATGGGTTTACCTTTTATTCTGTCCTTCAAAAAGGGTAATGAAATTGGCATTTTTATGGTCAAACCCCTACTTAGGTCAACTTTAGAGCTAAATATAGGGAATTTCCCAAGGGATATCACTGGACACCCTCCCTATTATTATAGAGTAACCCCTAGGCAACAAGTAACAACAAAGAGAGGAAAAAAACTTTAACTGACAAAACCAGGTTTAGCAACATTCTGGCTTTTGGCTCCCATGTTGGCTCCCAGACTATGATAAGCATAGCTTATTGTCATGGTGATAGGTGGTGTATATTTAACTGAGTGATGAAATTTTGGCTTATTCGAGAAAAATATATAGTTTTTTTCATAAGTAGAGCCTATTAAAGTATTTGTAATACTCTAAATACAATCCCTCAACGTATTTTGTTACAAACTACATTAGATATTTTCCAATCCTGCAAAATACAAATTACAAAATAGGCTAAAGTAATTAATTACGTATTTAAAATACATATAATTAAAATACTGCCTATGTCTGAGAGAGAGAGTGTGTACTCACAGACATGCCAGTGTGTGTGTGTGTGTGTGTGCACGTGTGTTTAAGTCCACCTGTGCACCTGCATATGACTGTGTGTCATTTTTCAAATGAGGAATACATTTACATTGAGATAGGCATAGAAAACTGACTGTCTCTTTCAATGAAGTACACATGTAGGTTCTGTAAGTCAGGGGTTGTCAATGTTTTTGGTTCCAAGGACCCCTTTTGGGGGAGAACATTTTTCGAGGACCCCCTCATAACCGTAACAATTAAGCATGCCATTAGTATTTTCTGCAGTTGTGGCCAGGTCCACTATCCCATGTTTTTTGGCAGATGTGCAACTTCGTCTTTTGTCGAAGGTTTTGTTTTGGTTTTTCCGTCATTTGACAACAACATTTGTCTCAAACATTTACATTTATCAGCTAGCTGGCTTACAAATAAGCCAAGCTAAGCAGTAGTAGGAATGGTTCTTCATGACCTAAGTGAAGTTAAATGTGGGTAGGAGCAAATATACACAATTTGTTTTGTTTCATCTGTAGACATCATCTGTTTTAAAATGATAAAACTCAACTTTATAATTTCAAGCAAATTATTTTGCGGACCCCCTGGCTATGGGTCGCGGACCCCAAGGGGTCCCCGGACCCCACTTTGAGAACTGTAAGTAAATAGCTCCTGTTAGCACATACCTGTCAACACTCCCGTTTTTCCCGGGTTTCTCCCGTATTTCAAGGTCATCTCCCACCCTCCCGTTTTGTTATTTCTCCCGGAAAACTCCGTAATTTGCATGGCCATCACACTTCATTTTAAAATCATTGATCCATTCAAGTTACCAGATTGTGTATGAAATACACCCTACACATACACGATCACTTAGTTTCAATTTCAACCGTTTTGTCATAGGCTAAAACCTGGCAACCCAAAATCCAAATAAGGAAGCGGGTGCCGACTGCGCAGCCTGAGTCTCGTCGTAAGCAAGCGGGCTAGTTGAATAGCCTACTCAAGAACTAGCTGTTGTGAAATTGTTGGGAATTTAATTGATTAACACATCACATAAACTGTGTTGTTGATACACTGAACTTGTGCCCTCGGAACCAAATCTGACAGCAAAGCAGCTTTGGAGTTTTGGAAGTAGGCTGCAGGCAGGCAGCTGGTGGATACATAACTGTCATGCGTAAGGTAATGGTAAGGTAAATGGTAAGCTATCATGTTCCCTCTCAACAACAACCTGACTACAGGTATTAATACATCAAACATCATGGTCTGTGATTCTACATGGGACCCTATCTGTCAAAATACTGTAGGCTACCATTTTTGTCTGTAACAGACATAAAGCCTGAATTTTAGCCTACTGCAGCGCTCACAGTGCAACAGACATGGGTTTCAGCATTTCTTCATGTCCAAGTTATTTTTGGAGCTCCTAGTGTTTGATTTGTGGTATGTGTTGTTTCATGACACCCCAGGGGCCGTAGGCTACTAGGCCTATAAAAATTAATGAATAACTAAACAAAATGTATTAATAACTACACAAGACCATCATAGGCTACACCTCATCATGAAAGGGTTGCTGCGGAAACTTCTGTCATCATACTGTAAATGACCTTGCATCTGCAGATGACGTTGAATTCAGGATGGATTCAGTATGAACTGACGTAATAGCTGTGCTCTGTGCTCCACCTAGCGGCGGTTAATGTCGGCTGTCGTGTTGCGACATGATGGCAGGCCTCCCATTAAAGTATGGTATTTTAAATGTACAAAACCCCCAAACACTTTAAATATTTAAAAATGAAGACGCAAGATGTCGAAGAAAAAAGAAGGAACAGATAAAGTTATTTTCCTTTATCTACCAGTACCTACCCCTTACAGCATAGTTGTGTGAAATGATGGAATTCCTACTTGTGCACTTGGCGGCGGAAACCATGCCTAGGCTATGTGACACTAAAAATATAACATTTTGAAGCTAGTGAAGAAGTGGTCAAGAAGAAAGTTTAAGAGAAATACATGACCACATTGCGTGGGAAAGCATTTTGCCATTTAACAGAAGACTGGAAGAAAAACTGTAAGGTAGATGAATCTTAGAGAAAGTCAGTATGTGGTCATTAAGATTAATTTTGTACATATTTCGTATGTCCATTCAGTAATGTGGTTCATTCTTAATGTCTGAAAATAGTACTTTTCCACATAACTAGTCTGGTAAGCTAAAACAGTGTTTTGGGCTTGTTCGCCCTGATTACACATTCCCGCTCAATAGGTGGCGGTAATGCCTTGTATGGTTAGTCTTCCGCAGTAAGGCCACTAAAGATGAAGAAGGGCGCATGCGGCATGAGTAATGTAACACCAACAGAAAAACAGCAGGGTACCAGAAAAATCAGTGTGACAGGTGACGTTAGCTAACTTTATTGTCTTATAGGAACACTGTCCTGTAAGATTCAGTTGGACAGTTACTGGTGTCCTTTTTTTCTTTCACCTGGAAGGCAACCGTGAATAAATCATCCACGATAATGACCGAGCAATCAGCTTTGCTGCTTCGTAAACAACTGGCAGGTAAACTGAGCTGCTGTCAGCTAACCGGTTAACAGCTTAGCATTTTAGCAAGTAGCTAACGTACAATAGGTAGCTCCATGTTACTCCGCTGAAAAGTTAAAAGAAGTTAGCTTCGTCGTGACTCTGTGGAATTTTAATGATCATGAACTATTTTAGATATGTAAAATTGCATAATATCCATGGTGAGTCAGTCAGATACTTAGCTAACGTTAAGTTAGCTAACTCAACTACTTGGCTAGTTTGTTTGCCTGTAGATAGCTAAAGGTAGTTTGACGTCTCCCTGGTCTTTAAACCATCTCCCGACTGAAAGTTTGTCTTATGGAAGTTAAATTAATCAGTCTTGAAAAGCTGTCAAACGATAGGCAACTTGAGTTGTTACTGTGGAGCGTATTTAAGTAGCCTAAATGAGACGACAACGCGTCAATGTTAACACTGCTAGGCAGGTTGAGTAACTTGAGGTCCATCAGCTGGGTTTTTTTTCTTTGGAGTACGCTGTCTAGTCTATAATCTTAAATGATGGGCTATAGGGTTTGCGGTGTACTGGTAACAGCATGTTTTTCTGTAGCATGTCTCACGTTGTTCTAGCCTTATGGTATTGCTCAATGTCACTGACTCACAGAACTGAACAAGAATCCAGTGGAGGGCTTCTCAGCTGGCCTCATCGATGATGATGACATCTACCAGTGGGAAGTTGTCGTCATTGGCCCTCAAGACACAATGTTGTAAGTAATATGATATATTTTTAATATTTTAATTTTTACTAAGACAGTTACTAATATCATACAAGTAAATGTTGTTATATTTTACAGTGAAGGAGGATTTTTTAAAGCACATTTGACTTTTCCACACGATTATCCTCTCCGTCCTCCGAAGATGAAGTTTGTCACAGAACTCTGGCACCCAAATGGTAATGTTCTTATTCTGTTTAGCTCTCTAGTTTGGCAACAGTAATGTGAAGAATCATAAGTACAGATGAATTAAACTACAATCATACATTAACACATTTCCTCTTGTTCCCTCAGTGGCCAAAAATGGTGATGTGTGCATCTCAATCCTGCACGAGCCAGGAGAGGATAAGTTTGGGTATGAGAAACCAGAGGAACGTTGGCTGCCCATCCATACAGTCGAGACGATCATGATCAGTGTGATCTCTATGCTGGCAGACCCTAACAGCGACTCGCCTGCTAACGTAGATGCTGCTGTGAGTTAATGAGAAAAGCTCTGTGTATTGTTTGAGTGTTTTGGACATGAGCGCTTCAGTCATCAATTTTTTTTCTCCATTGTAATACCCTTCCACGGCTAATTGTAAACTCTTATTACCTTGGAGGATATACTAGATATACTAGACTATACTTTAGACTTGAGGAATGAATAAACAAAGGGCCGGTTTCCAATACATGGATTAAGCATATTGTCAGAGTGAAAGATTTATTTTTCAATGGAGATCCTTAAAGTGTCTTTTAATCCAGGGCTAGGGATTAATTCATGTGTGAGAAACGTCTTTATTAGAATATACTTATGGGTCTTTCTACATCACAGCGAAATAAGCGGTGCATATTAAAAACCTCTTGGTGGACAGGACAGCACAACATAACTTTGTGTTTTCCCATCACCACAGAAAGAGTGGCGGGAAGACCCCAATGGCGAGTTCAAGAGAAAAGTGGCCCGCTGTGTGCGGAAGAGCCAGGAAATGGCATTTGACTAGGGTTTTTCTACTGCTCAGATATTCCCAAGGGTGAGTATCAAATTAAGTGTTTATTCCTTTTCTCATATAAATGTCAAGATCATGCAACAAAGAGTCTCAATGAGAAGAAATACTATGACATTTCTCAGTGATGGTGAAGGTACATTTTACTCTCCTCACTTTTGTATCATGTCAGCTAGGTGACTTAGCAGTGTATAATATGTACCGTTAGTGTCGCCGCCATCGTCTGAATTATAACTTAATTACAAGTTAACTAGTTTGTGAACATCAACAAAAACACAACAGACAATACTTAAACATAGCCACTCAAAATAAATGTGAACATATAAATATTACAAGATGATTTAAGTTTATGGTCACTTAGATGGGTTCAGAGTAATTGATGGCCGACTTCCAGATTGTAGTGTGGGTAAAGCATGAGGTACATAATCTCAAACTAAAACCAATCTGTCATTTAATTATTTCACACAAGCTTATGTCACATACCACTCAAAACTCTGCGTCATGATGTCGGAGGTGCAAACAATATTGGAGGTGCTTTGACAGCTATGGAAAAAAGTAGATATGCACCATATGGACTGAAAGATAAATTACAGATTGACAGGCAAGTTTTGGTTGATTTGACCATCAGTTAACTTTGAAACAGGCACCTTACTTTGGATAGACAATAGCAATATTTCATAGGAGTGATTAATGTCAAATGAACTATACTATATACTATACTATAAAAACTGTGATTTAATTATACAAATAAACATGATAAAATACTTTTAGAACCCTTCAGCTATCTCCTTTCTGTGTGATCTCAATTGTAATGCAGCTTTTGTTTGCACCTCCAACAGAACATAAATATAGTCATTACTGGAAGGGACTTTTATGTCAGGTTAGCTACCACAGAATGCCTAATACCACAGACACAGTGACTGAAGCAGTGTGTGACAAAAGGCCCTATTATCTCATTCTCTGTAGTGGAGAGTTCTGCTGTCTTCTGTCTTTAAATACACCAAGCAGTGAACCAATATAGAAACCTGTTGGTTCCCTTTTGCATGTATATCTCATAAGTAGAGAAAGAGGACTCTTGTTTCTGTTTCAGCTCTTTACTCTAATACATTTTTCATTGCAACTTTCTCCAAGTCATTCTCTGCATAGTGTTTCTTTCAGAGACACTGGCCAATATATAGTAGGTGGATTTGAAAGTTAATTGGTATTTAGGGATCAAATGCATTTGTAGCATGTAGCTTTTTGGAATTGTTTCATTGTTAAGATGAGACGTATAAAGATATACAGAACACCAGTGTGAAAGCCCTGATCAGTAGAAATGTTGGCAGGTAAAAACATGGTGCCTTATGGGAAATGTAAAATCTGCTGATAACCTTTTTTCTCTATTTGTCTTTCAGCCCCCCACCCATCGCTCCAAAAAAACAAAAAAGAGGATGACTTGACAACCTGTCATCCCTTAATAGACTTTTGCACCTTGTCACTGGGAGATGGAATTTAAGCAATCTACATTTAAAACAAGGTCATTTGGATTTTCCCCCTGAATGTTTGTTCCCCTAGCTTTTTAAAAGGTGTTTCCTCTTTATTATTTATTGTGGGATTTAGATGAGATGTATTGCATGACCCCCCCCCCCCTCCCTCCCTCTCTCTCTCTTCGTTCTCCTGCCACTGAGCCAGTATCTTACAATACTATACAATTTCAGAGGTATTTGAGGTTTTAGTTTTTGAAATTCCAGTAACTACCATAGCCCCCCTCCTCCTCTCCTGGAGATATCAAGAGTCATGATGCAATAGTCTCCTAACAGAGGCTTGATGCTCTCTCTGCTGCCTTAATTTGTTTTTCTTGCAAGCAAGGAATCCAGTGATGTCAAATCGATGTCAGGATGTTTCTTATGGATTGGTTTTAAATCAGTTCTTTTGGACAAACCAAAAATGTTAGATATTTGCTTGAGGGATAGAGCATATTTTTTGTATTACTGCATAATCTCAAAAGAAGTATTTTTTGTGTATGTAAATATGTGCTGTACCATAGCAATGTCAATCAATGTCTGAACACCCAGCCACACGCTTGTTTAATAGTAAGCAGTATCACATTAAGACTATTTTTATTACCCATCCAGTGGTTAATACTGACCTTAGTGAGCCTGATTTTAGTCTTCCACACAAGTCCTTTCTGAAGGGCAATGGTATTGTGGGATTTGGGCTGGTTTTGCTAACAGGTTATCTGTTTTTTTGTTGCCCTACCATTGAACAATGTTATTTGTAGAACTCATTTTCTTATGATACGCCTATCTCAACTGCTTCGGTTTCTCAGTTTTCTCTAATCGTTTTAGTTTTGTGTAATCTAATCATGTAACTTCACACTGGTCCTCTAATGTGCACAATGAAGTGAATTAAGTTCCTGTTAGATTCACCTGCACCAAGTGTTTCCCTCCTAACTGTGTTGGTAAGCACTTTATAATGACATTAATTTGATGAGTGAATTCACTGGGGTGAAACTATTTACAAGGGATCCGAAAGCCCTTAAAAGCCCGCTGTGTGATCATGTGTTTCATTACATTGAGGATTTTTAAGAGGATCTGTGTATGCATAACTGTCAGATGAACCAGGTCGGTAATGAAAGTTGGCATCAAGCAATATAGATGTTCCTCCTCATTTATAAAGGATATAGAATCAATACAGGTTGTGCATACTGTGAATAGCATTCTTTCTATATAGTATTTCAGTTGTCAGCGTGTTTTGTGTTATCATTTTAGCATCAAGTCATTGTAATTTATGCCCAATAAATACATAAATAAAGATTATATTTTGTCTCTTCAGTCAAAAAAAGACAAAATACTGTTTTAAAGATTGTTTATTTCATGAAGCTTTAGCTCTACCTGATTAAATGAAATGGAAACGTTCTTGAGTACAAAAATGGCCAAAACATAAGTATGTGAATGTACATACAAGAGGGGGAATGGACATAAAAAACACTTCTTCCACATTGCACAGAGTTAAGTACCAACAGCCATCCTGAGGTTCCATCTACTGTCCAGGAGCAGATAGGCTTTTGTTCATGAACTGTTTTTTCACAAAGCAGACCCACCACTGCAAGAGGAAAAAAAAAACGTATCAGAACCAGAATCTGTATGGTGCATTGCCATACTTGAGAAAATAAATTTAACAGGTTTTTAAAACAAATTATAATTTAAACCATGCAGACATTTGAACAATAGCTTCCTTCAAAGATAACTTTATGTAGCAGTGCTATGTTACAAATTGACATTAAGGCTAGCCTACACCAAGACGGTATCTGATCTGTTAAGATGATGATGGATTTTATGAATATGTAACCTGCGTTGTGTTGAACCTGACCCCCCTAAACCTCACTCCCGATCCGGGTCACGGCACCAATGTAACCTGCGTTGTGTTGAACCTGCGCGATTCAGCCCTGCACACGCCCGGACTCGAACCCGCGAAACAGCAGCACCTCAGATCGGGAGGCGAGCGCGCTAACAATTGAGCCAATAGCCCAGGCTACTGGCTCGCATGCCAGCAGCACTCTTGAGGCGTCAGGGAGTGAGGTTTACCAACGTTCCACAAGCACAGCTAAGCTAGCTGGCATCCGTTACAAATACATAGAAGATATTTCAGATTTATTTGTGAGTGTAAGCAGCAATTTATATGTGAAACAAGCATCCTCAAGCAAAAACAATTCTGAATGGCTTGGTAGAAAATTGTGTTGGTCTGTGGTTATAGAGGAGGAAGGTAACTAACTGATTCAGGTAACACCATTTCTTTGATCACATATCAGTATAGTATATTTTGGGGGATTTTTGCCTTTATGTGAATAGGACCGTGAAGATTGACAGCAAGTGGGAGAGTTGGGCAAGATTGGGAAATGACCACTGGTCAGAATCCAACGTGGGTCCTTCTGGGCACTTGGACCCACGTGTGGCTTTGTAACCAGTCACATCAAACTGTCTCATAAGACCATTTAGGCTAGCCTTGCCCTGCCCACCTAGTGACTGCTCCTTTTCATCTCACTGACATACTAGGCAGGCTCCTCTAAATGAGTTTATGTTTCCCTCAGCCACGAGGTTAGTGAGCCAATCAGTGACAAGAGGGGATGAAAAGTGGCTGTGGTTAACAGCAACACATGCTACTAGGAAGTAACGTTAGGAATACCTGAACCATGTGACTGGTTAGACTGGGCCAGTGAAGTTAGCGCAAAGTCTACCCCCATTACAATGCTAAGGTTGGAAACATTTCCCAATGGAAAGTATCCAGACTCTCTTCACAAAGCGAGTACGACTGGTCAAACCAGGCTACATTTAGGCATCTGTATAACGCAAATCTGTTAAGCATAGTCTTCAGATTTCTAACAGTAATGTACTTGTAACTTGTACTGCCAATTCATGTCTACATGAGTTAGGGGTTATAAAATGAAGTGTCCTGTCTGGGTTGTATACGTTGTACTGGATAAGACATCTGATGGACGTCTACTGTAATGCCACTCACCTTGCTGGGTTTGTCTGTCTGGGGATCAAACACACGGTCACACAGCCTCAAGCCTGTTTCCTGTCGGATCTGCTGCAAGTATCCCCTCATGCTCTCTGAATATAGCGCATCAAATAACAGATGTCAGTGTGGCTAAACAGCATAACTGCTTCACACAAAGAGCAGGCCAATTTCATTTCAATTTTGAGATTAAAACCCATGGCAATACCTTCTTCCCCCTTGTTGGTAGGCTTGAGATACATGGCGTTGAGAGGGAAGCCCGGCTCCCCTGGGATGGGGAAGTTAGTTATTCCAAGTGTGTACATCTCCTTCTCTCCCTGGCCTCGTGAGCTGCACTGTAAACCACACAAACCCAATCATGGTTAATATACACGTTATTTTATTTTTTAAACCAAATGAGAGCCAAAAGGTTATAGTGTTGTAAATGTTTCCTGTTATGCACTTAGAGAATGAGACTTCTATTACCTTCTGAAGTTTTTTGAGGCATTCTGAGATGTAGAGAGTTATGTAGATCAATGTCCGGTCAGCCTCATTCTGTGAAAAATTGCATGAGTAAAAGGCACTGGTCAAGTTTTTCCATGTATTTAGAAAGGGATGGATTACCTATAAGTGTTTAAAACCACAGTACAAGGTATTGTGATCACTGAGCCCTTGGCAGTAAAATATGCGGAGCAGGCTGAGGCATGCCAAGGAATTGGGAGTGAAATGTGTGCAATTTCTGTACATTTCTCACCTTAATTTCATAATTTTTGAAGAACACGTTGGCTTTGAAGTAATAGATAGCCTCGTCAATAATATCTTGGTCTTTGGCTGCAATAGGGAACAAGCACAATTAGCACACAGGAGAAAAAAAATATTTCCTACAGTAGCAGGCAAGTCGCACTGACCAAATAAGGAAGAAGCGTATTCAGTGCGATAAAGCGGAAGAACATTTAGGTGGAGAAAAAAAAAGATGTACTCAATGTACATACTCTCTTTAGGAGCCGGTCCTTTGAATTGTGTTCTAAGTGGAAGCAGGGCCATGTTTCCCACTAGTTTGGTGTCGGAATCCATCAGGCTTGAATGGTATGCCTATGCAAAACAGGAAGTATGACAGTCAGTGTTAGCGAACATTAACGTTAGCAAAACTGCACAGATAATTTATCTTACTTGAGTCAATTACACCTTCTACACACATTGTATACTTAACGTTACATAGCAAAACAAACAGAGAGTTGCAAGAAAACGCTTTAAAACACCCAGTCTACATTGGTCCAGCTTCTTGACCATCCTATCCGATATTCTGTTAGCTTGTTGGCTAATGCTTCTTTGACGATGCAAGCGTAGACAACGCCTCAAATGGGCATGTTTATTTTATTTAGAACGATGAAGAAATGCACAACCGCGGAAATGACTTGCTATGCAGATAGGACACTGATAACATGGATGCTTTAAATTGTCTCGATGGCCCATCAAATTTACCTTAGTGCTAGTTACGGATAGCTACTTTAACGTTAGTCTCTCGCCTTGCCACCTTTCGCTAGCTTTCATACTCTCGAAATGTACGCTTGGTGAACAGGTATCACTTAATATCCATATAAGTTAATAATGAGTAATAGTTGCGTTGTTAATCATTTTACTTATCCAAACTTACCGGCATTTTGATCACGACTTCAGATTTTCCCCAAATGCAAAATGAAATGTCAGCGTAGCCAGACGCTGCTTCCGCTGTACACAGACCCACCCAGTAGCTGTAGTTCTGCAGTTTGACCAGAGGGCGGCCTGCAGCTAAATGGAGCGGAGAAGGATCTCTGGCTAAATGTTTCTGACCAATGCAAGTGTGCCTAGTCGTTACCAAGAAACCTGTTCTACTGCTCTTTTGAGGCCCATTATCATATTAACAAATACCGCTGAGGTAAATAAGTACTAAGTATATTTCGCTACACGTCTAATAATGGACAAAATGTTGCAGTGCTTCCTCACTACAAATGAATACATTGTTGCCAGAGCTAGGCCTAAGTGTATTCAATTCACTTAATATCATTTTAGCCCCTTTATTTATTTAGTGACAATTTGTGTAATAGCTGGTCTAAGGTTCGGGTCTTCTCCTGGGGCTATTTTTCCATTCTACTCATTTTCCAGACAATAACTTAATGGATATAATAACCACAAAATGTGACACATTTTATTGAAAAAATATCAAGAGACAAGTAACATGTTTCTGGGGCTTTCCTATATTACTGTGAAATGTTGTGTTTTAACTCCCATGCATGCATTGCACACACACACTGCTTACTCCGTCCCTTTCACTTCATGTCTCACTCTGATACAAACCTATGTGTACACACACATATATATATATACACACAAACACACAAAACTAATTAAAAAGTAAAAATTATAATTAACTCATGTCTCCACATATATGCCATCATAAGGATCATTATCAGGAATCTTGAAAGAGTTCGTCATAATTTGTGTTCATAGGATCTTCATCTGTTTCCTGAAAAAGGGCCAATAACAGCGATTGAATACATAATTCTACCTTATGGTACACTGTCTCATCATCAACATTTGTGTGAACACAAATAATATAATATAATCTTACAAATACAGTTTGTAAGATATGTAACTCAATGTAAGCTATGGAAATGATGATGTATGGGTGGTAATGTGTAAAGTAATGTTCCTCACCCTGGGTTCCTTGACCTCGAGGTCTTCTCCATACTGAATAGAGAAGTCAATGTGCTGGAGAACTATATTGATGCCCTCCTCATCAGTACGGTCAAAGGGTAGAAATCTCACCATACTGTAGTCATCAATCTGTAGTAATAAAAGACAAAATAAGTGTGAACGCTAAAATCTCAAAAGGAAAAATATATATGATCTATATACACTGTAGTAAGGCAACTTTGAGAATCCTTTAAAATGTAAATAGTGTGGTAATGCTACTGAACACCAAATCACCACATACCAGCCCACAAATGGCTTTGGTGAGTTTATGGAACTTCTGGCTTCTCATCGCAACAGAGTTATCCTCCATCATTGAGTACATGTCTGGATCCAGGTATCTGCGCCCAGAAAGGTAACCATCAGCTCTTGTATGAATTCTATACCATTTCTCCATCCACCACAGGATTCCATTTTAAAAATGTCAAACTTTCTGTTATTTCATTCTTTTGTGAGAACAATGTACATGCTAAAAGTTAACTCAAATGTTAATTATTGAATAAGATAATAATAAAGATAAACACACGTCCAGGTACATACTTTTCTATTTCTTTCTTAGCTTTTGGGCTTAGCAGGTCCATCTTGGTCATGATATTGACTTGAGGAATTTCCAGAGACACCATGGCGCTTAAGGCTGCCATGACACCAGAGATGAACTGGAAAATAGACAAAAGGAAACTTCAGGAAGCATCATTCTATGATTTTGTATGTTAATAGAATATTTACAGTACTATCTTTTAAGAGGGATGTAATACACTGAAAGTAGAACCATATCCCATTTCATGTTTGTTTAGGCTTGGTAAGGATAAAAAAATCTGTCAACAGCAGGTATGATGAATTCAATTCCAGGGTTAATACTTTAAATGAATGAATGATTAGTTTCACCCTTTTACCTTAAAAGTCTCCACCATGAACTGGGAGTCGACAAGGAAGACACCACAAACCCGAAACTCCCACTGCTGGAGCTGCTCCACTAGTTGCTTCATGACAGGGAGATGTGTGTATAGCTCAATTTGTCCTGCAATGACAATTACAGGTACTGTCAGCTGTCTCTCTTTTCAGTCTGCATAAGGAGTATATCAAGAGACTACTGGAAGCTCATGTGCATCTGTATTTGTATCTGTTTAACCTAATTCTGATGGTATTGCATGCTTAAATAAAGCCCTAGAGTTCAATTAATAGCACATAGACCCATGATTTTCACATGGGAGTACATGTATCAATGTAGGAGTACACAAAATAAGTCTGTGATTTCTCTTCCCAAACAGTCCTGTTGAATAGCCAGCTGCAGCTGCAGTTTCAGTACCAAAAGTAAAAGCATGTACCAGTGTTTCCCATACATTGACTTATTTGTGGCGGCCCACCACAATATCAACATTGACCACCACACAATGATTTTCCAAGTTGTACTAAATTGTGCTTAAATCTGGTTAGCATCATAACCACGCTGCGCTAATTTGTTAAAAACCGTTGCATTCAAGTTAATTCTGCAAACCTACCACCACAAATAGAATTCAATTCTGTGGGAAACACTGTGTACCCCAGTGTAACAACAGAATAATATCACCAGAATGTCTGGTATGTATGGGGTGCATGAGAGTTGAAAGTTTGGGTACCACTGCTTTAGACCAGGGGTTTTCAACCAGTGGTCCACGAGGACATTGCTGGTGGTTCCTGACCATGGATTCAGTTATGCAGTTGCAATGTGGGAATCAGTATTTTTATTCAGTGGTGGTCCTGGCGTTACGTAATTAAACAGAATGGTGTTCCCTGGTTTACAATCAGTTGAAAAACCCTGCTTTAGACCAATGCGGCCCCAAACTGTGAGTGTGAGCATGTACAAATTCTTACCTGGGCAGTCAAACAGGATGTAGTCATCCTCTACATGGCCAAGGCTCTCTTCCAGCCAATCGAAGTTAGTGGCAAAGTACTCCATGCAGAAGACTAGTCCTCCATTTGGACCAAATCTCAAAGAGTCGTCTTCCATGACATCATCTACCTGGATCAGCTCTCTGATGTCTGACAAATATACCGCACTGCATATTACTTTACCTTGTAATGTTAACTTATCAACTTGTTTATAACTTAATGTTTGGACACTGTCTCAAAGATTAGGCCAAATTAGGGCAATAGCCACTTTCTGTTTGTTTTCTCTTTTCAGTGTGTAAAGATGTTTCTCTCACCTGCCATAACGGGATAACTGAAATATTCAGCTGCAGGGTCCAGATTGACGACCTGAATAGAGCGATTGATGGACTCCGCATGCTGGATCATGGTGGAACAATACGTACTCTATGCAAACAGCCAAAATAAACATTAGACATATCCCACAATGCTGATCCTCCTCACATATTACTACTACTAGTAAACAAGAGTCTTAGCGAGTTCACGTGTCAATATTTACCTTACTAACCTACTAACTTAAAATATGCTCAAACAGACACAATGTAATATTATTATAAGAGACACAGTCAAACATCCTTATTCTATTCAATAATCACATTTCTCTAGTTAGCTAACATTAGCTAGCAAGCATATGACTAGCCACATGATGTTGTTTTCATACCTTTCCACTGCCAGCAGGACCCATAACTAGTTGTGCGAAGCGAGGCATCTCCACACGTTGGCTGCCACACGCGTCCAACTAACGCTCCTGACTTTATAATATACCACAGTATGATATTTACATTATAGAGTTACCTCCCTAAAGTCACATTAAATTTGCCGAAATCCCACACTTCATTGCTGTGCTACGGCTACTCCTAAGGACCAAACTGAACCACACTAAAATCTCGCAACTCGAATTCCGAAGTATGTCGTGGGTGGTCGTGTAAAATCTTTTGCTGAATGGACTCTGCTTCACAGTTAGTAAGAATAGCGATAGTAAGAATATTAATCTTCATTACCATACCATGCATGTCCTGGGCATTATATTTGCGTGAAGATGTCAAGACGTATCGGTGCAATTAGCAATCTGTTAATTCATCATTCATGTGTGTGACCCGGTCAAATAGTGAAGCAGACTGTGTCTGTCAATCCAGCCAGTGTTAAATTGCACATTAGGGACCCTTATCGCCGGGAGATGGATAAACATGTAAAGTTCCAAGAAAGTAACCTCAGCAGAGGTATAAACGAAATAACTCCGAGAAATCGCCTTTTACCAGACAGGTAAGGATATGCCTAATTCTGTCTGTTGGTTGAAGACAGGTAATGGTCTACAGGAAAAAAATGTGTTCAGCATTATTTTAAACTTGTCTGTAGGTCATTTGGACACGGACTTGGGGGTAAGTGAAACGACCATTTACGTTAGAAAACTAATTGTGGTGATGGGTCTCTTCGGCAACCTGATAACTGTTGAACCAGATAGTGGGTCCAAGGAAACATTATAGGGTTGCTGGACGGGGAACTGCAGCTGCATCCTCGATGACCCCATTTTTATCGAAGGACCAAGTACACAAAAATCAAAAGCCTTCTCGCTGAGCCTATGATGCTGTTTTGAAATTTGTGTATAGCTTCTTAAATCCATTACAACAGGTTTCAATTGTGAAAAGACGACCGTTTCAAGGATAAAGAGATCCTCTCTTCCACGTCATATGAAAGACCCTAAAGTTGCAACTATCCACATTCCTACGACTTTGACAGAGGCTCCGTTTCTGCAGGTAGGATAAGCTAACTTGAATTTTGATGTACAGCAACTATTTTGTAAAAAATCTGGTAATCTGTTGAACCCATACATTTATAGTAGGCTAACATTCAACATAGTTGTCCAACCATTATCTGATGTTCTGTCACCAGATGTCATTGATACATACATAGCAATCAAAATATAAGCTTACATTTGATTGTGTAGTGCAAACATGTAACTTCAAAACTGAAAAAGAATCATAACTGTTCAAGCATGTTAGGCTGACACCTGGGCAGAAGCGCTATTTGTGCACCATTGCTCGAGTCCACAGTGCTGAACATGTGTGGAAGCTTCTCCAGCAACATTACATGAATGTTGCACATAGGTGCATAAGGACAGGTCAGTTTATTCAAATGGCTTGTTTTTATGCACAAACTCACTTCTTTCATTGATTTGATGTAGCATGATCACACAAGACTGATGAGTGTAGTTTGTATAGCTGGTGTCCAATATTTTTTGTAGGTTTGGATTCTGTGACAGACTTCAGCAACAAAATCAGTGAGTCACTTGAGCCAACTCCAAGTGTGTCTCAAGTGAGTGTGGCTGAGACAGAAACACTTCCTAAGATTCTTGACAAGCCTGGGCAGAAACAATTAAAGAAAGGGAAAAATAGTCTTCCAAAGATGGACAACCGACATAAAAGGTGAGCAAAGCGGAAAATCATTTCCATAGACCCATATTACTGTGATCATATGCTGCCACTAACGACTAATTTTCTAACGACTAATCTTTTGACTAATTTTTCGATTAGTCGACTAATCTAAACGACTATTTTTTTTTTAAATCAAGTGTTTGTTATTTTGTTGTGTCCGTTTTATTTTGAACTCAACTAAAGTGAAAACGTAAAATATATATCACCCTACTTTTGTTAGAAGCTGTATTACTGTAAGTAAACTGTTCAAAAACATTATGTATTAAAAAACACTTATTTAAAATGCTACCTTCAGATCTAATGTCAGACCTTTGATAGACTTTATTTGTATGCCAGTGTTGCCATGGACATAGACAACTTCTTTGACCTGAGGCCCGGTCATGGCATACTTTGGGGTCATAGGGCCCACCTACATGAACCCACCCCCCATCAAATTATCATTATATCACATCACAATTATTATTGTTATGCTATATTGTACATGCACTTCAAAGCAGCTGTTTAAAGTGCTAACATTGTTCACAAAAAAATTGTGAAAACATGCACATCAGAGGACTGCTTTACTAATGTAAAAATATAATTACAATAGTTCCATTGCTTTTGCATGGTTGCATGATAAATACTTCTCAAAACAACAGCAATTATATGGGTGTCAAAGTTTTGGGATGTTTCCCTCATGCAAGCATCATACACTGGTAGGCAAATGGAAAGAATATTGACATATTTAATTATGCCACAAGGTTTTGGCCACGTTATTCACATTTGACTATACAATACTCTAGATAGTGTATTAGTCTGTGCTCTGTTTTTATGGAAGTTGCATAAATCCACATTGTTCTATTAAATGTAGTTTCATAATTAAATAGCCTTCCAATAGGTTGAATTGAGCTTTGCTACCAACTTTATCAAGTGGTTTCAGTTTCTCTCGCGCATTGAATGAACGCTCATGATAACACCATTTAATTGTATGCCTCTATGTTTGATAACATCAAATTAGCAAGTATTTCCTACTGATTGCAGAAACGTTTGTTTTATTTTTCTGTCGGTCCGCGGTTCCTTGATCAATTGCGCAGCAAATTATCAGATGAAGCCCCGGGAATAATTTCACTCCGCGGCTCCGGACAAGCAGTGTCCACGTTATAGTCCATGGGCCAGGACCTAAAAAGCCTTTCAAAATTCATTGTGCAGACCTGTTGTAGATTCTCCAAATATACAGCTCAATCACAACTGAAAATAATGCCTCATTGTGTGTGAATAGAGGTGAATACATATAACTGTTTGTGTTGCAGCGAAGTGTCAGTTGTCAGTTCCGTGGGACGGGGGGACGGTGGGGGGGGTTCGGACAGGCCTGCCCCCACTGCTTAAAAAAATCCTAGAGGAAACACTGGAGACCATAATGTCTTGGCTGCAAAAATGGCTCAACTTTTGGCTACACTGGAATTTATAGGTGGATGTGCTCAAACGTTTGAAGACAAGATTAATGAGGAATCAAACATATATTTTTAATCTTCATCACTATCATCATATTCATCCAGACTGGCATTTATGTTCTCCTCATCCTCCTCTTCCTCCATCTGATTTCTACAAGTTTTCACAAAGAGTGGACTGCAGCTGGAGTCAGTGCTTCATGAACCACCACGAACAGACGTATGCAAGACATGGGTTTCAGCTGTCGCATTCCTTGTGTCAAGCCACTCTTGAACAAGAGACAGCATCAGAAGTGTCTCGCCCGGGCTAAAGACAAAAAGGACTGGACTGCTGCTGAGTGGTCCAAAGTTATGTTCTCTGATGAAAGTCAATTTTGCATTTCCTTTGGAAATCAAGGTCCCAGAGTCTGAAGGAAGAGAGGAGAGGCACAGAATCCACGTTGCTTGAAGTCCAGTGTAAAGTTTCCACAGTCAGTGATGGTTTGGGGTGCCATCTCATCTGCTGGTGTTGGTCCATTGTGTTTTCTGAGGTTCAAGGTCAACGCAGCTGTCTACCAGGAAGTTTTAGAGCACTTCATGCTTCCTGCTGCTGACCAACTTTATGGAGATGCAGATTTAATTTTCCAACAGGACTTGGCACCTGCACACAGTGCCAAAGCTACCAGTACCTGGTGTAAGGACCATGGTATCCCTGTTCTTAATTGGCCAGCAAACTCGTCTGACCTTAAACCCATAGAAAATCTATGGGGTATTGTGAAGAGGAAGATGTGATACGCCATACCCAACAATGCAGAAGAGCTGATGGCCACTATCAGAGCAACCTGGGCTCTCATAACACCTGAGCAGTGCCACAGACTGATTGACTCCATGCCATGCCGCATTGTAATTCAGGCAAAATGAGCCCCAACTAAGTATTGAGTGCTGTATGCTCATACTTTTCATGTTCATATTTTCAGTTGGCCAACATTTCTAAAAAAACTTTTTTTGTATTGGTCTTAAGTAATATTCAAATTTTCTGAAATACTGAATTTGGGATTTTAATTAGTTGTCAGTTATAATCATCAAAATGAAAATAATTAAACATTTGAAATATCAGTCTGTGTGTAATGAATGAAGTTTCACTTTTTGAATGGAATTACTGACATGATTGAACTTTTTGATGATATTCTAATTATATGACCAGCACCTGTATACATTTGGCCTCATAAACTCTTAAAGTCGTTGGACCTTCCCTTGCGGATTTTCTTAGGTCCTCTGTGACAGACGGTTCTGCAGATATGTCTTTTGCAAGGATCTTGTCAAGCAGTTTCTTCATAGTAAAGATGCTACGGCATTTTCTGTGATACAATATGGATGGTATTCTACCCTCAGGAGACCTTTAGCAAGATCAAGGAGGCTCTTATTTCAGCTGCTCTCAGTAGTGTGTCCCATGACTTTATGTTCATACAGTAGGTGCCACAAGGTTTATCATCTGAACAATGTATTAAACACTCCCCCTGAATACCACTACTTCCTTCTGCCATGCTTCTCTATTCTGGGATGTACAACAATTTGAAAGCAACAGAGATATATCAGGAATGATGTGCTAAAATGAGGCCTTTTCCTACTCAGCAACAGTGTGTGTGACTGTGTGTGTGTGAGAGAGAGAGACAGAGGGAATATATGAAAGTGTGTGTGTGTGAGGTAGAGAACATGTTTGTGTATGTGAAGTATGTGTGTGTGTATGTGAGGAAGAGAGTGAGAGTGCAGTGGCTTGACTGTGCAGTATTCTGCCACTCTCATCAGTATTCTAGCCTACCAACTGAAACTGCTCTCTCACACATAGGCTACATCTCTGTATATTATATACTCTTTTGATCCTGTGAGGGAAATTTGGTCTCTGCATTTATCCCAATCCGTGAATTAGTGAAACACACTCAGCACACACTAATCCCGGCGCAGTGAGCTGCCTGCAACAACAGCAACGCTTGGGGAGCAGTGAGGGGTTAGGTGCCTTGCTCAAGGGCACTTCAGCCGTGCCTACTGGTCAGGGTTCGAACCGGCAACCCTCCGGTTACAAGTCCGAAGCGCTAACCAGTAGGCCACGGCTGCCCTTAATTTTTGTCCTTTCTTTTGTTCACACACAAATTGGGGAAGTCTACAGGACGGTTTACAGCAGACATCATTGCTTGATAATGATGTTAGTACCATACTTGGGCCAGTTGGGTTATTATATCTAGTCTTTCACAAGTAGCCTAGTCATTGGTCATATCCTTACTCATTCTCACACATCTGAATCATAACACAAATAAAAATAAACAGGACTCACCTTGTAATCTGTTTTTGACACTACAACAGCCATTGTTGTTCTGTAGCCTAACTAAACTGCTTCCATCCACATACTAGCCCTGTGGCCCAGCAAACACCAACACCAGTGTTGCCAGATTGGGTTGAGTGATTTCCGTCCATTCACCCTCAAAAACCCGCCCTCTTCAGCAAAAAAACGCCCCAGCAACGATTTTGTCATAGAGAACCATTCAACTCAAAATTTTATTTGCCCGCCTAAAGCTTATTTTCCCCCGCCCAACGAAGTCGAAAGAAGCCCAATTGGGCGGGCACCCGCCCAATCTGGCAACACTGACCAACACACTCTTAAGTTGGCAGTTTATATTTGTACTGTAGAATGTTCAGAAAAGAAATCTAGTTCCAGACAAATTGAAAAAACAGAATTTAGGCATATTTTTTTTTTATATTAGGCAGAATTTAAATATCATGGCATGTCCGATCATTATAGTTTTGGTATCATTAAGGAAAACAGATTAATTACCCGAAAATATATTTTTCTGAGAAGTCTTTATATTCTAGATGTGATATAATGTGCATTGAGACATCTTCCAACTTCCTCCATACCACTATACCTTAGTTCTGTAATGTATTTTGCATTACATTGAAATGCATTGATTTTCAATGGACAGCTATTAGTTATGGGTCTAAAATAGCTGTTTAAGGTGTATTCAGTTATCTAACCCATATATTTTCTAAAAGCCTATACTCTGTAGATGTGATATAGCAAGAGTTTGGATTTGACCCACCCACTTTTAGTCTTTTGCCTCTATCTAATCCTATATTATATAGGTGAAAAAGTGTATGACGGATACATTTTAGCCTATGTAATTCATGTAAAGCTAAATTATCCATCTAAACTGTATTTTTTCTAAAAGCCTATGCCATTTACATATGATATAACATAGATTAAGACATAACGCATCATCCCACACACTTGCATACACCTATACCTACACATAGGCATGTATTGTGAATTGTACTGGGTATGGGTATAAAAGCCAGTAAAAATACAACTAAGCTACCACTTAGAAAAGGCTATCATACCAAGACATATCTCTCAGACATAGAGGATTACGAAAATCATTGCTAGATTTTGCCACCTTTGGTGATACCAACTTCTGCTCTGGCCCATGGACTATTACGGCCGGTGCTGGTCCGCGCGGCCCATAGTTTTGAGAAACGCTGGACTTTGAAAGGCGACAGGAGTTGAGGACTTTGCGAATGAGCCTAACATCAGCATGTTCAAAGCAAGTAGGCTACAGGCACTTTGCGCGTCTTACCACATAGGTTACCTCACTTTATCAGTTGGCTTGAACGCTAAAAAAATATGCGTCGTGACTCACGGCTCCCACACACAGCTGCGTGCATCGCGTTGCTGGAGACGCATCCCATTCACTTTAAATGGGCTCACGTGATCCGTTGCCGATGCCATCCGTTGTGGGTCCGTCGCGTCGCGTTTCTCCCGCCGCTCGCGTTGAGGAGTTCAGCTGTTGCTGCACCGACAGACGGCACCGGCCAATCAAGCCAATCTTCGGACGGCACCAACCAATCACATTACGGTTTTACTTCAAGTCATTTGCATAGCTACCGTCGGGAACACCCACTGGCATGCGTTGACGGAACGCAGCTGTGTGTGGGAGCGTACGGCTCCCACACACAGCTGCGTGCATCGCGTTGCTGGAGACGCATCCCATTCACTTTAAATGGGCTCACGTGATCCGTTGCCGAACTGAATTGTGGGTCCGTCGCGTCGCGTTTCTCCATGTCGCCTTCTGCTTCTCAGCATCTCAGCATGCGTCAACACCGCCGCCATCTTAGAACAGGGATCTGAAGCGCTAAACTAGTTCTCCTGTATTGTCAGTGTTACCTATTTAGCGACGTTTGGCCATCCCCAACGATAGAAAACCTTTTTAGCGATTAGCGACAAATTTGGGAACTTCTCACAATGATGGCAGATCGGCTTCTTTGTTGTTGAAACGTAAGAAAATCACCTTTCTCATGGCTTTGTCATTTGTGAATTCAGCTCGTTTGCCCATGGCACTGACCCATCATTATAAAAGTAACGACTGGCGTAGCCTATGTAGTAGCAGAGGTAAATGTTCTACAGATCTACAGCAACTTCTGGTGAGATTACAACTTACTTGAGTAAACGAGACGAGGGGTATGTGGCCTCAACCAGAGCCTGTCTACGAAGAGCCTGTTTACTTTCATTGTATCGAACCATAGATATATACACTAGATGTCGCCTTCTGCTTCTCAGCATGCGTCAACACCGCCGCCATCTTTGTACAGGGATCTGAATCGCTAAACTAGTTCTCCTGTATTGTCAGCGTTACCTATTTAGCGACGTTTGGCCATCCCCAGCGATAGAAAACCTTTTTAGCGATTAGCGACAAATTTGGGAACTTCTCACAATGATGGCAGATCGGCTTCTTTGTTGTTGAAACGTAAGAAAATCACCTTTCTCATGGCTTTGTCATTTATGAATTCAGCTACATCTCGTTTGCCCATGGCACTGACCCATGATTATAAAAGTAACGACTGGCGTAGCCTATGTAGTAGCAGAGGTAAATGTTCTACAGATCTACAGCAACTTCTGGTGAGATTACAACTTACATGAGTAAACGAGACGAGGGGTATGTGGCCTCAACCAGAGCCTGTCTACGAAGAGCCTGTTTACTTTCATTGTATCGAACCTGGTTGCAGTTTACTCATTGTTCCTCTAGGGGCCGCCGCTAGCTAGTGCAGAATGAAT
Source organism: Alosa pseudoharengus (assembly GCF_046254945.1). Taxonomy (NCBI): domain Eukaryota; kingdom Metazoa; phylum Chordata; class Actinopteri; order Clupeiformes; family Clupeidae; genus Alosa; species Alosa pseudoharengus. Next base: position 33,952,727 of record NW_027468609.1, on the reverse strand, counting down.
GGGAGTCTATGGGGCTAGACGGGTAAAATGTATCTTTATTATCGTCTTAAGCTTAGTTTTCTGTAGACTCAACCATAAATACATGCCTGTCAGTTGGAACAACCCAAAAAATTAGATAATTGCTTGAGATTTTGACGATTTATGGTGATTTTATTTTCGCTAGATCTTTGCCCAGATTGACGCTAATGCATTATAGAGGAGTGGATCACTGAAGCAAGATGGCGTCTCGATTGACGCATTCGTTCCAATGAACAGCAGTAGTCAAGGCGACATCTAGTGTATATATCTATGGTATCGAACCTGGTTGCAGTTTACTCATTGTTCCTCTAGGGGCCGCCGCTAGCTAGTGCAGAATGAATGGGAGTCTATGGGGCTAGATGGGTAAAATTTATTTTTATTATCGTCTTAAGCTTAGTTTTCTCTAGACTCAACCATAAATACATGCCTGTCAGTTGGAACAACCCAAAAAACTAGATAATTGCTTGAGATTTTGACGATTTATGGTGATTTTATTTTCGCTAGATCTTTGCCCAGATTGACGCTAATGCATTATAGAGGAGTGGATCACTGCGGCAAGATGGCGTCTCGATTGACGCATTCGTTCCAATGAACAGCAGTAGTCAAGGCGACATCTAGTGTATATATCTATGGCGTTTCTCCCGCTGCTCGCGTTGAGGAGTTCAGCTGTTGCTGCACCGACAGACGGCACCGGCCAATCAAGCCAATCTACGGACGGCACCAACCAATCACATTACGGTTTTACTTCAAGTCATTTGCATAGCTACCGTCGGGAACACCTACTGGAATGCGTTGACGGAACGCAGCTGTGTGTGGGAGCCGTCATTCACCATGGGAAGTGACGCGCAACTTGATTGTTGATACCATAGACTGTATATATACAGTGTATGGTTGATACCATGGGCGGCGGGATGTTCGTTTTAACGTTTTTTTTTTGTATGAATGAATTACAGTAATGACACGCCGTTGCGTTGTCAACGTGAGACACTCTTCACTTCATTTATTACAATTTCCACAATACTATATTAGTCAGAGTATGGACTAGCGTAACCTACTAGCTTAGCTCCCCCCACGCTCTGCCTGAAAGCAGGCAGCTTTGCTGCTGGCATTAACAGTTTGTGTGCATAGCTAGGTTTAAAACATGACTGCCAAAGTCTTAGTAGCCTGTTTAACATCCAAAGACAGTCATTGTACCTTTAAGGAATTAATAACATAGAGTTAATATAACATTACAATGAGCCGTTTGAGACCAAAAATAAATAATCAATTAGGGGTTTGCACGGCGTGTCATCAGATCTGGACGTCGCCATATTGGAGATACTCGCCTCAAAGCATTAGGCACTGAAATAAATCCCTAAGATCGTCAAGGAAAATGGTTAATTATTGCCGTGTTTTAGGTTGTACCAATAGGTCAGACTGAGAAAAACATCTGGTGTAGGTATCTACTTCCAAAAGTTATTAAAAAAACAGGGAGAAAGGAGAACTAGAATTGCGGTTCCGAGGAACTGCAAGAGTGGGTTTGATCAGGGGCATGGAACTAGGCCTCATCCAAGGATTCCAACGGTACCTCATTTATGAAAATCGGACATACGGGTCAAAAGTTACATGCACACACCTTCATATACACAGACAGCCCAGCCCAGCCCATTAGAGCTCTGCCAGATGGCTTAGAACTCGCCAGGTGCACGATTAACAATTAGATCTGTGATGTCACAATCGGAATTAGAATCCTTGAACATTCCGCCATTCATTTCAATGGGCCCAAAAAACGGCGAAAAACGGGAATAACGCGAAAACGACAAGGACCAGCGACACGAAAGTAACACGCCCACTACACCGGTTCGGGCCTGAATTTTTGGAGTTCGAACCGCGTCGATAGCTCAAATGGTCTAGGAGCAGTAGTGAGTACAAAAAGTAGATATAAGTAAACTTAAGAAGAACAATTGGGCTTGCTGGATCAAACCCACTAATAATGACAGAAGTTATCAGAGGAAGGGGGGCGCTTGTGGTTGAACTTGGTACTTCGTCTCCCTCACCCAACTCATATGGATCTGCGCTGCCAATAAACTGTAATTTCTCGAAATATCGCGCCTTTTCTTGTGGTCCAAGTCCTGCCCTATATGCCTTTGCATCTTACACGCATTTTGATGAGCTTTTCTGTTGTTTAGACACGGCTACAATCACGTAAGATATCCAAAGTGCATAATACTCCATTGTACGTACTTCATTCACTGAGTATCGCCAATATGGCTGCACATGCTGGGTTACCATGGTTACCGGCCAGAACGTGATGTCCATGCAAACCAAAGATTCTAGAATCTTTGGTGCAAACCCCTAATAGTAAAACGACTCAACTAAAAAAATTGCCGTCGACTAATTTTCATGGTCGATTAGGTCGACTAATCGCGGCAGCACTAGTGATCATTACATGTTTTTGCGACTGCACGAAAAGCTGAGGGAGTCTTGTGTTCCACAGGGCAGCAGCTAAAAATGTACACTCCAAGAAAGGAGCAACTAGGAAATCAAAGGTATCTGGTGATAAAACAAACATCTCAACTACAAAAGGTAACCTCATAAAAATGGATTTCTGTGCAAACGCTCTTCTGTCTGTGGTCTATGTGCACTCCTTCTTTAGTGTCACACTGCTGTTTAACGCGCCTAAAATGAGAGTAATAACATTCTATGGTGGACAGGCCTCAGTTTCATGTCTAATTTTCAATAGCAGCATTTGCTGCAAAGGTTAAGCTGCGAAGAGACAGATTATTAGCTTTTTATATTCAACAGGAGCTAGTCTTAGCAAGCCTGGGGTGCAGAAAGACACCGATGATGAAGACTCGCTGGATGAACTGATCAAAGCCCTATCAATGGAAGACGACGAAGATTTTTTTCTTTGACATGGGCCGCATCTGCTGCTAAGTCTACTTTAAGAATACCTTACTTGCATCCAACAAATTTTCACAGAATTTCAATTTGCATCAGAAATTGTGCACTCAATTTATTATTTTGTTTTACTATTAATTAGTAAAAATAATTCAAACATTTACTGATGTCTGTAGATTTATTATAGGGACACATGATTTTACAAAGAAGAAGAGGGTGTGTGAGTGGGAGGAAGGCCTAATATCTGAAAGCCCAAGTTATTGACAGGACATAGAAATAATATGTAAATAACTAAAAATACAAAAAGTGGCACCACAGTACATCCTTGAAGACATAATGCAATTAACCTGCCATTATGGCATCCTCTACAGCAGTCAGTTGACAAGACGAAATGCAAGCGAGCGCTGTCGACTTTCACATATATAAACAGTATATTACATTTCTTTTCTCGACCAAATGGTGAATATTTATAGTACAGAACTGACATTGTTGCGATGTTGTGGAGCTGCAGATAGAAAGGAATGGACTGACGAGCATCCTTGATGCTGGCACCTCTGGCTCTTCTCGCTGAAGGCTGGTACCCTTGTGGCACGGCCCGTTTATGATTTCTTGTACTCGATCCTTTCCACTTTGACGTCGTCGCCGATGAGTTGGTACACGTACGTGACAACTGTGGACGCCTGGATGTCCATCAGGACGAAAGACGGTATAATGTTGCTGTGGGCAGACGACAGAGAAGAACTCAAGACTTTGCGTGTATGTTGAATTAAACATGGCAAACTCTCTTGTTTCTGTGAGGTTTTGACACCAGTGTAAATGTGTCTGTTGTTGGTGTTCAGTAATGCCTGCCATCTCAGCTGATGATGGCAGGAAAACAGAAATATCATGTTATCCTTGAATTATGATCTTCATTTTTTCTAATTGCTAACAGTTAATGTTACTATCTACGAAATCTATGATCATATCATATGTGTATTCTGTAAGAATAAAATATTATATAAAAATCCTGTAAGCTTAGCTGAGAAGCACACATCTCCCCAATGCACTCAACAGATATTTTGCTTTTTACCTTTCCAGTGCATTGTAGGCCCCTGTGGCTGACCCTGGGTTAATGTAAAACTTGTTCTCATTCTCAAAGGCCTCAAATTTGTGTGTGTGTCCAGAGATGAGAATGTCCACGTCCAGCTGCCTCTGCAGCAGCGCCAGGCTGGCCATGTCGCCCCAGGGAATTACTTGGTGCCCGTGGATCAGGCCGATTTTGAACTGACCCACTGTTACCACCTTTTGTTCAGGGTAATTCAGGTTCTGTGAAAGGAATTGTTCATTTGTCCTTGTCTTTAGTTAATGTGCATGTCTGTCTGATTTTCAGTAGCTTATCAACCATTAAAGAAGTTTTAATTTAACCTACTACACAGATACACAAAGTCTTGAAACGGAATGAGAGGTCTATTTTTCTACCATTTTAAAGACTCAACTGAGCATGTATTCTACAAAAGGGACACTTTTCAAACCTACCTCATCAAAGTCCCCTCTGACAATGTGAACATCCCCTGCCAGTGTTTTCAGGTAGTCATAGCTCTCCTTGGTACACAAATTGCCGGTGCAGAGAATGTGTTGAATCTTCCCTGGCACCAGTAGCTTCTTGAATTTGGCCGGTAGTGTGTTGCACCGGTGTGGAATGTGCAGATCGCCTAACACCAGGACCAACTGACAACACATCAATTCAAATGGGGGAAAGGGAGAATGACGTGTTAGAAAGCGGTCTCGTTCTAAAGAGTTGTACTTGAGTGACCCTCACAGCAGTATCATCAATTCGCACTGACTATGAGAGTGTGCTGAGACTGTCAGCACACAGCAAAGTAGACGCTTATGACAATACTACCTCATGAAACTCTGGACTGCATCCTATAGAGGTTGCACCACACACTAGGTCCAATGACCAAACCCAGTGCAATTTGCCTACCGCACCACAGCAACCCCATTAGTCTGCAGAGCAAGCCTTCACAGGAGCGCGGTGCATGGATATGAAAGGTCTCGGCAGAAGGATGAGAAGGACACTTACTCTGTGACCAGTCTGAGCACAACGGACAGGTTGATTGAAGGCAGGAAGGGGTTGAGTGGGTGAGGGGAATGGGGTTGTGGAGAGATCAAGAGAAAGTATGATCATAGATAAAAACAAAAAGTGAAATAAAACAAATGGTGAGACAAGAGGAAAAACTGAAATTAGAGTTCAAAAGTGAATAAATGAATAATAAATGAGGCATTCAAAACACAAATAAATAAAAATGATTTAAGTGATGCTAGCTACATAAAAGGTTAGTGGTGGTGGTTAGTATTTATTACATGCATGCGTGAGTGAAAAAAACAAACAAATGTGAGGCCACACAGATAGGTTAACGTTATCTTAAGCAAATTAAAGACTTGACTAGCATGTTAAAAGTGGAAATGATACATTCCAGAAAGACATTGTGACTAATGTGACATGCGGTTAATATAAACCAAAAAGCCTGGATGTTCTGTGCGTATAACGTTAGAAGTCTCGCTTCGTCGTGTCATCAGCTTGCCATTAACGATAGCTAGTGAACTCGGTCTCAAATCAAACTGTTCCTGTTTTAGCAAACGCCTAGCTAGTTAGCAACTTAAGCTACTGTAAACAACCAGCTAACTATATTTGATGTCCATTATAACTATAAATGAACAGAGCTCGAAATGATGTACCTAAAACAGCTCATCTGTCAACAGTACGCGCTGAACTCATAAAAACAAATTGTTAGACAGAATATACATTAGGTAAGCTAAGTTAATGTGGTAGCTCGCTAGGATATCGGCTAGCTAACTAGGATGCTTGCTGGCTCTGTAGCCTACAACTTGTCAGTGGAATGGCAAGCTTATCACTTAGACATTATGTTTCCACACAAAGTTCGGTTACAATGGGTGAAGAAAAAACAAGGTAAGCAAAACAGAGCACGTAATACTGATGTATATGTGTAAGAAACGTTTAGCAAACGTCCACAGGGCCGTACAGCTGGTATTAGGCTCTTTCCCACTTTTGCTGTCACTGTCATGTGATCTTTCACCCATCTCGAACTGCTTGCTACGAGCTAGGAGGGGAAAAGGTACATAAACCTAATCCTTCTCTCCACAAAATGCTCGCAACACCTAAATCTACTCACATGCATGTTACACTAACAGTTTCTTGTCAAAATGTTGTTACACTATGGGTCCACAAGAGTGCTTTAAGCTTACCATCTTCTTCGGCTGCTGTATCTGTTGGACCTCCGGGAAAAGCTACGCACACACGCGCACGAAACGTAGCTGCACGTAATACAACCAACCAATACAATTTTGATTCGTCATACGGAATTCATTTTAGGACATTTCATACATTCCCTCATGAAAACATTGTGCAAGCCACATGAGATCTCATGTTTAGGACTCCAGTTGAACATACAGTACATACAACTGTCCTCCTTCAAAGATTTGAAAATGTTTAACAAGCATTTTAGTTAGGATAATGGTAAACTAAAAATAGACATTTATTTCTAGACGGTTGTAATAAATTATTTTAAAATTGTAAGGGATATACACTGTCTGTTTCGCAAAAAATGAATGAAAACAAGTTTATAGTAAAAAAAAAAACAATTTTATTGTGCTAATTCTGTATTTACTCCAAACAGAAGTGAATGCCCAGGACATCCCTTGAGCCATTAAGAAGCTGAGTGGCTTTATCAAACTCCAGTGGAACAGTACTGGGTACCTCTTTCAGATCTTTCTCCATTAGCTGTGGACGGGAAAAAAAGAATGCTCATGAATTAAGAATATTACTACACACTGCCTTCTTTACTTCAAATAACTTGTATATCAAAGAGGAAAAACGGAGACTATATGGGTAGCAGGACAATGCTGGACTTGGTGGTTAAGCATGTATTCACAATTTCGTTTGGGCAGGCAAATTACCTCAAATGTGGAAAGCTCAAGAAGTTTAGAGATGTCCGTTTCCGTCTGGGATAAAGGCTGATTGATTGCCTGGGCTGCTTTTGCAACATCCGGGTGGTAATGGTTCTGTAGAGTCTGATGGATGACAGAGGCAGGAATTACTTGAGATAATTGAGAAAAGTGAAGCCCATAGAGTGACAGTGATGAGTGTACCTATTTGGGATACCATCTCAGTATGAAGACAGTTTAGAAGAGACTAAACAGTTCATATGTGTGGAATAGAAAGGACAGAGGTCGATAGGAGGTCATTAAAACGTAGACTTACACTTCTTTATTGTACAGACCACATCCCATACACAAGTGTGCCTTGATCCTAACGTAAAGGCTTTTGCATAACAAAATCCAAAATTTTGCATGTGTGTTTTTGGTCCTTTAAATCCAGAATGCTGGACTTTTTTTTACAGACGAAGGTTTTGGATTCAGTGTGCAAACAAGACTGACAACGCAATGTTTTTTTTCCAATCATAAGACAGTTTTACACAAGTGTGCACAAACCTTAAGTGTGCTGCTATAGTAACAAAGGGTTAGAGGGTGAAAAAAAGCAACATGCCAGGTCTTACTACCTTTATCTCCCATAAGCTGCTCTCCAGAGCATTACACTGGGCAGGGTCCTCTTCCTCCATGTTGTACGGGTCATTACAGGGTGCTGGTGGTACAAGGCATACAAAGGTTATCGGAAGTTGCATACATTTACAATACAGTCATCTTCCTCATTGCAAAAAAACATCTGGAGGAAATTGGTTGGTCTTCAATCAGTTACAATTATCGCTCACTGGCAACACTGGTGACACGGACTAACATAAACAAAAGCTCAGAGGAAATTACGTTTGAGATTGGTGGGGTTTGAAGATGGGCATGAAAGTGACGGATAGTTTCGACTTCACGTAAATGAAGTGCAGTGCAGTGGTAAATTATTGTTAGAAACTAGCGTCCGGCTGTGGGCGGCAGATGGAGGGACACACGCTCACCCTCAGCACTGGGTCTGTGGATGAGGACCCTGCAGGACGGGTGACGGCGGATCAGGTTGCAGATGAAAGGCAGGAGCATGACCAGAGCCGTTGGGGGTGCCGTGAGGGCCAGCCGCGAGAGCCGCTTAGCAAACGCAGCCACCAGATAGACTGGCAGATGCCTGCCGAAAGAATTCATGATCAGAAATGATTTCTGAAATTTCATTCAGAAATCAGGAAATGCATTTTACTCGACAGAGTCAGAGGACATTAATCAGAATGGTTGGAGTTAATACTTTAAGGAATTGTTTAATTTGTTTTAGCAGTTACATCCCTGAGGTCTGAAAAGCTTTGACAAAACTTTTTGGAGCTTAACTGAAACAAAATTAAACTGTTCTCATAGAATTAATTTATTTCCATAACAGCTGCACAAAAGTGGATTTGCCTGCTTTTGAGAGCAGATTGAGATGGGAGGAAAACTCACGTTGAGGAGAGGAAAAGGTTTGCCAGGTGGAAGAAGCGTGCTCTGTACTTCACATGAAAAATGGAGGGCTCCAATAGATTATAGAGTTTCTTGTAGAAGTCTGGATACTCTCTGACAACATAATTTTGAACAAATTATTTTCACGAGGCAGATTGACAGCATTCATAATAGGTGGGGTTGCAGCTCATGCATGTTTAGATAATATCAGAGATAAAGGCTCTAAGTATGTTTGCAAAATTATGTTGCAAATATATGCAGAGGCAATAAACTCACAGATTGTGCTGATGCATGAGAATAAATAGACCATTCAGAGCCAGTAAGCTGATAGCTCCACCTGCACAAAGAATGACAAGAACATTTGCAATTGTCTGAAATGACCTCTCTGCTTAAAGCAGCAGTAACAAATCCGTCCCACTTAGCCTACCCCCCTGACTAGTCTGATGTTTGATTTATCTAATGTACCATCTCAGAGATTTGTACTGTAAAAGCATGTAGACTTTAGATACACTTAAAAAATGTCTTAATCCAGGAAAGATATTTTGCAATTAAGATGATCAACCACAACGACACCAAAGTTCATTAGAAAGAAAATAGTATGTTGTCTCACCAATATCATAGGCAGCAGTTAGGAAGTCGATCATGAGTGTTGGCTCGCTCATGTGAGGAAGGATAGTCTCATGTAGAATCACCAGAACCTTCTTGTACATGCTGCCAGGCAACTACACATACACAAGCAGTGATTAGCAAGAATTCATGCTAAAAAAAAACAAAACAATCTGTAAATATATTCTACAATGACAAACACATACCTTATACTTCAGAAACATTAACCATGTCCTCTCAAAAACACGCTTGTGTTCCTGAAAAGTCAATGAACACCATTTAAGTTAATAGTTAATAAATCAAAACAAACTGCAAAGATAAACTGAATCCATGTATTGATACAGTTAAAAAATGTAAGCTCACTTACTTTAAATTTGGCTGCTTTCCAATCGTTGTGCTTAGCTGTAAAGGAGAAGGGTATTGCTGTTGAAGGCCTTCCTACATCCATACTGACCTTAAACTTTCATTCCATATAGTTCTTTATTCCATATAATGTTTTACCCAATTTTAAATGTTTAGACAATAAACAACTATTAAGGACAACAGGCTTATAAAGAATCATCCAGTAACAGTGCCATGTTCTGACCTCCTTGTTGGACCATGAAGTTGGTGAGCTCAGACTCCTGACTGGGCATGTTAATGTTGGAGAGAAGCGTGAACACATTGTTCTGAAATATTGGCATCACAACCTGCCAAAAAATAACCATATAGTTGGAAAAATGATCAAAACCCTAGTACCAATTAAAAAAGTGCAGTACTTCATGTGAAAACTTTCTCGCTATAGTAATGTTTCTACAACATCACTGCTTTCAACAACACTTCTCCATCTCTTACCCCTTTGTTTTTCTCCATGACATTGGCCACATGATCTCGAATGGAGCACATCACGTAGTAGCGCACATCATCCATCTCAAGGAACTCCTGGAACCTGGAGATGATCATGGCCATGTCCTCACTATCAGACAGCATCCGCTCTACCACTGCCTGCACACAGACATACGCTGCACACTGTCATTCTGCATGTACACTCACTTCACAGTCACTGAATTTAAGGAGGTACAGATGTTTCTGGTACATACTGACAAAATCCTCGAATTTTGAAAGATCATAGATCACACACAATATTTGGGGGGGTCTAGCACATTGGGGGTCAATGTGCTAGTCTTACTGCTAGCAAGTAGACTGTTAGTCTAGACATTACTGACATCTTTTTAACTGTGTTGTATAACTTTTTTCAACTATAATTCACCACACCATTCGGTCTACTCCATACCCCTACGTAGTGCTTATCAGCTGTCTGAATGCCTGACCTGTATAAGCTCCCGGGGGAAACTGTAATGCTCACACCAGTCCAGCTTCTGTAGGGGAAACTTCCCCTCTGTCGATGCAAATTTCATCAGCATACACAGGGATGCCTCCTGTGAAAACATAACTTTCAGCATAAGGTGTTCTTGGTCCCATGCATGCATTGCAACCAGTCTTATAAGTAAGACCTTTATTCATGATATGGGTTACCATACTGATTACATCTTATTGTAGCATATGCAGTTTGACTCACCTTCACTGGGTAAGCATTATGCCCCATGTTCTCCAACAGCTGCTCTATGCAATTAATATATCTGTGTCTCAAGAAAATTCGATATTTGTCATCGGCGCTACGTTCACCTGACAATAGAAAACTGTTTTGTTAAAACCTTTATCTGAAACATCTGAATCACAATGATCAGTTTATCATATACAGAGAGCTCATCAGTCCTGTTAGCTTTGTCGGCGGCCAATAAATTCCTTACATAATCAATATATTTTTCCACACTGATGGGGTGCCTACACCGCTGATGATACGTGTCTTGCAAAATACTGGCCGACAGCATCCAGAACTACTCACCCTCCAACACTTCATCCTCCTCTGGTAGTTTGCCGACAAACAGGTCACCTCTCTCCAGTAAGTCGCTGAATAACTTTCCACAGGCGTGGACAGCACACATTGCCTCTTTTTCTTTGTTCGACTGAGAAGCATAAGAAAATCTTAATGCTAATGTTGATGAACTATGATAGTTTGTCCACGTTACCTTATAAAAATCCCCATCATCGTATACATAAATCAACAAACACATATCCCATTATTTCACCGAGTCATTACCTGCAAATATTCCAGTAGATCAAATATTTCGTTTGCATTTTTTCTGCTCTGGAGAACACTTTCAACTTTGTCGTTTATGACCTTTTTGTATGATTTTGTACTTTCCTTCGAGGTTTCAATCCTCACGTTGCTGCTCTTGGTCGGCGCCATGATGTTGTGAGTTAGTGGCGTGGCGTCACGACGACCAGAAGACTACTCGTCTTTAGCATACTGCCACCGTGTGGTTGGGGAGAAAACACTAATTGCTGCAGTGTCTTAAAAAAAAAAAGTGACCAAAACACTGACCCAATTCTGAACGTATGTCTCATGACTTGGTGCAAATAATTAGTGCCCCTACAAGATGTACTGAAATTACTACCGTTCAAAATGTTGGGGTTACTTTGAAATGTCCTTGTTTTCATCATTAATGTTGTAAATGACTTGTAGAAAGAAATGGCTGATCTTTAATGCAATATCTACATTGCCCATTATCAGCAAGCATTCATCTAATGTTCCAAAGGCACATTATGTTTACTAATCTGACATCATTTTAAAAGGCTAACTGAGAAAACAGAACCCTTTTGCAGTTATGGAAGCACATAATGTAATCTGAAAACTAGTATAAGTATATACTCTTTTGATCCTGTGAGGTGAAGCACACACTAATCCCGGTGCAGTGAGCTGCCTGCAACAACAGCGGCACTCGGGGAGCAGTGCCTACTGGTCGGGGTTCGGACTGGCAACCCTCCGGTTACAAGTCCGAAGTGCTAACCAGTAGGCCACGGCTGCCCAAAACTGCTGCCCTGATTAAAAAGACAATGCAACTGATCTCAGCTAGTGTATTTAAATCTCCTGAAAGAATCAATAGTATACCATAGAAATTTCCTTCTGAATAATATCATAATTCTTACCATGACATCATTTACAAAAAAGTTTTACATTAATTGGTCGCATTTGTTTACACTGATGTCATAAATGCAATGAATGCAAAAGCACCCAAAAAAGCAGAATGCACACAAAAGATTTAAAACCAAACATTTATTCAAAACATAATCATTAAACTAAAAAACCTTGCATTTTGCTCAGAAGTCTGAATCTGATAAAAGGCAAAGGAAAAGAAAATTTGTTCCATGATTGTTCAAATCAATCTGATCCATTTCCATCATCGTCATCCTGTGGAACACAGAAGATTTTACTTAAGGAAAATGCTTGTGACCGTCATGGCAATAATACAAATTGCAAAATGTATGCAATACAACTTTAATAGTCATTTTTTCACGTTCTACTGTACCTGTTCTCCACTCTGCATTTCCTGTTTTCCTGTTGCTGTTGCCTCAAAGTCATGAATGGACAGCGTGGCCATCCAGTTGACCATGGACTTCTCATCTCTCTCCGTCTCCACAATGGTGGGGTAGATGTGAGCATCTTTGAAGCCTGCAATGGCCTCTTCCTCCTTGGTCCACTCCAGAGTCTCATGGAGCCCGTCCCCTCCAAAGCGTTTGTTGTAGCGGTCAAAGTGCACCTGTTAAGACACACATATCCCTGTCTGTAGAATATATACTGAACTGTTTTGCATGATGAAGATGCTATTCAGTTTTCATGAGTTGATTGGATGTAACCACCATCTGAAATAATAAATGGTACTAAGGGCATGTGTGTGGCCATTAAGAGAGCCTGATTATGAAGGTGACTAAATGTATGCATATGTAAGACGGTCTCCCCGACAAGTACACCTGACATTCATCAATCTCCAAAATCACCAAAAGAACATCCGATTACTCAGTTAAGCATGCTGGTCATTGATCAACTGGTTTCTGATACATTTCCAATTGCATTTAAATTGGCTCTGGTAACACCGCTGCTTAAAGGGCCATACCACCAAAACGGTTCTGTTGTCTGTGACAGAAGCCTTACAAATCAGCCAGAGCAGCAGCTCGGTTCTCTGTGCTAATCTTGCTCGATTTATTAGCGGCTTTTGACATGGTCAATAGGGTGCATCAAAAAACACAATTCTTGAATTTTGATATGGCTGGGTGCTAAAAGTGTTCCAATATATGTAGAAACAACACATGCAAAATATTTTTCCAGTACATTATGATTTAGGGGTGCCACCGCACATCTGTTTTTGTTGGATAAAGTGGTTAACAGTGCTCAATGGTCGCTATGGAGATCTGAGGTAAACAATACTACAGCTCAAGAAAACTGAGGTGATCTTTCTGTTTGAGGTGATCTTGATCTGTGTTGGATGTGTTATTACATATTACTATCATATCTGTAGTTGTTTCCCCGCCCCCTCTGCAAAGCTAATTGCGTGCCCACAGCTGAACCACAAGCGCAGTTGAATAGTTAACCAATTGTAGTTAACCAGCGACATACAGAGTAGGCCTAGTAGTTCTACTAATCTACTTAAAAATACTTGAACTATTTATTGCACAATGAAAAACTGATGCTCTGAATACTTATTCAGCTGTCTCTAAAAGTTTCTCTAATTGACGCATTCAACCGCGATTTTGATTACACCTGCTTTTAACAGGCAAGTTTTTCACCGCAAAACAGACATGAGCTGTTTTCATACATATGGCGGAATACCTAATCAATGCTATTAGCACTTGTCGTCTCCTGTGTTTGCGCGATACTCCCACTTACCCCTGACCCTCCTATTAATGCATATGCATGACACGGAAAAGCGCAAATAGCCATTTGCAGCTCCCACGACAGGCAGTCTACGCTTTTTACTCAGTGCGGCCTGTTTGAACATACCTCGCCATGGTTTTATGTGCACTTTGCGAATGAAATATGCCTGACGTGGGCACAAAAACATACATCTGGCCCTGTCTCTCCTTTTTTCATCCGCTTTCTCTGGGTGTCTTTCTTCTCTCCTTTGTATCCCTTATTCTCTCTCTCTCTCTATTTATCTCTTTGGCTGTGGAGAACATGTGTGTGTGTGTATGTCTGTGTCTGTGTGTGTGTGTGTGTTTCTGTGTGTGTGTGTGTCTCTGTGTGTGTGTGTGTGTGTGTCTTTGTGTGTGTGTCTTTGTGTGTGTGTGTGTGTGTGTGTCTTTGTGTGTGTGTGTCTGTGTGTGTGTGTGTGTGTGTCTGTGTCTTTGTGTGCATGTCTCTCTCTGTGTGTGTGTCTGTCTGTGTCTGTATGTGTGTGTGTGTGTGTGTGTGTGTTAGGCCTGTCGCGATATTCAATAAATCAATTAATCGCATGAAAATTAAAATTAGCTCGATAATTTTTCTGGCCGCGATAAATGCCATCTGCATGCTTGTTTGTTTGTTTTCCTCGTCTCTCTCTCTCGGGTCCTTAGAGTAATGATGAGTGAACCCTCATGTCAGTCACATGGTGTGTGGGGAGGCGGGACTACTGGCGTAGCCTACCACAGAGTGCAGCTAAAGAGCCGCGTGAGAAGTAGGTACCGGTAGGCACTAGGCAGAGAGAAAGCTAGTTGCGAGTTCGAGTAGGCTACGCCTAATAAAGACAAAAAAGATGGAATTGGTTTCTAAGCCTAACGCGACAGCTGCAGTGTGGGAGCATTTCGGATTTAAACCGAATGCCCGTGGTGAACCACTGAACGTGTGCGAGTCGGTGTGTCGCATTGGTTGGAAAACAGTCGCAATTAAAAGCGGCAACACAACAAACATGCATATGCATCTAAAACACAATCATCCGCTGCAGTTTTCCCAGTTGGGGAAAAAAAAAACACAACAAGTGGGCCGTCTTCCTCTTCCCGAGGAAAATTCTCAGAACGACAATATTATCGCTTATCGCAATAATTTCTGAGACAATTTATCGTCCAGTAAAATTTGTTATCGTGACAGGCCTAGTGTGTGTGTCTGTGTCTTTGTGTGTGTGTGTCTTTGTGTGTGTGTGTGTTTGTGTGTGTGTGTGTGTTTGTGTGTGTGTGTGTGTTTGTGTGTGTGTCTGTTTGTGTGTGTGTCTGTGTCTTTGTGTGTACTGTATGTCTCTCTCTCTCTCTGTGTCTGTCTGTGTCTGTATGTGTCTGTTTGTGTGTCTGTGTCTTTGTGTGTGTCTATGTGTGTGTGTGTGTGTGTGTCTGTGTCTTTGTGTGTACTGTATGTCTCTCTCTCTGTGTGTGTGTGTGTGTTTGTGTGTGTGTGTGTTTGTGTGTGTGTCTGTTTGTGTGTGTGTCTGTGTCTTTGTGTGTACTGTATGTCTCTCTCTCTCTCTCTGTGTCTGTCTGTGTCTGTTTGTGTGTCTGTGTCTTTGTGTGTGTCTGTGTGTGTGTGTGTCTGTGTCTTTGTGTGTACTGTATGTCTCTCTCTCTGTGTGTGTCTGTCTGTGTCTGTATGTGTGTGTTTGTGTGTGTCTGTGTGTGTGTGTCTGTGTCTTTGTGTGTATGTCTCTCTCTGTGTGTGTGTCTGTCTGTGTCTGTGTCTGTATGTGTGTGTGTGTGTGTGTGTGTGTGTGTGTGTGTGTGTGTGTGTGTGTGTGTCTGTGTCTTTGTGTGTGTGTGTGTGTGTGTGTGTGTGTATGTGTGTGTATGTATGTGTGTGTGTGTGAGTTGAACATGACCGCAACCAACAGCCAAACCTTTGCCGCTGCAAACCCAAGCTAATCCCTGAATAGGACGGTTACTCTTGGGTGGCGGGTGAGGGAGACATATCTGGGGGGAGACACACTGGCTAGGTTCAGAGTTCAGGTTCCATTCCCTCTCTCTTCCTCCATGGTGATGTTGCTCAGTGGAGCAGAGACTCTGGCACAGACTGAGCAGTTAAATTCGGAGTTTAGTTAATGTCAACTCTTACCATTAGGCCCTGTTAGTCAGTGAGTTAGCCACTAGAGAGAGTTTGTTCTTTTAAGTTTGTCAGTATCGCCCTTTGTGTTTAACAATAAAGTCAATTAAATTTTATATGTGTGTCGGACATCCATCACTGCTGCACAGAATTTAGGGTAAGGCCACGTGAACATGTCCCATTGACCTCCATTCATTTTGTCTATAGGACAGTGAATGGAGAATCTTGAAAGTTGAATTCTGAGAAATGCCTAAGTTACCCAAAGGGCAAACAAACAACTTTTACTTTGATAACCCTATAGAACATGTTACTGTATAAAAGTTCACTGTACTCAACATTTCCAGGTCAAATTTTGGCAATTAGACTAAAAATTGCACATTTTTCGAAATTTCGCCAAAGTTCATGTGTTAGGTGGCACCCCTAAATCTCAATGGAATTACTCAAAACTGTGCAAAAGTCATTTTTATGTTAATTGGAACAAAATGCAATGCCAGCCAAATTGATATTTTGAAATTAAAATTTCCCATTCAAATTTGATGCACCCTAATGGTCAATCACCGCAGCCCACTTTTCATAGCCTCAAACATTGGCATTACAGGCAAAGCACCCTCCTGAATGAATCCTACTTCACCAGGTGACCTTTCAATGAGTCATGGCTTGGACAAATGTCCATATCTCACCGCCTCACCACACGGGAGCCCCCAGGCTTGGTGCTGGGGCCCCATCTCTTTGCCATCTGGTTGGGCCCGATTATCCACTCACATAGCTTCTTATATCACTGGGCAGATGATACCAAAATATCTTTCCCACCTCACGACACCAGTCTCGGCGTGGATCTTGGATAGTCTCTCTGACTAAGTAAAGCTCTCTAAGACCGAACTGCTGGTCTTCCCAGCCGAACAAACCATATACTGTATCACAACATCAAAATCAACTCCGCAAGTTTGCAAGAAACTTGGGTTTCATGCTTGGTGACCAGCTAACCTTCTCTGACCATCTTTCCTCTGTTGCCCGGTAATGCTGCTTTGCACTATTCAATAAAAGAAGAATCAGGCCGTACCTAACCCCACACGCCACCCAGCTCTTGGTACAGACCATGGTTATCTCTGGTCTCGACTACTGCAAAATGAATGAATAAATGTAAATGTGAACATCAACCAAAGCTTAACTAAGAGGAACAAGTCAAGGATTATTATAGGCCAAAGAGAATATACATACATTTCCTGCACTGTGTACACATGTATACAAGCATGCTGTAAATCATGTCATTAATCAAAAATGAAAAGT
Source organism: Alosa pseudoharengus (assembly GCF_046254945.1). Taxonomy (NCBI): domain Eukaryota; kingdom Metazoa; phylum Chordata; class Actinopteri; order Clupeiformes; family Clupeidae; genus Alosa; species Alosa pseudoharengus. The sequence goes on along the minus strand of NW_027468609.1, from coordinate 33,935,635 downwards.
AGATATTAACATAGAAATACGTAATTTCACTATATGCAAGAAAGAGCAAGACAAAACGTACCCTCTCCAACACCAGGCCGAGGCCCGGCGCTTTGGGCACATCCACCTTCTCCTCGCCCCAGCTGCGCTCCATCAACTCCTCGCTGGCGTAACCCTTCACGATGGCGATCACCAGGCCGATCATCTTGCGGATCTGGTGCATCATGAAGCTCTGGCCCCGCACGGTGATGACCGCAAACTCAGCGCCCTGTCGCAGAAAGGGCTCGCCGCAGGTCATGTGTGTGATGTAGCGCTTGGCACTGGGGTCCCTGGGGCCCTTCTGGGATGTGTAGTTGTGGAAGTTGTGGGTGCCCTTGAAGCAGGCAAACAGGCGGTTCACCCATTCCAGTGTGGAGGCCTCTAGGCGGAAGTCAAAGTCCTCTTGGTTATGGTCCTTAGGTGAGAAGGACAAAGTGGGAAGCATGTACGAGTAGGTCCTGGCGTCGCAATTGTTTTTGGAGTTGAAGCCACCTGTGACTCTCTTGAAACCTATGAGAGTGACGTAATGGGAGTGATGATCTTTAGAAACAATCCATTCTTTGATAATGCAATTCAGTGGCGACTATCAAAGGACCATCACAACAGCTGCCTCACCTAAGATTCTGATCTGGGGTGGAAGCTCGGCATTGATCCTGTTTACAATGTCCTCAATCAACCAGAGCTTGAGAGACACCACTTGACCTGCAGCGGAAACACCCTGTGGAAAACCAATCACAACATCTTTTTTCATTTTATAATACAAAACACATTAAAACTGATAAACTACTACAACAACCCAAACTCTGAATAGTACCTTATCGGTTCTTGCACATCTCTGAAAAGACATTTTCTTCATTTCATCTTTGTGATTCTCTGGGATGCAGCCTGCCTTCACCAGTGCAGTCACTAGATCATCTTCTATGGTTTTGAATTGGGCAGAGCCAGGATTTCTCTATTCATAAATAGAAGAAATAGAAAAACATTTCTCAGTACATTTGACACACCCACACTGCATAACATATATACTTTGCTAAATGACCCACACTTACTTGCATACCGTAATATCCTTTGCCTGAATACGCCATTAGCAATACCACTTTTCTTTTAGGAAGTTTTTTCTCCTCTTGACTTTGGTCTTCAGCTTCTTTCAGCTTCTTCTCGACGCGTCCCGCATCAACAGGAGCACCATTATCCTCTGCGGATCTTTTCATCTTGCCGGACGAATGAAAATTGCGCAAACCTTCACACTGTAAAACCAACCCTTAACAACAAAAAACATCACAGCGAATGAAATGGTACGCTTAGTTTTAATTGTGTTAGCGTTTTGAATGCAACCTAAGGCGCCAGCCAAGGCAACCGACATTACAGTGTGATGCGAAAATATGAACGATGGGTTACATTTATTAACAGAAATGTTATCTTACCTCTGACTTTCGATCCTTCACATACAGCTCTTGGATTTGGTAAAACATGAATAATCCGCAGCAATTTTAGCATATCATGCGTTTATTCAAATGCTTCTTTTAAATCATTGTGTTCAGCGTGGAACCACTCCTCGCTACAAACAGTGATCAGTCGGGCAAGTAACAACCAAATCAATCGACCTGTTTCAGATACGAAAGACAATACATTTTTCTGCACTGGTTAAAGCGACGACACCCTGACCCAAGTCTCCACACAAATGTAGCTACACCTTCATCATTATAAGTTTGACGTAGGCTATAATCCTTGTTGTTTAGACCAACCGGATCAAGGTAGCATCCCTTCTTCTTTATCTGGTTCACAAACCCTTTCACAATCTACACAACAGACAGGGGTCTTTCTCAGACAGTAAAATAAAATTGGTCCACACGCCAAAATCACGCTCACATGGAGATGTAACCTCTGAACTTTCGCGAAAAACCAAATATCGCGAGGATAGACGGGACGGGACAGAAAATGGGACCATGGGACAGAAACTGTTTTTTTTTTTATTTTATTTTTTTTAAATAATGCATTGAATCAAGTCATACAATACAATTCATAAAATATAAATCATTAACAATTAAATACTAGACCACACATTTCCTCCAGGACCTATGTTCAGCATATTCCGTAGCACAGCACATCATGAGGATACAGGTTATATAATATTTCATATTCAGTGATATCAATGAAGAATGTCAAAGTTACATTAAAAAAGTTATATAATATATCTTATTAATCACTATCGAAAGAAGGTTCCCACTTTTGACTGCCCTGCGGGTTCAGAAAGGGGTTGTCATTCCACGATTTGGAGGGAGTGACAGGGTCAGTTCCAGCCATAGACAGTGGTTCCAGCAGAGGTGGCAGGATGCAGACAGGCTTCACTGAGTCTCAAAAAGATTAGAAGTGTGCAACGTCAGCAAATCCAACAGGAGGCCTGCATACGATGCAGGAAATGCGTGAATATCATTATAATCATGTTGATTAATATAACAGTTAAATACAATTATTTGCCTACAATGTTTGTCTGCGTTACTTTTCTGAGATGTTATCTAAAGCAATTGATTGAAATGTTAAAAATATATAAGGTAGGCCTTGTTGCACCACAACTTTGGTGAAATGGTTAAAAGTAAAAAACACAACAGGTCGTTCACTTCATCTCTCATTTTATTGGTGCAGGAGTTCAAAAGCAAAAGTTACATCACATAGACAGTGACAGAATGTGTGTGTAGTTACTTTAGATTTACTTGGTAAACAGACAAGTAATTTTTTCAACAGTCAAGCAATGAGCGGGAGGAAATCAGCATTTGTATTACTTCTCTTTGGTGGGCCGAAGGGGGATAGGTAAGATATTCCCATGCACTTATTTTATATATATATATATATATATATATATACATGTAGAGCAATAACTTAATTTACAATTCTTATATAAAAGTGATACTGAGAGACCAGGTGGGGGGAATAAAGCCTTATTAGTAGGCCTACTGCTGATTTACGGGGTGGGCAATTCGATATTCATATTCCTTTATGCACAGTAGCAAATAGTATGAAAATACTTGTGAAATGAGCTCACTGTAGTGTATGTGTAGCGCTCTTATTTACCTGCCAGAGAGGTGATTGGACAAACTGTGGCATCTCTCTGTATCTACCAGCAATTTCAGATTATCACTGCATCATCCACTATGAGAAATGCTGCGCTTTCCGGTTCTCAATGAGTGTAATTGTATGCTTATTCTTATATGAAGCAAATGGAAAACAGCCATATGAATCCCAAGCTGGAATGGTCATGAATTGCACACTCTTCACAGTACAGTATGGCAGATGTAACAGAATGAGCGTATTGGAGTTTTAAAAATAGAGGAAATTTGCTTTTGCTGAAAAGAAAGGCAACACACTTGTCAACGAGTGCACCAAAATATAACTATAGTCTACCAGTCCACTGTACATATGAAAACAAAACAAAACAAAAAAAATACATAAAACTAACAACTGGCCTTTCAAATCAGAACAAACTGGACCATCTGGTTAACTTTGCAGTCATTAAATGAACCCTTGGGTATGACTCTTCATGGCTACTATAACCTCCCATGGTCAGCAAACAATGGTGATGCACAATTTACTTAATTTAGTTAAACACTAGTCGCACACAAACACACACAACCTTACACACACTCCAAAAATAAATCTATACTTCAATCAAGCACCCAACAATCCAAAAGTCGAGTATAAACCTTAGTTCTATAATTGTGCCCACCTTTTCATCAAAATAACAAAACAAAGCTAAAACACTACAGAACATTATTTATAGTGTACACATTTTTGCTTTTTTCTTCCATTTTCTTTTAAATCAAAAGGCACATTTAAACATCTTCCTTGATAGCTTAAATATTTTCCCTGTTAAGGTACAGAAAAAAACTCACAACAGCATAAGTTATAAGTTAAAATTAAATTCTACATCTAAAAAAAAAAAAAAAAAAACTCTACAGAGGGCTACTCTAAAATGCACTGGGAAAAGACTACATCTAAAACAACCTCTAGCAAGCCTATGCTAATAAAATGATTAAATGGCTGTTCCCATATATCATATTCCCCTGCCATGAACGCACACTATACGCAGTACTTTTCAATGGCAAAGCAGTGCAAGCTTTTCAGTTGAGGGGTTTGCTTTATACTTGCCAGACCAAAAAGCGTGTGTAATGAACCAAACACACAAAGCCTCCGAAAGCACCAATACACTGCTGACCCAAGGAGAACGAGGGCATCTCTAACCCACGCTGTTAATAAAACATTGCTGTTTTGAACCAAGCCTGAATAGTAAAGCTATTGCTACGTGAGACTAAGCCATCAGTGCAGCAAGTGAGAGATTGTCGAGTGACTTTGAAGAAATCCAGCTCATTCTCTGGACTCTGTCGCTCTGGTGCCATCACTGTATTTTCAGGTAATATTGCACAAATACTGAGATGTCCGTCAACTTCATTAGAGGTTCATAGAACACTAGCCCTAAGCAGAGGGGAACTGCTCAACTCAAATTGATCGTTCAAATAAGCAAATATTAAAACAATAATCAAATAATGCTTTCCCACTAGTTCCATTCAAATTGTTTTGAATAAAAGCCATATTGTTTAAAAGTCACACTACTACAAAGAACAAATGCAGTCTACAATTTCACCAACACACACAGGCAAACCTTAACTCTACACATTACATTCACAATGGATGATTATGGTGTTGATCATTTGACCACTCAGACAAAACAAAAAAGATCATATGGTCTTAACTTGGAACTAGACCTGAAAGATCCTTTTCAATAAATTGGAACGTAATTTACCACGTCTTAAAATAATCAGTGGGCCATCATCTGTGATTGGTTGTGATTCTCTAAAATGCAACAGGTCTTCAAATATTCCCTGCTACAGAATGGGGATATTCAGTCCTGTGGGCATGCAACATATATAGAGAAACAAAACTGGGGAATGTATCAGTCAGCTTTTTTCCCACCATGGCTCTTCATGAAACTTTGGTAATATGAACCAGGCGTCGATTCGATGAAAAGTTAAGCTTGTTAGGCTTAAATGAAACTAATGGAACAGCTGGGGCAACAACTGTCCTAAGGACATTCAGTTTTCTTATCTCCTGCTTTTCGGGTCCAAAACATTCAGAGGGTCTCTATATGCAAAAAATAAAGTATCATTAAATTAAAGTACTTTTAAATATTTAGAATTAATAATTGGTCCAATATTGGTTGGGGGTGGTCTTCCATTCATATTCATTGACCCTAAAACCCATCAAGGGATACATGGGAAAGTATATGGATGGTACTGAAACTTCTGGCTTTAGGCCAGCTTACTAAAATAGGAACTACAGGCGATTATGTTATCAGGATGGCAGATGACTGGAAAGTTAATAAAAATAGATGTGTGTAATCAACATGGCGTGTTCCCATCTGATCATGACCATCCAATATGCACTTCTAATGAAAACATGGATACTGCGCTTGAAAGAACCTTTCTTCACAGGAATACTCCAAGATGCCTTGCAAGGGTAATCCGTTTGTTTGTTTGGGCTGAGGTGGCAAGGCTAACTATAAGAGACTACGAGAGTGATATTGTGGGTCAATGTGAGAGATCAAGTCGGAGTTCAAAATGGGTGTTGTCACCAGCATGTCGCTCCGTATTCTGCTTCTGAAGTCTGTCTCCAGTTCAAGCCTGTGCCTGTGTGTTCTTCTCTGTGTCCAGCGAAGGGTGAGGTAAGCTGAGGCATGAACAGGACCCAACCTCCGGCTCCGCGGACACTCAACCCTTCTCATATCCACCGCTGCTGCTCCTCATTGACCTCTTGCGGCAGACAGCCATACTGAACGAACCTTCAGTCATCTCAACAGAGATCTGATGTACAGTCACTCAGCAGAGGCTTACAGAGTGCGAGAGAGAGAGGGAAAGAGAGAGAAAGAGAGAGAGAGAGAGAGAGAGAGAGAGAGAGAGAAAGACAGAGGTTTCTTGTCCAGGCTGCTTGCTGTGAGCTTACGTAGCAGGGTTGTTTATACACACAAGCCAGACTGCAGAGCGGTGAGACGGCGTTCTATACACTGCTTACCTGCAGAGACACACAAAACACATTCAGTCAGTCATCATGAGCAAGGAGACATGAAGATCAAGTAGATCGTTCAATAGTTCTCACATTCAAACTAAACTGAACTGAAACCCCCACAAACTACAGCTTCATCCCTTGAATTCACAAGTGTGTGTACGTGTTCATGCCACTCACACTTGCTAAGGCTGAGGATGTCGGCCTGTTCTGTGAGGAGCATGGAGAGGCCCTCCATCAACAGCAAGGCTTTATGGTAGCGCTGCGCAGACAGCTCCCCCTGGTGGAACATCTCATCCAGTGCAGCTGTCTGAACCTACACAGCAGCACAGAGAAAGGGTTCACTTTTTTACAGATTCAAATGTTTTTTCATCTAAATGGCATGAAATACATAAAACAACCAACCCAAAAAAACAACAACAACCAACCCAAAAATACAAACAAACAAAGTCAGACAGTCAAACAGAAGGAGCAGAAGAGGGGCATGTGAGCAAGAAAAGATAAGGAGCTAAAGCCCACCATCTGTACGGTGTGGCTAAAGAGCAGCCTCTCAGCGGTGATGGTGTTGATGTGGTCCATGAGGCGGTGTTTGCGGGAGAAGAAGCGCTCCAGGCGAGCGCTGAGGGAGCGACAGGACATCACACTGGACTTGTAGAGGTCATTCAGTCTTCTGACCACTGCAGCCACACACACACACACACACACACACATTACAACAAGCAAAAATACTGATCCCAGCACAGTTAAATGTTACCCAAATTGGCGCATGGATTCTGATATTATATTTACAGATTGGTTTCAGGCCTCCTTCATATGTGGAAATAACTCAGATATGAATGGGATATGTGCCAATGCGACTAGTCTAAACAGGCAGATCGGATATCCCCCGTCATTTTCAACTTGAAAAATGGCCACAATCTTTTACCTTTTCACATTTACATTACATACAATGTTGCTTTCAGTTTCATGTAAAAACACAACTGGCAGAACGATGTAATTAGATTGAAAACAGAGATGGAAAAGCTGCAATAAAAGTGGTAGGCTCTCCTCTTTCTTTTTCGATTTAAAATAAAACCGATAGTCTATTTTGCAGACTTCTCAAGATACTTTGGAAACGAAAGTAAACAACTAGCCACTGAATTCTGGTGCCATGTGGATTGTAAAGTGTTATTCAAATTAGTGAACCATGTAAACACAAATATCTGATATGGGCCACTCTCAAACGTAGATGTAAACAGCCAGTCCCCCCCCCCAAAAAAAAACAGGATTTAGGCAGGAAATCCGAACTGTGCACCAAGGCCTGCCAGTGTAAATGCAGCCGTAAACAGTATTCACTATCACTATCTCTGCATTCTGTTCTGTTGTCTGCAGCCTTATGCTATCTATATTCAACCCATAATATCAACGTGCAAAAATGATTTTAGAAGTTATTAGATTATTAGCTTAACTAATTGCATGTCTAACCCTCTGCATGTTGAGTATATTCATTAATAATAAAAACATGACAAACATTGAATTCACTGCCATGGTATAATTTGCAGTTGGAGTTGAACATGCTGCGTTTTATTTGAACCCCATGATACCACGGCAGTCTCTATGAGGGCATGTGTAAATGGATGCGGTGGATGTCCTCACCCTGCTTGACAGTGCTGGAGGGGTACAGCTTGCCCTCTTTGATTCCCTCCATGGCCGAGTGCAGCGCAGAGGAGAGCAGTTCAGCAGTCTTCATGTACAACACAAGCTGCTCTGCATAACTAAACCACACACACACCCACACACTAAATTCTATTATACAGTATTACTACAGTTTGCATAGACACATATATGTAGTTTGCATAGAGTAACATCGCGTTCTGCTCCAATTACACATGACTGAGAAGGGACGCTTTTATGATTGATATCCAAGCCTGTAACACCATAATTGGCTGCACTCCAGGTATAATTTGCTCAAAATTTGCCTGTAATCCCTGCCTAAGAGGCTTTGTGATAAGAACACAGCATAATGTTTGAACTGCAATGTTGTCATAACTTCTTTGCCTGTGCCTGCTGATTAGTTGGATCAAATCCATATATGGTTTAACAGTGAACAGTAAGTTTCTTGGTGTTTTATGCCCCCAACGTTGTCTTGAAGGCAGCGCTGCCTGGAAGGCACTAGGGTTAGGCATGGGTTAAGGTTAGGGTTGGGGTTAGGTTTAGGATTAGGTGCCTTTTAGTCAGCGGTGGCAGTGGTGCCTGGAAGACAACGTTGGGGCATAAAACACCATCGAGCAAACAGTAAACACATCACATCACTGGGTTCCATACAAGTCCATATGACTGTTCTGAGTGTGGAGGGAAGGTGGTGCTCACCTCCACTCGCGGCTGAGGGAGCTGATCTGGTCGGCCACCATGCTCTGCTGCTGCAGCAGGGTGGAGCAGGAGGGGTCCCTGGGCTCTCCGCCGTGCTCCTGCTCCTGGTCCCGGTCACCTCCCCGGCTCCCCGCCACCTCCACCATGCAGCGGGCAAACTCCAGTGTGAAGCGCAAATGCCGCAAGGTGTCTGTGTGCTCCTGCTGCTCACCGGGAAGAACGGAGAGAGAGAGAGAGAGAGAGAGAGAGAGAGAGGGGGGGGGGGGGAAGAGATGGAAATGGGTTCACACACATCCACAAGCACGCTCAAACACTCAAACAGTCCAGAGATGACTAAGGTATTGTTAAAGAGCATCCTGTCACTAAAACTGCTGTACAAACGGAATCACAGTAGAGGCGCAGAGAGAAACGGCAGAGCAAGGCGCCATGAATAACAACTGGCAATGAATGAAAGGGAAACAAACTCCAACCTAAAAGAAAAAAAAAAAAAAACATTCCCAGGACTGACTAGAGTGATCATATGACTCAAATCAGATTTGTGTGTGTCCTCTGAGAGCCAGACAGCATCTGTATTTATTTACCTCCATTAGTGTCTCCTCTGGTAGCTCTGGTGCTTCAAACGTGACTGCTCCCTCCAGATTGGCCGAGATGGGATCTGTGAAGCCATACCGGGGACTGGATGAGCACTCAAAACCTTCCATGCAGATACCGGTTGGATGGTACCGGCTAGTGAAGGACCCAGCCGGACTGATGGAACTTGAGGATCCTGCAAAGACAAAGAGGACACAATATCAGGAATGGTACAATATCAGAACCTTTGCCCCATTGCTTTATGTTTTGCTCTACACAATTAATTAATTCAGGTTGTTTGTTTGTTTGTTTAATTTAAGACCATCTCAGCAACTAAGGCTATTTAATGGCCAGAGCATTGTGTGTTAGAGAAGCTTAAATATGTTTTTTCTATGCTAGTAAGATAATTAATTCAGGTACACACTACTCTTTTTGAATAAACTGAATAAAGTGCACACATGACAGAGGGAGGTATTTACCGGAGAACCTCCTAGTCCGAGAGGGTTGAGGGGGTGTGCTGCCACTTGGTGGAGAGCCAACAGTGAAGACCACCCTGGCTGGACTGCCTGAGCCCACCACCATAGTGCCTCCAGCAGATGGCGCTAAAGAGACAGAGACACAGCTGTGGTTAGAGATTACTGTGGGCAAGGCGTGTTGCTCACCAGACCGATGGTGCCATTGGTTGCTCATCCAAAACCAGCCTTTCATGTTTACGTCTGGTATGAAAATGCTGTTGTGGTTCCGGATACACTTAAACTGAAAAAAAAAAACACCACACCTGTGATAAAAGGAAACGGCAGACAGTGGAGCAGTGGCCATATTCAGTTCAACACTTATGAAAAAGAAAGTTGAATTCACCTCAAAAGTAAACTTTTTATACCAGGCCTTTTTTTTTCACTTGTGTGCACAGTCTCCAGGAGACATCGATCACCTATGGTGCACTGTGTTCCCGTCAACTGTTCCTAACTGTTGTCCCAGTTTTTCCACAGGGAACAAGAGGAACACCTGCGCCATCACTGCACCAATGAACCCACCTGCTGACCCATTTAGATATGCAATCTCCTGTGGATGGAGCCCTCCAAGCAAACTCCCCCAATAAAAGCAAGCTACTGTTTTACAAAAAAAAGTGTTGATATGCGAAGAAAACAGCTCACTGTTTGACACTGTTGGCACAACCCTGTGACGGAGAGGTGTGCCCTGGAAGTGACCGCATCTCAGTGCTGAGAAGATAGATAGATGATAGATAGATAGATACTTTATTGATCCCCAAGGGGAAATTCAAGAATGGACTCACCCTACAGACAACGGTCACACGCTCAACTACTTTGAACTTACACTAACGCCATTGTCAACATCTTCCTTACCTGGCACAAACAAACTATACGCTGGCTACAACAGACAGAGGAACAGGGGGAGGGGAGCCACACCCTGTTCCAGCTTAGACCTAAGGCTGTTCAACACCGAAGAATCCCCTTTCATGACTGGCCAGGCAGTAACAAAATCCAAGCTGGAAATTTCCTGATGAGAATCGTGTTTGGCAGGCGACATGATAACAACAGACACGGCCTTTGAACCTGAACCTTGAAGCAGGGCACATTTAAAACTGGGATGCATGGCCTGTTTGCAGTGACGCAGTTCATTGTACACGTGATGCACAAAATTATGTGGGGGTGAACGAGTTCATCTGAAACATACGAGTGTCTTTAGTGCGTAAATGTTTAAATGTTGCTCAGCAACTAGCTGTGCACAAATAGCAGCATTAACATGTCTACTTGGTGTTCACTTCTACCTAATGTGATTTTGCTTAAAATGTCCATTTAAGGCATATGGAATCTCAGCTAATAAATTTGTCCTTGGATGAAAAATACTGAGAACATTTACTCAGCCAAGTTAACCATGAACATTCTAGCTTTTACTTTTAACTGTACTATTCTGACTACATTACAATTTTTAGATTACTCCTGGTTGTTGTTCAGCATTTTGGGTTGAAGTGGTTTCATGTACAGTGGAAAGCAGTATCGCTCTGGTATTTGTACTGAACAAATTCAGAACTGATACTGATGAATGAGCAAGTGTTTGAGTGAGTGAGTGATGAGGTGAGAGAACACTTTTGGGGGGCTGACCTGTAATGTCTATAGCTCTGTTGTCAGTGCTGAGGTTTTCCGAGCTCCCTCTGTCCCCCAGTGGTCCTCCAAACGCCGCCATCAACAACATGTCCGACAGGCGACCAGCGCTCTGCGACCTACAGGGAAGACAGGAATAGAGAGACATGATTTATTGAGAATAATAGACCACTCATAAAAATAGCCTCCTTCCCCATTTCCTTACTGCTTCCCTGTCGCCGACCACACCTCCTTCACCGCATACAGTGCACTCATGCTCTGAATGTCTTCTCAGGGCTTTAATAATGGACGTCATGAAATGCAATTACCTCCCGAATCCTCGGCCCTCCTCTGCTCTGTCCAGCAGACTGCTGGGTCCCGCGTCCCCCTGGGCCTGCCTGTTGCTGGGCGACGCCATGATGAGGCCCTGCTGCGCCAGGAAAGTGACCATGTTGGGGGAGCTGGGTGGCCTGGGGAACTCAAACGGGGGCATGGCCTGGAGAGAGAGTTTGGCTCAGATGAATTTCATTTCACTTTGAGTTCACAGACACTTTTGCTACACACATTTTAAGGTAAACGACTTTCATAGAATGCTTTCTCAAATAGAGAGAGTTTAACCCAGAACCTAAACCTACAAAAGAGCAAGGAATGCTCAGTGTGGGTGCATATTTGTCTAATTCATTCATGTAATATCAGATAACTACTGATAAATGCATTTGCTTTGTGGAGCTGTCTAGCACACCCTGGGTTTACCACAGAGGAAGATAACGATAAAGATAAGTAAAGAGCTTTATTACACTGTGGCTGCCTGGACATATTTCACATAGTCACATTTTTAAGGCTAACACTGGCTTTAATATGTGTGTCACTTTAAGAACATGAGCATGCCTGCCAGCTCTCTTTTCACCCTAGACACATTTTGGTAGAGCTATTACTCCCACAATACAACTCATAATATGGAACCCATGAACTCACACAACGAATTGACAGAGTAAGCCAACACAACCCACTCACACAGCACAGGTCTCTTTTGCATTGAAACACAATAGACACTCAACACAATAGACACTCAACATAACATGTACAGTCTCTAGGGGTGGGCGATATGGACAAAAAGTAATATCTCGATATTTTTTGTGATTTTGACGATAACGATAATAAGTCGATATCCTTTAAAAATTTGTTTTTGTTAAAGTCACTCATTATTTAGGAATAGCATCATTACAATAATAACCTAACCTGTGACTTTTTAACCAAATCAACCAATGCATTGTCACTCTGACAAATTTCCAATTCTACCCCCACTTGTGTGTATGGCAATGACATGGTCTAGCCAGCTACATTAGAGAAGATGAATAGGCCTAACAGTTTCCCAAAAGAAAGTCTGAAGCTGAAGTTCCTTTCAAACCTTTCACTGTAAAACTAAGCAGACCAACAGAGTACATCTCAGTTATTTCCTTCGATGTTTAGTTTAAGAGCAATCATGTAGGCTAGCATTCCAAGTTACAGAATAGAAACTAATGCGTTAGCTTTTGGCTAATGTATATGAGAAATCCCATAGAGATGCTAACGGTTAGCATAATCGGTAACCGTAGATATTTAGAGTGAACTTCAGTCCATTTACAAAAGAGTTACATGAGAATAGTTCTTTGTTTACAGCTGACTATTAAAATACTCAAAGGCTAATGTTTTCTTTCCATATAATACCGTGTAGGAAAAAACGTGACTCTCATCAATGCTACTTGAACAGAAGTAGCCGCATAAAATCTCAAGTAGGCTACTCTTGCTGCACAAAATAAACATTAGGCATGCCTGTGTGTGACAATGTTGTGACCCACTAGTGATCACGTGACACTTGCTCTGCTGCAGCCAGGGGCTTCTCCCGCATACACCTCCTGGGAATGTATGAGTCTTCAGTGCGTGATTTCGAGTGTTTTTCCCTCATAAGTAATTTAAATACTCGATAATGTCAATTTGCACATCGTTAAAACAACAATCACGATATTATCGCAGACGATATATATCGCCCACCCCTAACAGTCTCCCTCTCCGTTTCATTCTCCCGGTCACACACACACACACACACACACACACAAGATGACAGTTTCACATAGCCAGCTAGCGTGAGAGTCTCACCCGGGAGGGGGAGCCCAGGATGGTGGGCAGGGGGCTTCTCTGCATGAGCTCGCTGAGGCGGGGGGAGGAGTGAAGGGGCCGCAGGGCCATCATACCCCCCTGAGGGGCCACCACCGGGTCCGAGTACTGCTTACGGATCTTCTGACGGGCGCCGTTCCCCACCTCCAGGAGACAGGGGGCGCTGTGCAGCCTGGTGCCCAGACCCTTGGGTTGGTGCTGAGGCTGAAACCTGCCGTCTAAGCCTGGGGGAACCAGGAGACAAGTAAAGGAGTTTTATTTTATCCATGCTAATGGTGTTCCTCATCTACACCACTTACACACAGTGTTTCCACTGGGACATAAACTGATTATAGAAACAGATTTATCTGCCATAAAGCCAGCCATCCTGGTGGTCACTTGACCTCACACACTATAAAATATTTCATGACAAGTGCTTCACATTGTCTCTAAACAGCTTACATAAAAACAAGACCTTGCACCCAAACATAGTGTTTAGGCAATAACACCGTCTCACATCTGAAGGTGAAGTAAAAAGACAAAGACTGAAGAGACTTGCAGCCAGGTGTGTATGTGTGTGTGTGTTTTTTTTTCCAGGCTTACAGCCAATTATTCAGTCTGTAGGAAAGCACAGTCAGCGGCCGCTGGCATTTCTGGAGGCTATCGTCTATGTTGACAAATTGGGCTCGGTGATGTTATTTCACATTAAACCTCTAAAGCTAAAAATGGGATCACACAGAGCGGAGCCCGGAGGGTAGGTGGCTGCTTTTCCGCTCCGCTGTTGTTTTTCAGCTGTTTTTTTTTTACGGAAGATCAAGCCTATTTGCATTTGTGATACATGCAAATGAAAATATTTTCCTGTCCTGCATACAACTGTTTTACACACTTTATTCTGTGCACTTCAAAGTACTTTAAAGGTGTTTGTGTACTTTTGTGCCCTTACAAATGACACTGCTTTGTGGCACTGGCTGTTTCACTTCCTTACTGTTTCACCACTGAGGATACAGGGTGTTTGAACTTCCTTCGGTTGTGACAACGTGGAGAGAATAATAGGGATTCTTACCGCTGCTCTGTGCCCCCAACTGACCCAAATCTGTGCCCAGTCGGTCAGTCTGCCCGGGCATCTCCGGAATAGTGCCCACTAGAGAACAAGAGAGATACAAGGGGGGGAAAAAACCTCCCTTTAGAAATGAGACAAAATAGAAACCAAGGCAACATCAGCAAAGCAGAGATGCTATTCCTAAGAGGACTAGATTTGCCTCATTGCACTATATATGACAAAAAAAGAGAAAAAGGGTGACCATAGAGGATTTGTGAGAGGGTAAAAAAGAGAATAAAAATACCCGTCTTTCCTATTTCTTTTTCTTAGAGGAAAAGAAGACAGTCAATAGCAAGTTTCATAATCCCTAACTAATAATGGCGTGCCCAGTTACAAGGCTCATGATGTGGAATGTTGGCCTGAGAGCTCGTACCCTGGGGCGAGAGCTGGAAGGGTTTGGGGGCCCCGGCGGAGAGTCTCCGGGAGCTAAGGGCCGAGCCGTAGGCCCCTGCGTGGGGTGGAGACGGACCGGTCCTCCCGTAGGCCCCTGAGTGGGGCGGAGACGGACCGGTCCTCCCGTAGGCTAGCGAGCTGCCACTGCTGCAGCGACGCACTGGCGGTGCCAACCTGAGAGACGGGCATCAAACACACACAGGGTTAAAGGAAGAGAATCGCAAATGCTCAAGCAGTTGTGTGGAGAGACAAGGAAAGTGAACTGTATGGTACTAGGGCTGTTTACATGAATAATCTATGTGTGCGTGCCAATAGTTTCTTCCCATGTACTGGAAGCACTAAAAATGGCAGATGTTCAGACACAACAAAATGCATGGTGTATCAAGGAGAAGGGCTTTGCATGAGAATGTTCTTCAGAAAAAACAAAAAAGTAAGAGAGAGTGAAAGAGAGAGAGGGAGAGGGACAGGTGGTTTGCCCATTTGTGAAGCACAGAGAGAAAGACAGAAAGGTGGCAAGACAAGGAGAGACAGAGAGGAGAGTGTTCACACAGACCTGGGGGAACTGTCTTGGCTGGGGGACTGGAGGTTCTGCTCCATGCGCTGGTAGTTGTGAATCTGAGTGGGGACTGGAATGGGCACCGACTGGCCATAGTTACCATAGTTACTCGCCAAGCATTCGCTGAGCCTGCTGAGAAAGAGAGTGGCAGAGAGAAGAAGAGAGAGTATTCAGCATTCAATCGATGAATGAGAGTGAGAGAGGGAGTTTGGGGGAGGGAAAAAAACAGAGAGAGACCCGACACAACATTGTGAACAAGAAGAGTTACAGACAAAGAATAAAACACAAAGAAACAAATAAACACAGAAAAAGACAGAGTCGAGACAAGGCAGACAAAGAAAAAACAGATAAACGAATAGAAAGAGCGAGGGATAGAGACAGAGAGGGTTCTGTGAGAGACCTGTGAGTAAGTGACAGACAGTGGGTGATGGGGGGGGGGGGGATAAAAAACACATCGCTGCTCTTCATCCACTCTCACTCTGTAATCCTCTTGTAATCAGTGTCAAAAACCACTGCCACTGGACGACCACGAGTGCAAAGAGCGTTCAGGCTAAACCCGCAGGAAGGCACCACTAACATGTTCAAATTCACCTAACACAAAGCAGAAATGAAAGTTCAATATGATGGGGATGTGAAAGAAAAGGCTGATTTATAGGTTATTGTTTTATTGACAATGCCTTCCTTCTATAAACTGGCAGCTGATGGTTTTACAGAGTAACAACTGAGATTCAGCTCCTTTTCTTCTTAAGCTTGAAGACTACGAGGTCAGTTATCCAGTACTTACACTGATCCCCCCTGAACCTCAGTAAACGCACACACTCTTACACACACTCTTACACACACACACACACACACACTTACCCAGAGGGTGCAGGCGAGCCACTGTAGGAGGGGGACCGGGGCGGTGTCTTGCTTTGACTGCCCACACCACCAGAGGCCAGCAGAGAGCTCCTGAAGACAAATGGTTGCTAGGGTTACCGTACGGGTGGTCACAGCCACGAATCCATGGCTACCATCATAGTACTGTTAATCAGCACGTTTACAGTTTCACCCAGCCGCCACACTGGGTCATGCAGTGATTAAGCATGGCTCCAACGAACAACCACTACAGAGAGCTTAGTGGTCCAGTGGTTTTCTGACCTCATTCTGACCTAGTTACATTTTCTGTATCTACATCAGTAACAGAGATTCTAGAGCAGAGCTCTTCTCTGTTCTAGAATCTTTGATCAGTACACTCTTACCATAATAATGGCATGGCCCAAACACTACAACTATGTTAAGTTTAGCACAAACATACAGTGCAATGGGCTCTGTGGTGATTGTGGAAACTTGAGCAGGACAGAGTGCTGTAAGGCTGATTGTTCTGCTTACCCACTGTACATGAGGCTGTCCTGCATCACTTTACTGCTGGGGATCTCACCGGCCAAGTCACCTGAAAAGAAAGGAGTGAGAAAGAGAAAGAGGATGGAGAAAGAGCGAATAGAGAAAGAGCGAATAAAAGATGGTGAGTAAGTGTGAAAACAATCCCACGATTCCCCCCAAATGGCTACAGTAACGTCCCAATGTCCTTGCTCAGTCTGCGGTGGGTCTTACTGGCAAAGTGAGCTGGCACGATGACAAAGTCGTCTGTGTCACAAGATGAGTTCTTGCTGCTGCCGCCGCCACCGCCGCCTCCTCCCGAGTCCTTCAGCAGGGAGCCGGGAGACTCCTGGGTGGGAGAGGGCAGGGGCTTTGCACGGAGCTGCTGAATCTCTGCCAAGGACTGCTGCAAACACACAGAGAGCGAAGAACTCGATTTAATACACACCTGTCCTGATCACAGGGCAGTCAAACTAAGAAGGGCAAAGAACATAACATTAGCATGAGAGATAGAAATGACCTGACATTTTAGAAAAAAAAAAATAGAAATAGAAATGACCTGACATTTCAGGAAAAAAACCAGTGTCACAGTTAAGAAATTTGGAAAGCCACGTTGTAGACCTTAAACCACGATTTTCAAACGGATTTTTTTCTTGTGTGAGTAACACACAGATATGTATGGGCAACTCCGATATCTGTTTTATTAGACCATGCGGGTGTGAGTGAACGTGTGTGTGAGACAGACGTTCAGGGTGCAGAGCTTATCTCACTGTTAACCTCTTCAGCAGACTCTGATTGAACTTCACTAAACAAATACTGATGCATGGACACAGACACACATAACCTCCTTAGTGTGACTACCTAGCACCCACCCCTCACACACAAACACATTCTATTTCATTATGTTACCATATGAAACTGAAACAATGACACTGTAACATGTACTCCACCTGACACAGACACACAGACACAGACACAAACACACACACACACACACACACACACACAGACACACAGACACACACAGAGACACACACAAACACAGAGACACACACAAACACACACAGACACAGACACACACACACACACTAAACTTACTGGTGGTGAGGCAAGGTGTGATGTGGATGAACTACTGCAGGAGCTGGCTGAGGCAGAGTTGGGAAAGCACTGGAGTGTCACTGGGGTTGCTGTCAACACAGGACATTAAGCCTTTAAAATATCCTCAGGACTACAGCAAAGACTTTAGAGCATGGGACAAGCTGCTTGAAATATAGACAAAAATGGACACTCACACTTCTTCATAGTTGAGCTTGCTTCCAGGAAAGGGTGTCGGAAGAACTCATCTAAATAAAGAGAAATGAATGTTGAAGGCATGTTTTTCTTTCATCAAAGAACGTTGTCATTTGTGATTTAATAGACCTTATCATTAACTCTACATGTCGTGTTAGCATAATAGAAAATAATTGATTCTGGCACACATTCCAGGATACAGTGTACCAGGTCACTTGAGCCAGCTATAAAATAATAAAAATGACGGAACGAGAAATGGGTCGGTCTGACAGGGAAATGGGTCAGTATGGGGCTTTGTGTCCACGGGGCAAACAGGTGGTTTGTGAACGCAGACTGACCAAAGTCCATGCGGTCTTTATGGTTCCGCTGCAGCAGGCCGAGGAGCAGCTGCCTGAGGTGGCTGGAGGTTTCTCTGGGAATGCTGGAGAAGATAAAGGCACATACAGGAGGAGGAAGGGGGGATGAAGAGAGGAGTGAGAGAAGAAAGACCGGTATTAGCAAGAGAAAGGCATCAGAATGATTTGTATTAGCTACAACAACACTGTGAGAGGTTATAGAAGAAACCCCAGGGGTCAGTTCAGGGAGGGCACCTACTTGGGTGAGAGGTTTTTATTCTTCTCATAAAACAAGCGGAGGTCTTGAGGGCTGCTGGCCTGTAGGTGAGAAAGGCAATGATCAGAGTTACAGAGACAACTGTTTATTTCGGTTCCTATGCATCCCACCATATTAGTGTACAGGGGATAAGATCTTTGATAAGACCATGGGATTTTGTACTGTGACTAAGTCTAGTAAAAGTCTGCTTAATTTTTATGAATTATGAGATATTGTATACATCTTATGATATTCTAAGATACTATATAAATCAGCATAGCGGATATCATCTTTGAAAAGACCATAGGAAATTACACTGTGGTTGTTCTGAAAAAAATCTGCCTGTCAACATCAAAAAGCTGCCTGATGCATTGCTGGTGGATTTTTCGTCATTGATTTAATTATGAGATTAAGATAAATTGCCAGTAGATGATTTCTATACTGCTTTGTACTGAACTTTACCAGGTAAAGTTAAAGTACTGCATGCAGTACATTGGTATCTTTCTCTCACATGGGCTTGCACACCTCTGCTACCACATGCTACGATAACAGGGCTACCAGCACATACTTCATCAAGTATTCACATCCTAAATCTTAGATAAGTTGATATAGTAAACAGGTTCCAGTATTCCCTTCTTCACTTTGGTTTCACTAATACAGTGACAGACTGTATCAACGGGGCTTTTTGCTATGTGCACTGTTGGTGCTCACCTGAAAGGGGGCCTTCCCTGTAAGGCACTGGAAAACAATGGTTCCTATGCTCCACAGGTCTGCCTTGGCATCGTAGGTCTGGGACATGATGACTTCAGGGGCCTGGAAGCAGAGCGTGTTAGTGATTACCCTCAGATCTGCCTGGTTATGGAGCTGTTGCATGCCAGTGGGAAAATGTTCCCTCACCATGTACATGGGTGAGCCACAGAGTGTGGCGGCCATCATGTTGTTCTGAAGGTGTCGGGCGAATCCAAAGTCAGCTGAGAACAGAGACGCGAGGAGAACATGGAGGGTCAGTGATACACGGGCTGATTGGTTACGGCAGGGGTTTTCTACCAGTGGTCAGCGGCCCACTTGTTGTCCGTGAGGACATTGCTGGTGGTCCCTGACCATGGATTCATGTATTTTCAATGTGGGAATCAGTATTTGTATTCAGTGGTGGTCCTGGGGTTGCGTAATTAGTCAGAATGGTGGTTCCTGGTTCACAATCAGTTGAAAACTCCTGGGTTACAGTTTGACTGTAGTTACAAAGTCTGCACTTTATGGAAAATCACTGCAGGTTGAGTCGATGCATAGTTTTGTTTTTTTTAATTAGCATAAAACACTGTCAGTTAAAACACTGCATACAACTGGATAAAAACACTGTCACAGGCAGTTTATACACCATGCATCGTATCAAGGGAAATTACTGCAATATTAGCAGTTGGAGCTGTGGTTGAACAACATGAACGAGTTAGGGTCATTTGTAAATGGATCCACATATCACTGTCTGTTTCCAAGGAAAGTCTGAAAATCTTATATGCAAAATGATGCAAATCAAAACATAGTTGAGATTGGCTAGTTGAGATTTCATAGTCTGTTCAGACACTCAGTCCTCAGGCATATTTTCCATCTCTGAACTGAACTCTGAGATCTCATATGCAACAAAGTCTCATATGCTGATCTAACCAGGCTAAACTGACTGAAGAAGATAAAGGAGTCCTGATGCTGAACCCAAACATATGCTAGCTCCAACACAAACTCCAGGAACACAGACAGGCCCACACACAAACACACACACACACACACACTGACACTGTATGAATTATGAAACGCACCTATCTTGATGCAGGTGTTGTTGGAGTGGGACTTGCGGCCTGCGGGGTGGGATAAGAGGATGTTCTGTGGCTTGAGGTCACGGTGGATGATGCCTTTGGCTTGCAGGATCCTCATGGCTCTGGCGATCTGCAGCAGGAACACTCGAATGGTGTCCTCACTCAAGGTGCCCTTGGCTGTAACAACACACATCAACATAAGTCCATACGGCATCTTGTACAAAACACAACACTGATAGATTTGATAAACAAATGAATGCAAATCACAGTGGGTTATGATACTAAATAAACAACATTGCGTTCTAAAGGAAAGTAACTGGACCACACAGAATCTTAAATGATGCATGTTTTGTTTGGAACACTCCTTAAATCAATTTAGGTTTAGTCTGATTTGTCTAAAAAATCATCTTGGAATGTTGGTTCACCATGATCTGGCTGGGTAGGAGCCAATGGACATAAGCCTGGGCCAACAAACACACCACTAGCAAACAACACTACTATATATCTGGTGTGAGACAGCAGCCTAGAATTTTTTGACAGAAAATGTCCTTGCTTATTTCATAAACTGTAAGAATTCTGATTTTCATCAATTTTCAACGTACTGGGGATGATACTGGGGTCTAAAAGTCACAGAATTGACTTTAAAGCACTATTGCTTGTTTATAAATACCTAAATACCTATCAGACATGCTCCAGCAGTACACACCTTTCGTCCTCTCAGGTCCCAGGTGAAACACCTGAGTAGAACCTACTGTTAGAACTAATGGTAAAGCAACTTTTAGCTGCTATGCGGCTCAGCTCTGGAACCAACTTTCGGATGACATCAAAAAAGGCCCCAACTGTAGCTAGTTTTAAATCTAGACTTAAGACCAAACTGTTCTCAGATGCTAACTGGGCCGAGTTACAAATTCTGAATCTGCCTTGATAATTATTCTACCTTGCCTTGTCTTTTATTACTTTTTTTCTACTTTTGCCTTTGTTTTTGCTTACTAATTATTCTTTATTTTTAAATGATTTTACCTTGTGATTTATGTTTTCTTTTTATTATGATCTTTACCTTTTGAACTATTCTTTGACTATATTGCCCTTCTATGCTTTTATTTGTTATTATTGTTTGGTTTTGTTTATGTAAAGCATATTGAATGACCTCTGTGTATGAAATGCGCTATATAAATAAAATTGACTTGACTTGACTTAAAAGTGACTAAAAGGGTCATGCTCCAACCCGGAACAACAACGTTACATAGTGCAATAACCAGGCATTCCAAGCACACATTGGCAATGTCAGAGTCTCCATTCTCCTTCTTCTAAGTCATGTCATCAAAATGAGACAGAAGCCTTTATTTCACTTTGTGAGACACTAACATTAACAGCCCCAGCTAAAATAAATCCAAGCCATTAACATTAATGTGCTGCCAGTTCCTTCTTAGACAAACTATTGACCTTTGTAGCTACAATGCTGTTAACTTCAAGAGAGCTCAAGTGAAAAATATGGCAATGTGAGCGATACTGTGGGCAGAAGATAAACTCTCCAGCAGCCTGTCCTTCTCCGTGCTGCTGGACAGAGCCAGGGTGTTTACTGCTCGTCCCGAGGGAATGCGCCTCAGCTCTGTTTTCATGACTAACACAAGTCAGCTGACACAGCATCTGCTTCCCAGCGCTAAAAACCACCTCACACAATCCTTCATAAATCCATTTTGTATTCGGGCCCCAACAGAGTTTGTGCAGTGATAGTCAGCCTTAAAAACGTCAGCTGCCTTTCTCCAGCCACCCAGTGCCTAAACCACACCCGTGTGTTTTGTACACTTCCTAAAACAAACCACCCTGGAGAGGTTTCCTGCCCCCACAGGGGAGGTCAAGGGGCCTGACTCAGTCATCTCTCCCTTTATCTGCAGTCATCTTCCGACTGGCTGGGCCATGGGGCTTTAGCGACTCCCATCCTCGCCCAGGCAGACTTGCAGACGACAAGCACGACATCTTAGTCCATTGTGTGCTTATCAGAGACAAACAAGCGGCTCGAGCTGCTGAAATATCCTCTGCCGGGGTGGCTGTATGCTCTTTCGGATCTTCAGACCAAAGCTTTCAAGAGAAATGCTTTGACACTGCACAGTAGCAGAGGTCGAGATTTAAGTTTAACGGTGTAGTGAGGACGATCAGAGTCAAAACTGTATTCAGGGGTAGGTTGTATTGTATTGTATTTTGAGACTATTCTATACACTTTCTATGGTACAAATCCTCTTCTCTTTGCCTATCTTCCATAATGTTAATGGTATGTGTAACTACTTGAAATACTTCTCCTTATTGTTCACCATCATTCACAACAAACCTACAAGCTAGTTAGTGTATTAGGCCTAGTTTCTGCAAGGCTTCAAACATGGGATTCTTGGGGGGGAATGTGCACATTGTAGAGCAATAGCTCAAAAGTAGTAAAACCATCTGAATGTGCTTACCATGTAGGTAGTCAGCAAGATCTCCACCATTGCAGTACTGTGATTGGAAATGGAGGTGAAGCAGAGGTTAACTTAAGAGGTTTGAGGGTTTCAGGTATAACAGGGAAATCAACAATCCAAGTCAACTTCAATCCCTGACACAGTAATTACAATACACAACATACAAGTCCCAGCAGCTACTAGGTTCAAAGGAAGATGGATGTTTAACATTCAACTTGGAATGCTGTGTGTTATTATTTAACAGATAAGGAAGAAGCATTACAATACTCATTATGATGATAATAAACCATTACGAAGTTTGAGACAACAACAAAAGAGTGTGAACCTCTATTGTGTTGCCAATTATACAACTTCTCACCTCTTAAGTCACTGTCTTTCTTGGGTATTTATGCATTTGCCTAACAATCCAGGTCCAACTGTGTTATATGGGACCAATTGTAAAGAATCTTATGGGTGGTTTTGATTCTGAAAAGACTGACGAATATAGGATCCAATCTACATTGAAGACTTATCTAAACCACACCTATATTAACAGCAAGCTTAACTTGTAACTTGTAACTGGAAGGTGGCAAATAGTCTAGAATAAAGACTGCTGTATGTAACCATTGAAGAGGGCCTTAACAAGTACAGTCGAGTTTGTTGTTGCTTGATTGGAGTGAAAAACACTAAGCCATTAGGGAGAAAGCAAGCAGGCCCTGACTTGGGTTTTAGGTGCATTATACTGATTAACTATGTAAGGCCCTCGACGTGACCCCCCACCACATACACACACACACACACACGCAGACAGTTCAGGTTCCCCACAGGCATGGCAGCTTAGCTTCCCTCATTTATCAGCAAGTGCAAATCAGTCAGGGTGAGAAGCACAGGCGTGCACACACAGTGCATAACTCACCTCCATTACCAGGTACACAGAGCTCGCCGTTTCCTGAAAAGACACAAACATGTTGAGTTTGTTCACTCCTTGCTAACATCTTTAAAACACAGAGAGGAATTCAGCCACAAACAGCATTATTTGTTTGCACAGAAAATAACAATAAAGACAATGGTAGGACAAACATAATGTCAGCCTCACAGTCTGACAAGAAATGCAGAAAAGAGTGTTAAGAGATAACAAAGATAAACAAATAAATTATAATTTTCACTTTCATAACTAAACTATACTAACAGAATGAACATGTGTATTCTTGTTAATAATCCAGTGCATATAATTCAGACTATTCAGAATAAATCACAATAGAATCTTCAAAAGAAGCTTTTTTTTCCCCTTCTGTCTTTGGTCTTATCATCAAATCTGTTCTTATGACAGTGTGAGCTTGGAATTCAAGGTTGACGTCTGCACCTTATGTTCAGGTTTGTTTCTGCACACATGTCAAGTAATAGGTGGGGAAAGAAAACCGCACTCACAACACAACACTTTCTTGTGTGTGGTTCCTTTTTTCCACCTATTGCTTGACCTATTACAGGGTCAGCTGCTGCAGGGACATTTGTCTGTGCCTGAAATGGACCTGTCTTAGGGCTGGGCGATATGGACCAAAACTGATATCCCGATATTTTGGGGCTGATTGGCGATATACGATATCGATACGATATTGATATTTCAAACAGAAAGAGCGAAGTGCTTCATATATTCACTCAACACAACAATTATGACAACACAGCCAGTTTTAATTATATTAATTTCAGACTGCTCTAACAGAGCTGTGCAAAAAAGTGTAAACAATAACATAGGCCTACAATAGGCATAGGCTACAGTTGCTCTGATAAAGCTGCGCAAATAACAAAAGACCAAAAGTTGACCCTGACTGACAACGCAGGCCTACATTGTACTGCACAATGCAATAGGCTATTTTGGGCACAACAATATTGAAAAAACCTGCAGTTTTGTCACACAATGCAGTTTTTTTACCTGTAAGGGTTTGATAGGGCCTAGATGACAAGCAAATGTAGACTATGATGGCCTAGACATGTTGCTATCAACAACAAAAAAAGTTTTAAAAAAATTAGGCTACTTAAACAACGTAACTGAGTCACTCATCAAGAGTGTGATAGACGCTACCGTCGTTTTGTATGCGTTCATTTTTGCATGTTCCGGTTCGTAAGGAAAATCCCTATGCACGATTGAATGGGGTTTCAGGAATCATAAAAAATGATGCCCTAACTGCTCGCGAGTCGCGTGCATATCCTCTTAATAAAATCAGCGTTTAGGTTGTCTCCCTGAGGAGTTTAGATCTGCTACTGTCGCTAAACGCAAGCATTCATCAGTGTATTTAAATTAGCTAGGCTATGTACCAAAAATGACATTTTACCGTGAGTCGAAGAGCTGTAGCTGCTAAACAGTGTTGTAACTTAAATCTGCGTGTACAAAACCGCTTGGAGCTCCAGTGGAATTTTGATTTCACAACGAGAATTCTCGGTCTAGCCGTTGATGTGCCGACGGAATAGGCATCAGCACCAACCTCTGATCAAGGTAAACAAAATCTGACTCAGTGTCCGTCATGTTTGAAAGTTTGTAGTGCTGCGAGCATGGCTGCGAGGGAGAACGTGCACACGCAAGGGGCGCAGTTGAGCAGAGCTGCGGCTATCTGAATGGTCTGAACACAGAAGAGCAAGTGGCTTTGATAAAATGGCCCATTATTTGACATAATACCGGTATTACGATATTGTCTCAACTACATATCGTTTTCAAAAATATATCGGTCGTAGTCGTAATACCGATATATTGCCCAGCCCTAACCTGTCTGACATCTGCATTTGGAGGGCCAATGCAATGGGGCCTGTGTTGATTTGGTGCTGACCCTATGCCCTAAGAGCATGACCCACATGACACACACACACACACACACACACACACACACACACACACACACACACACACACACACACACACACACACACAATGTCAATGCAGTAGGTACAGGAAGGAACTTGCATGTGTTCTTTGCTCCAGCATGACATGAATGCTAACAATGAAGTGAAAGAGAATGAGAGAAACAGAGAAAAGAGGGGGATAGAAAGCTGACACAGCTAACCACTCTAAATTCTACTTGAACTCATTTTTAAAAAGAAAATAGAGTATAAGAGTAACATCCTCTATTGACTGTATTGAAATGGCTGCCCCTACTGTTAAACAACACCATGACTAACTCCAAGGTGTTTCATAATGTTTGTGAGGCTAAACACAACTTTGCACTCACTGCACAAGGTTGTGCAAGTCTCAGGCTAGTGTTTTAATGAAAAGAAATGCACAAGAGAAATGGAGACAGTCACAATTACAAGAACAACACTACGTACATTGTATTAAAAATATCTGATTCACACTCGGTAATCTCTCTCACAGTAACCCCAAACTTAAATCCAACAACCTAAAGCCACACAGTGAAGCATGTCTGACAGATGACACCTGTTTTCTTTCTGCTCTCATAACCCTATTCAACCCTACATCCCCATCCTCAAGCCCCCAACTTCAGAGTAGGCCTCCAAACAACATGAGAGCACAGCCACTTCAAAAAGCCCACTTATCTCTTAGCAACAGCTGACCTCCCACTCGCTCTGCCTGCCCTGATCAACCAATCAGGGTTGCCGGATGGACTGCTGGTGGCAGGCAAAGGGCTGCTGACTCAGCACACTCAACTAACCTTTTTTTGTTGTCCCTTCTAAATATTCTCTGTTTCCATACGGGGATAGAGATAGACAGAGGCAGTCGGAGAGTGAGAGTGAGAGAGAGACAGAGAGAGAGAGAGAGAGAGAGAGTGTGTGTGTGTGTGTCCCTGAGGAAGTGTGAACTCTTATTAAACTATCCTGTTACGTGCCTGACGACTCGCACAGAGATGTGTGATAAGCTGCTTACATTTCTTCTGCCCCCACCACAGGGTGTGTGATATGATGATAGAGGGCATCAGTTGGCTGACTCAGGGTATGGAACAGCGCGAGAGAGAGAGGGGCTGAGAACCAATTGAAGAGAAACCAATAAGCAGAGAAGAGAGATTGGGCTAAGATACTGTGTGCCTGTGCATCTCTTTTGGCACAACCTCTCAGATGCCTAGGTGCTGTCCAGTAAAACTATGGGCTAATGTGAATGATATTCTTTATTAAAGCATTTAAGATTACATTTTCTCTCTCACTGTCAGCATATCCATCTCCTTACCTCTAACGATATTAATATCTACGCACAGAAAGCCCTCTGCATAGGCAGGAATTATTTGGTAGGGCACTTTGTTGCCATTAAGGGTTGCCATTAAATGGAGAATGAATCTTCATGACCAACCAACATTGAAAACAGAGCTCGATAAGAGGCAGCCAGAGCATGTTGTTTAGGGATCAAATTTCACATTTAGGCTCCCTCTGACAATGACAGAGAAATTGTAATTTCTCTGCGGGCACAAATGAGGAAATTTAAACAAAAAGGGCCCACTCTATCGTTCCAAAGTACAAAGTTCCCTCAGCACAATGTGTTCTCTTGGGCCCTGGGCTCCTTCAATTAGAGCTTGTAATTGGGACCAGGCTTCTGCATCCTCAGCCTATGTGACATCAACAAAAATAAATAAATAAATAAATAATGTCCAAACCTTAACAACTGCATTCCAACAGTGGGCCTATCTGTTGAAGTAAATAGTGCCTAAACTTGTGTTCACAAATATTCAGTCAGCCACACAGTTATACACCACACCACCATGCGTCAGGTTAATTTGAGCCTACTGGTGATGTGTTGTTACAATGGTACTGTTGCTCAGTGCAAGAGGAACCACAGGTTCAAAAACATAAGTTGGGAAAGGAATGAAGAACAAATTATCTTAAACACAAGCCTTTGGAATACGTATTGCTGTGTTGCCTTTGCACAAGGGGAGTGAAGGGCTCATTTGCTGACATACAGTGAGTGCACTGAGAGCAACAGGTTAAAACCAGAAAGACAACATTGAAGAGACATCCTACGGAAAGTGTGTATAGGACATTGGGTTGACATTATCTCTGTCAGAGGTTAACTTCTTGTGGAAGACTACGGTCTTATAAATGACCACAGCACAGGCACTTTATTTGTCTCTGAACAGGAGAGGGGTGATATCCTCACCTTCATTGTTAATTTATGAACGGTAAGGCTACCCAGCTTCTATATTGGGCTTAGGGCTGTTACCTCAAATTTATCCACTTAGGTTTCAAGGTGGTAATTAAGGCTCCTCTCCAATAGCTTCTCAGGGATTCTCAGGGATTCCTTCACTGCTCAAAGCCTCAAAACCACACACTTATAATCCCCCCCTTTCTCTATCTCTCTCTCACACACACACACACACACACACACACACACACACACACACACACACACACACACACACACACACACGAGCAAGTGACCGGAGACAGTGGTGTAGACTGTGGAGCTGAGTAGAGCACACACATGTGTGCGATGCAGCCAGGGCCGTAGTCACCATACATTGAGGGGGACGTTTCCCCCCCAATATTCAAATATGACCAAAATGTCCCCCCCAATATTCGGACATAGAAAAAGAAAGAAAGAATAAAGCGCTATACTAGGCCTACAGGAAACCAACACATATTTGAAATGTAATCAAACGTAAATAACGCACAAATTAGTGACCTATGGTTCCAGAGTAGCCTACACCCTGAGTGGTTTGTCCTGGTGATTTTCCGTTTTTCGTTAGTGGCGTGCGCTATCAAAATCTTCCATTTACTGCACCCTACTGCGGTGAGGTAGGGCTGTCAACAATATCGCAAAAGCTACCGGTACAATTTTCACAAAACTTCTTGGAAAGGTGTAGCACAGGCTAAAGAAATTCCATACATGTTTGGAGCCGATCAGACTGAAAGGGAACATTTTCCATATTGTAGCCTATTTTCGCAATGATAGCGAAAGTGAAACGTTTTATTTTAAATGATGAATTTGTGCAAGCCTGTGTCATTTCTTTCACGTCTTTCAACATAAATAATGCATTCATAAGCTAGTAGTAATGCCAGAAATTACCGTGTATAGGCCTCTTAGAAATGATTGCTGCATCTTGCATATTATTATGACCGCCGCGCAGCGAAGGTCATATAGGTTTAGTCAGATTTTTTTTCTTTTTCTTTTTTCTTTTTCTTTTTCGCATGCCCAAATATCCGTCAATGAGTCCCGGGACACTGAAAGACCGGGGTACACGAAACTTGGTGGGCATGTAACCCCACATGGATAGTATGGAACCATCGTTTTTCGCTTTGATCTGTAATCCCCCCCGCTTGACTGGACCCCCCGAAAGGAGGGTAGGGCAGACACAGTTTTCTGTGAATATCTCGAAAACCGTGGGGTTTAGGAGGACCATTTTTTTTTGTATGTTGATCTCAAGGGGCCATGTCAACCCATTCGATAACCACTCATTTCATGTATAGCGCCACCTAGTTAAACACAAAAAAGTAAAAATGAGGTGTTGTAATTGAAGGTATCTGTGACCTAACATAGTCAACTGCACGAAATTGGAAGTGTAGGATCATTATGACACCCTCTGTATGCACGCCAAATTTTGTGGAATTTCGTTCATGGGGGGCCACACAATAAATTAATTTATGTTACTATACACCAACTGGCCTGTAGGTGGCCGGAGACAGTTTTCTGTGAATATCTCGAGAACCGTAGGGCCTAGGAGGTCCATCTTTTTTATGTATGTTGGTCTTAAGGGGGCATGTCAACCCATCCCATTACCACTTATTTCATGTATAGCGCCACCTAGTTAAAAATTAAAAAGCAAAAAATTAGGTGTTTTCATCACAATATCTCTGGCTGACAAGGTTAAAACTGCACAAAATTAAAAGTGTAGGATCATTATGACACCCTCCGAATGCATGCCAAGTTTTGTGTACTTTCGTTCATGGGGGGCCTTACAATAAAATAATATATGTGTACATTTAGTGACGTACACCAACAAGGATTCCCGGGACACTGAAAGACCGGGGTACACGAAACTTGGTGGGCATGTACCCCCACATGGATAGCATGGAACCGTCATTTTTCGTTTTGATCTGTAGCCCCCCCCGCTGGACTGGACCCCCCGAAAGGAGGGTAGGGCAGACACAGTTCTCTGTGAATATCTTGAGAACTGTAGGGCCTAGGATGACCATTTTTTTTCCGTATGTTTGCCTCCAGGGGTCCTGTTAACTCATTTCATGTGCACACATGTGCACAAACAGATACACACACACACACACATACATTCACAGTAATCATACGTATGACACATACTCACACAGTAGACATATGCACGCTTGCATGCACAGGCACATACGCAGGCACAAACACAAGCATGCACGCACACCCACCCACACACACACACACTCACACACATAACATAAACATAACACAAACAATCAAGAATTTCTCAGAATTATAAACAGGCAAGATGGAGGTGGGGTTGTATAAAATTAATTTTACATGTGAAATTTATGAACTAATCATGTTTTGGTACTTGTTGTCTAGCAGATACCAGTGAGAATTGAGTGTGGATAATGCAATTTAGTGAGACAGTTAGAATCATATAGGCCTTTCAGCGTGATTTCTTTTTGTGGAAAAAATGTGCTGGACTGGGCGGCGGTCATATTTTGTACCGCTCTGCGGTACATCTAGTTTAGATGCGCACTCAATCGCGCATCCATGCAGGCAAAACGTGATCAAATGTGGCGACGTTTACAATACGTGATAGCCTACAGTTTATGTGAATCGCGGACAATAACCAAAGAAAGGAATTTGCACCTCCATTCACCAATTAAAGGCTGTAGTAGGCCTAGTATTTCTACATGTTGGCACAAAACGTCATTTCTGTCAGAAGCCAGTCTATAATGCATACAGGGGTAACATGAGATGAGTCAGACAGAAGAGGGGCCTGTCTTAGTAGCCTATTCCTGAATCCTGTCCCTTTCAAACTATGTTAAAATTGTGTGATTAGCCGCCAGCATAATAAAATCTAAATTAAAAGACAAAATCTTATTAGGCTCCAAACCTATGAGTCTAAGCCTTAGTTTAAAAAAATCTTCAGGTGTAAGTAATACGTCAAAGAACCACATTCTGTGTAATATAGAGTCACGGTGGACCAGTGAAGTTGCTTCTTCTCCACCCTTCTCTTTTCACAGGGGGGGGGGGGGCATCTGTGTCCGTCAAAAGTTTGGAATAACCTAATTGACTGACCTAACTAACGACTTGCTTGTGATTTTTAATAATATTTTTGCATGGTAGGAAATGTATTGAAATTCTGTTTGGGGGTCCCTCAGACCACACCACAGATTTGGTCCCCCCCAATGTTGACATCATGACTACGGCCTTGGATGCAGCTCACCCCAACTTGGCATATACCCTGTGGCTCGGTGCCAAACCATACTCACTGCAGTGCTTACTGCAAGCTCATTTATGCATACATAGGCACACACAGATGCCATACACAACAACAGAATTAAGGCATCCTTCGAGTAAAGAACTGAAATGGATGTGGTCCAAACTCCAGCACAGTATTCTTTTTAAAACACTATGCCAATTGCCTCGACCTTCTTTAAAGGAATCAAGTAGAACAGGTTCGACAAACACATTGCTGCAATGGTACTACTATAATTAACTAAAACCATAATGTTGGATCAGCGAAACACATTCATCCATATGACCTATATCTAACATTCGCACGCAGTAGGCTGCTTCGTAAGACACTGGCAGACAACACCGCCGATACGTGCTTCTCTAAACGGACCAATAAACTAACGCGCTCATGGTATGTCAACAGATGAACACGCGACGGATGTTAGGCGAACGGAAAGGGGTTCGAGATGGTTTTCATCTAACCTTATGTTTATGTTCGCATCGTGTGTGCGTTGTTCCTTCAGAGTAGGCCTACACACTACTATCTAAATAACAATGTATCTTTTATTTGTTGTCTTCATTTTCTTAGGCATACGTGATGGGTTATAACTGTTCTACATTGATTTATTAGACAATGTGCAGAAAACCACAACAATGCGAAATCAATCTATTTATTACATACCTGGAAGTCGTATAGGGCGACGATGTTTTCGTGTTTAAGCTCCTGAAAAGAGAGAGATTTAGTTACCCCACTGGGCGGTGAGAGATGCTAACGGTACAGTCTTTGAATGCATAATGGCAGTGTTTATCCTACCTTTAATATCTTTATTTCTTTCCCCAGAAGTGTCTGTGACTTTGCAAGGTTTTTCTTGTTAATACATTTCACAGCCACTTCCCAATCGTGTTTCTGAAAATAAAACAAATGTGTGAGTGCAGCTGAATAGCAGACCATTGGTGCAAATCAATACACAATTCCGTCAATAGACGTAGGCCTGTTCATCAACAGTGGCTATAATAGAGTTCATTTGTAGGTTTCAGGATCAGCTGGTGCCAGAATGGGCTCTGTGGGCCTTATGGACATGTCACGGCACATCTCGCTGCCAATGCATATAGAGCTAACAGTTACCCATGCTAGGATGTATCTTATGAAATTAAATTCAGTGCATCATGGAGTGAGTAGTTTAATGCTAGGCCTATCTAAAATTAACATACATTCAACTTCAGTAGGCTATCCCTACTCTATTAAAAACAGAGAGCCAACAAAAGAGCTTTGTATCCTCGATTTTTCAGAAACATAACTTTCGCAAGAGATGCAAAAATATAAACATGTTGACGTCTCTTGCATGCACAAAACAACTATTATTATTTGTTTCGTTCTGGTAAACTGCAGGGCACCATAAGATCATTTCCCAGGCCTCTCTCTTTTATTTAAGGTGGAATGGCACAATTGTGAACGACAAAACTGGGCATCCATCGGGCTTCTTCGGTTATAAATGCTACAACGATTAAGAAATCGACATAGAATTGCAAGAGAGACGTGCAACAAATCCAAATAAGGTTGGAGGACAGAAATAGCCAGTAATATATATATGTATATCAAAGTTAACTTCTCACCTCTCGATGTCTGCCTCGGAACACTACAGCAAATGCTCCGTGTCCGATGAGGTCCTTCCTGCTGAACTCAAATTTCCCAACTGTCTCCATAATCCCAGTTATGTTTAGTAAAACACTATTTCAATGAAATGGTATCAGAAGTAAATGCAGGCCACTGGATTCCCCTCTTTGGTACCCTCTGTTCCACGGTAACGTTGAGGCAGCAGGAAACGCAACCCCCTCTTTCGCATGGCAGGATCTGCCTTTCCAAGAAGAAATAACTGTCTTCTTTCATGATAGCTTGTAGAGGAAAAGGAACAATACTATTCCTTTTAACGATGGAACGCTCCCATGTCTGTGAACATAATTAGCGCAATATCAAAAAGGACAAGTGTTGAGCTAAAGATATCTCCCAATACCACCTTAAGAAGAGCGATGGTTTTGTTTGTATACAGTCTATATTGTCAGCTCAGTAACAATCCTCTCAGTACTGACGATAAGTATACGTGCTAGTTTTCAATTCCCTCTTACACTCGATGTAGCTATTCGTCTATTGTTCGAGTTTCTATTGAAACATTAATATATTTACAGAGGGAGTCTGTTTCACTGCACTCAACAAAGACCCCAGCTTCACTGAAACAGCATGTACGCGCATGCGCACTTTGCAAGTCTCTTATGTTGAATTTTGACGTCAAGGAAGTCTGCTGTCACGACACCATGGGCTACGTTTACTGTTTCACTGTCTGCTGCGTTGTTGCAAAGGTGTAGTGTAGTAGTCTGGGGTATGCGGTCGATGCATCTGACCATGCTACAAAACTAAACCGAGGAGGATTTCAAAATGCCAAGTAGCAATCACTAAACTATTGTGGGCTTTGATAACAATAGCGTAACTTAACAGATTAACAGAAATAAGGAGGGCTGTACTAGGTCCTTCCGCACAGTTTAATGCTAGTTTTGAGCCCTGTTTACATAGGCCTATTTTGTTAATAGGCTACTGCCTGCTTATTTCCATTCATAGGGTAATTTTCAACGATTGATACCATTAGAAAGTCTGCAGAAACTTAAGACGTTCACTAAGGCTATGGAATTCACTCTGTGGTTTATTTGCAATCAGTGACAGTCTCCTGTTTGTTGACTTCAATAAATTGACTACCGCATGTAGCCTACTCCTGAACAAGTTATGTAGGCAGGCAACTACTGACATCATGTGGTGAGCCATGTAATCGCAGATACAGGTAGGCCTATTATGAGCACATCTGTCAAAATACGTCCCCAAAAGGCAATGTGTGGCTGGCTCTTTGGCCTGGTTTTGAAATGACCATAGTAGGATTATTATTCTCATTTTGAGGGATACTGTGTCAAATATTACAAAACAAAACCGCTAATAGTCAATAGTCATTTAGACACTAGGCTATTTAGGGCTTTTGGGATTTTCTGTGTAGGCTAAATAGCCCGACAAACAGCAGGACAAACAAAAAGAACCTAGCTAGTCCAACAACAAAGCAGCCAACAAAATAGAGGCTAGGTAGAAAGGCTAAGAAACATACAAGCCACTTTACTATAAATATAACTATAGTCTTATATGCATGAAATGAATAGAATCATAACAGTCAATATATCCCGAAACTCGGGCACTATATGTTTGATACAAGTTTCAGCAAAATGTATGTGTGTTAAAATAATAATAATAATAATAATAATAATAATAATAATAATAAAACAATGCATAAATAATTAATGTCATTAATAACCTACATTATTTCTTATTTGGAGGTGTTTCCATTGCCTCAAATCGTCATAACTGGAATGGAGGACCCACAGAACAGTATAGTGAAGCTCAGAAAATTACTCCTCTCAAGGGATGGGCTTAAGAGTTATGGAGTCAACAGACTGATATTTATGAGTCAACACATGAATTATAATATTCATCAGAAATTAAACCAGGTAGCAGTGTATAAATATAAACTGTTTTCACCTAGGAAGGTGGGCAATGCTTTATATGAAATTTATGTAAAAGACTGCACCCGACCCTGCATTTCAATAATTACCACCATTCAATGTATGGTCATGATATATGACCTTGTTGTTGACGTTGGGAGATTTCACAGTAGAGATTAATACTGATGTAGTATTGCTTAGTATGCGTGAAAACTTAAACGTGTTGATTTTATATTAGCATTTTAAATGCATTTTTAGATTTCAGTATTTGTAGTGCTCAGTAGACCTTTCTTTGTTCAAGCAGTTAATGAAAAACCTGGTTGAAAAGCACTCCAGATGCTCAGGTTCTGTCATCAAGAGTTATTTGTATTCATTCTACTGAAGACAATTCAACTGTATAACAAACAAAAAAAGTTTAAATGTTTTCTCTAGTGTGACATAAGAGCACAAAGACAAAGACCACCTCTTAACATATGGCTGAGGTAATTTGAAATTCAGAAAGAATTTTGTTTTCTCCCTGGTCGCAGAACAAATGATTTCAATATTCTCTCCTTGTTCTTTGCCACCAAGGTTGACTAATTCTGCCCCCCCCCCTCTAAGCTCAGTATGGAAGCTTCATTTCAAATAATTATACAAGCCACATTCTGCACACATTCTTCATGCATAAAAACAGGCCAAATGTTCAGCTTTCATCCCTCTTGCTGCACCTTTGATTGATTTCTGTACAAAATTCAAGCCCCAAGCATAATTTAGTGTTTCTGAAACTCTATCGTCTCGACATCGCCATTTTCTCTGCATACATCTGAATTTTACATTTTCCTCCTGGCCACAAGCAGCTATCGCACTCACAGTCTTAGAAGAGCTTCATGACTCAGTTATTTGCGCGTTCGTTCACACGTACCTGTAAGAAAACAAACCTTCATGTCTTGGCTTTGTGAAATGGTCTCAAGGAATTTTTCCCAGGATTTGAACACAAGCTCAGTCTTGGTCATTTATGTTCCTGTCATACCTGCTATGATGACATCAACTGCCTTAGCACTCTAATGACACCAAATAGTGTCACAGATAATATAAATTCTCCTGCTTTGCTGTTTGTGCCATATCTAATAGTTGAATGTATTTCTCAGTGTATGTTCTAAAATGTATATTTGTACAATGTATAACTTTTAGTTTATTTATTAGGCCTACAAGGGCTCTTGTAGCATAAAATATAAGTAACAATCCTGTTCCAGATACTTCTGAATTAGCTCAGCACAAATATGTTATTTAGCTTATTCCTAGGCAGAATTACACTGTGATAACCTGAGCCAAAAATGCATAGTGTCATAAATATTTCTTATTGAATAAATTATGAGATAGATGGCATTCATCTGAACTCTTGTAATTTCAGTGAAATATTTCATACTGCAAAGCTGCTGTCTTTCATCTAGTAAGAACGAGAAAGGGGCAACAATGATGTGTAGGAAGAAAACATCACCAAAAAGAGTGAAAACAAACAGAACTTGAAGTGCACTTGGAGATCAAAGATCTTCTTCAGGACAAACAAAAATGGACGAAAACAAAAACTAGACTACTGTTACTCCAGACCATCAATTGCAGGTACGATTGCTGTACTGTGTCCTGCCACTAGGGGATGCTGCTGTACTTTCCAAGGATATGGCATCGACACAGACAGCCTGCAGCATCACTTGTGAATAATCAATAGCTGGCAGCTTGACCAGTGAATGGGGGAGAATGGTCACACAAGCCAAAGCTCCAGCTGAGAGCTGCCAGCATCCCAGGAGTATATGCAGGACTCATGCTTACGTTTCTGCTTAGCATTCTCCCTCTGAGCAAGGTGGGTGTTGAGAGCGTACACCACAGTCAACTTGAAGCGCGTTTCAATATGTGGTGGGAGAGGCCGTAATAAATATGATTAGTGCCATATAATAGCTCCTACTAACCACCACCTCCCACCACTTCTACACACAAACACACACACACACACACTTACATACATATATACAAACACAACAGATATGCACACATCACTCAGTTGTGAGATGCTTTGAATTCTGGTCACGTATACCTCTGTTTTCTGAGCACCCAGCCATCCCAACACTTCTCCCTGTGCTCTCAGAAGGCTGCCTTGCAGATGACGAGTGCACTAGGCTCTAGTTAATTATGTGGCTATTGTGCCAGGCCATTTTCCATCCCATCAGGGGAGAAGCAGGAAACGTCACTACGCTTCTCCGACATACGGGAAATGAGTGAGAGCGGGAAAGTTGCTCGGCAGGTTTTCGACAGCGGTTGTGGTTCTCTGTTCGGAATTTTCTTCACAGGAGTGAAGTGAAATAAGGACAAAAGAGCTTTTGCCTAAGATGGCTGTGCTGACAAAGCCTCCAGCATATTTTAGAGCGGAGCGTGGTATGTACGCACGTGTCTCAGTATGTGTGTGTGTGTGTGTGTGTGTGTGTGTGTGTGTGTGTGTGTGTGTGTGTGTGTGTGTGTGTGTGTTTGTGTGAATGCTGACTGGCTGGCGAAAAAGAAGGAGGTGGAGATGTTGCTGTAAAATTGAGATCAAAGAGTTTGAACACCTCAGCTGAAACTTGGTGTAGTGACTTAAAAGGGGTCCTAATAGTTTTGGTCCCTTGTGTCTTAATGTGTTACAAGTCAGCATTCACTCTGTGTGCTCCACTCAGTGTGTGTGTGCATGTGTGTGTGTTCACGTCACGTGTGTGTGTGTGTGTGTGTGTATTATTCTATTCATGTGTGTGGCTATGTAGGCTACTGGGTAAATTTAGATTAAAGTACCATTACTCATCCAGTTCTTCCTCTTAACAATTGGTGGCAGGATGAAAAACATGTTCCAAAATACAGCACCACAGCTTTCTAACAGAATCTAATCTGTTTGTGTATCTTCACATGGAGTACTTTGAGTACAGCTGAGCTCTCTGTAAAATAAAATCGATGGGAGGTCAGATGATATCAGCATCAGAGATGGAGCTCAGATGGAGTATTGGGCAAGAGTTAAAAATACCAGGGAAGAAGTGTCATGTCTATCCACCTCTGCCAGTGGAAAATGAAAAACTGCAAATGGCCTCTAGGTGACCTTCAGAAAACTCACAGGTTTATAGGCCTTGAGGACCTTTTTTTCCACCAGGATCAGACATCCAGTTGAGTGCCAAACGAGGTCCATCTCTTGTCCATCTCTTAACCAGTTCTCATCTTCTCATCTTCTCATCTCAAGCGAGTACAAATGTAAAAATGTAAGGTTAATGCACTTTCTACAACTAGACTATCAGTGCAGGTGCACCTTTTCTTAGCCAAACTTAGCCATATAATCAGTACTACATTTCTCATAATGCTTTTAAATGTATCACACTGACAGGTTCCTACCTATACTGATTGTTCTAGCTTTTGAAAAGGACTATAGCCCTGAAAAATGTGCCATAAACATCCTGAATAAATATTAGGATAATGGATAGCTCACTTTTGTCTAAGAGTGCAGTAGAGAGGCCTATTTCTAGCTTTACATTTTGAGACGTTTTATTCCAGAAAATAAATTCCTGATCCCGGTGTTTTCAACTTTTCAGTTCCCCTTAAGCCGCCACCGCACTCAGGTGGCGCCGGCAGAGACTGAGCCAGACATTCATTCCATTTCCCAGGTCTGGAATGGGCTCCCAAGCTCCGGTGATCACTGGAGTGTAGGATGGCTCTAGATTGCACAGAAGAGAGAGAGAGAGAGAGAGAAAGAGAGAGAGAGAGAAAGAGAGAGAGAGAGCAAGAAAGAGGTAAAGAGAGATGGCCAGAGAGAATGTTGAAAAATGATCTATGGCAACACCAGCTTAGGTTTAGGCTTAGACTATAGGGCAAATGAAAAACCTTTTTATAGACCCATTCACATTTCATAACATTCAGGGCTCATTTCTTTGTCTTTAGCCACAGGAGTTTCCCTTATACCCCATTCAGCAGTCTCCTGCTAGCGAGTTTCCCCAACACTGATTTCGATGTATCCGCCCCATTTGTCAGGTGTTGACTGGACTCCATGGCCTGCAGAGGTAGCCGCATGGCGATAGATTAAGCTGTCTGGAAAACCATCTGGAGCAACAGTGTGGCTGAATCTCCTCTACACAGACTATAGCCTTCGCACCACCCAAGTCTTGAGGCAGGCAAAATTTAAAGAACAACTTTGAGACATTTAAAGACTTTAGTGAAGATTTCTGCCTTATCAGCATCCCATTCTATGATGTAAAAAAGAGCCTGCTGCTTTTCATGGGGAGATAAGCTTTGAGAAGTTTGTGCTATCAATATAAACTATATTATGTATGGTAGTCTCATCATGTCAGGAAACTTTGTTGACGTGTGGTGCTTTTTCCCTTGCCACAACATCCGGCAAAGAAATTATCCCAGAGCCCCCAACCCACAATGCATGTGGAAATCCACACCTGGCTTTGCTTTGATCTTCAGCATATTAGATTTCCCAATGCTTTGCTCAGCTGTCGAACCAGAAAGTTGATTTGTTTATGTCCTTTGTTCTTCAATTCTGTATTTGTTTGTAATCTTCCGCTGTTCGCAACATCTCTTTTCATCAGACAATATTTGAATTCATGGGTTCTTTCTTAGAACTAATTGTTTAAAAAAAGACAAGACAAAACAGTGTTACCCCGTATCGTACCTGTTTGATAATTGTGAGTGAGCACACATTTGTCTCTGTTTATTTTGTGAGGGCCATATCCCCTAAAGAAAGAAAGATGATTAGCTATGCATGGCTTCCTCACACAATCAGACCAGGAAGGAGCCAGGCCTCTGAGCTGGGATGTGACAACGTTCCTGCCATATCTCACAAACACACACATACACATACACACAAACACACACACACACACACACACACACACCTTTCTCAGTCAGCTCACGGAACAAGTCTGTCTCTGCTGTCTGCCAGGACGTCTTGTTTGGAAGTAAGGCCATGTTTGCCTTTACGGTTCACTCCTGTAATGGCACTGGGCTGTGTCACTGAATATCACTGCTCCAAGCAGTCTTCTAAAAGTTGTTTCTGAAACACTGATGTGAGACGCCCACTCATGCATTTGTTTCAGAAGGTTTCATCAGCTACCCTATTTATCAAATAAATAAAATATAACATTATGTAATATTTTGGTGATTATTTTCATGTATTAGATCTCAGACTGTTAGCACTGGTTTGCTTTAGGGGGGCCTGACTTTTATGTGTAACGACATTGGCCAATTAGTACATTGGGCTATGTAGTCTTTTTGTACACTGACAAAATTGTATTAAACTCTCAATGTGCACACTGTATTAAGTGATGTGTTTGTACATGAAATTGATAACAAGCTCCGCAAATCAAGAGTTACATCAAATGTTACTTGTAGGGAGTCAGAAGCTGAAGCCAGTAGTCAGCCTGGAACCCATCTATTGCTTCATTGTTTTAGCTTGATGCATCAGCCTCTGAGTGTGGTTTCTTCATTTCCACATCTGTTGGACTCTGTTGGACCAGGCGGAAAACCTTTACACAGGCCTCGACATAAAGCGCAGACACAAACCTTGAACCGACCTTTTGCTGCATTGAGACCTAAACATAGACTCGTTATGGGCAGCGGTGGACTTTTGGAAAACAGTTAGGGCAAATATTGAATGATGAAACCTTGGAGAACTGTGATAGTCTGGACGTAGGCTGTTGGATGAATGATGTAACCTGTGAGTCTCTGGCAGGACTGTCTGGCTACAGAGTGCTAAACATTTCATTTCAGGCTTTAGCTTCACAATCGAGCAGTTTAAGAAGCTGGGCAGGTCAGCACTTTCCTCCTCTCGGCTACTTTGCTTCTTTCAGAGTCTTTGTTATCTGGATCCGTGGAAGACGTACCTGAATGCTGATCATCCTAGATAAACATTTAGAATAATTAAAAATTCTCCTTTACCCGGTTACTAAGGTGGCAAAAGTACTTGGTCTCCACTGAAGAGATCTCTTCTACTGTCTGGCAAATTATTTAAATCCTCTCATGTATTCATTGTCTGTAGGGCAAATAAGAGGGCTTCACACAACAGATATTTTAACTGCAGACGCAGAAAACTAAACATGTTGACAGGCAGACACCTGAGTCACTGAGATGGAAAGCCCAGTCATTTGAGATGGAGAGCTTTAAATTCAAGCATCATTTAAATGGAGGGCAGTGTTCGAGACAGACCCTGGCGTCTTTCTCTGTCTCTCTTCTTTTGGGTAGAACTCAGAACACACATTTTATCTGGTGGTACAGCGTGCGGGGAATATCTGCCTTACGGTGGCCAGGGCTACTGTGTCAGTGTGCAGTAAAAAATACTACAGAGATAAGAGAAGAAAAAGGAAAACTACAGAAAGATACGCACATTCAGTCCTTCTGTGCTAAACCAGACTAGAAATAAAACCACCATATTTCACCAAAGGCCTTCTTCAAACTCCACTTTATTATTTTTTTTCTACAAAAATATCTCACCTTAGAAAAGACAGCCCAGAATTTACATTTTGCAACTGCCATATAACCTTTCACTTTAAATATATCTGTGTGTACATATATGTTTATATATGTAAATATTTCTTAGCAATTATGACAAATCCAGTTGTGATATGTGTGCACTATCAACAGATCCAGAGTCTGGAGCTGATTGGCATTTTCAGTCTCTCTGTGTTGGCCACAAAACTCCCTCCACACTGAGATATTAGTAGGGAAAAACTTAAACCAAAGGAAACAGCATTCTGTCTCCAAAGCAGGAGAACATGTTGAAACAAACAAAAACAAAAACAAAACAAAAATATATGGGTAAATGTGGCAACGAAAGGCAAAGTGAATCTCAGATCATGCAAGTCCTTCATAAGTGACTGTAGCTGCTTTATAAAAATACAGACAATGACTATTTTGTCACTTCTGGGAAAAGCCTGCCGGATATTAAATGCACTGTAACGAGATGAATTGAAACAGAGACAAAAACAGAAGAAAGAGACTCATAGATAGATAACTGGAAAGTGGAGAGAGAGAGAGATAGAGAGAGAGAGAATGAGTAACTATGTGCGTGTGGTCAGAGGAAAGAGAGGTCCAACACGTTCCAGAAGGTTCTCAGCAGTGAGAAACAAGTGATTGGATTCTTAAAGCACTTATAGTGATCAGAATGATGAGAGGTCATGTGACAGGAAACAGCCCATGATGCCTCTCATCCCTAGACTGCAGAAACGCAGGGAGCCCCATTGAGAAGTTTTTGCTCCAAGTTATTATTATTATTATTATTATTATTATTATTATTATTATTATTATTGTTATCACCATTACAAACATAGTACTTATGAGAAATAGGAAGGGCTTATAATAATAATAATAATAATAATAATAATAATAATAATAATAATAAAATAATAATGATAATTGAACTATTCCAGTTTAAACACAAGAACAAGCGGCCAGACAGAGAGGTGGAGAGGTGTCCAGAGGCCTAATCGGCGTCTGCCAGTCTGATAGAGGGGAGCCGTTATGAGTCCAGTCTTGTCCCCTCTGCCACTCTCCAAATGAGCCAGCTAGCCCTGTCTCGCCTCGGCCCTCCCAGCACCTGGCCCAAGTGTGGGGCTTAGTAGCCAGAAACGCTCCAGGTCTTCAAGTCCAGTCCACGGCCCGCCTGCTTGCTCGCCCGCTCCCTCGGCCTGTCAGTCATCAGAGGGGCCCCGGGGCCGCCGATAGGGCCATCCAGAGTGTCCAGAGAGGGGCCAGTATCCAGAGGGGCGAGAGGGAGAGCTGAGTGCCCCCCGGCGAGGCGTGGTCCGAGGTGCAGGAGCACACCTCGAAGCCGTTCTCCGCGTGGTCGGCGTGGTGCGG
Organism: Alosa pseudoharengus; assembly: GCF_046254945.1. Classification (NCBI taxonomy): domain Eukaryota; kingdom Metazoa; phylum Chordata; class Actinopteri; order Clupeiformes; family Clupeidae; genus Alosa; species Alosa pseudoharengus. The sequence continues at coordinate 33,893,176 of NW_027468609.1, read as the reverse complement.
GCCACGGAGCCGCGTGTCCGAGCGGTTGGCCTCGGTGGCCGGCGAGTCCGACTGCATCTCGGTGCACACCAGCCAGTCCTTGGCGATGGAGCGTGGGTAGGTGGCCTCCACCTCCATGTCACTGCCCATCACCCGCCAGTACTCCTTCCCTTTAAAGAAGTATGAGGCGCCTGGAAGAGAGAGAGAGATGGATTAATAAAGGAGGAGAAGGGAGAGAGAGAGAGTTGGATGAATAAGGAAAGGGGGGAGAGGGGGGACATGGGCAGATGGGCAAGAAGAAAAAACTGTGCGGAAGAAGAAAGGAGCAAGAAAGAAAGAGCATCACCAGGGGAGAAATAAAAGGAGTTTCTCTTTGTCAGAAAACAAAACCCAGCAGCCCTCCAAAATACATGGCCGAGTTCAATGGCTCCCTGTTTCTCCCCGTAGGAAATACATTTTCATCAATGTTTATGCACTCGCTTTCTCCCCCTCATTACCTGATGGTCTCTGTGCGTACACGTCTCCCCCTTCCTCATTTCGATCCCTCTCATAAAAAATGGAAACACCTCATCTCTGTTTCTCTCGTTTATTTTGCTCTCTTGGGTGTCCTCATCCTTGAGTCTGTGCTCGTCTCTGTTAAGTTTTCCATTTGCTGTTCCGGCGCCTACAGTCCTCTGTCTTCCTGATTATGAGCTGGCCATAACACACACTCATGCGCAGCTTTGAGAAAGCTTCAACTAACAGTATATGATCAGTAGTGGCAAAACAACAGTAATGAACACGATGAACGCAATTGAAGGCAACAACTATATAAAGCACACTTCTCATTCCATCACTCTGCCTACACGACCCTCCCTGCCTTCATCCCTCTTCCTCTCTCTCTCCCTCTCTCTCTCCCTCCACCCCCCTCTCTCTCTCCCTCTCTCCACCCCTCTCTCTCCATCCTTCTCTCCCTCTCTCTGTCTGTCTGTCTGTTTATCTGTCACAGTGTCTGGTGTTTATCTCCAGCTGTCGGAGGGCCCCAGTGCTGGGCTGGTGTGTGGTGTGTGTGTGTGTGTGTGTGTGTGTGTGTGTGTGTGTGTGTGTGTGTGTGCCGCTGGCCGGGAGCTGTTTGAAGTGGCTCCAGTTCCCACAGCCGCCCGGCTCTGAGCAGGTGTGGAGCCCCACAGGGCACAGGGGACGCCAGGGACACGGCCGACTCACTGGGTGCATACTCTCTCTCTCCCAACACACACACACACACACACACACACACACACACACACACACACACACACACACACACACACACACACACATACATATATATACATATACACAGAAATTCATGATATACACAGGCACACACACAGATTTAATTACAGATGGAGAGCGCACACACACACACACACACACACACACACACACACACACACACACACACACAGAGACACACACACACACACAAGCATACATCAAACATGAAAGCTGGAGCTGGAACAGACTTGATCACTAGGGGGAGTCAACACACACAAACACACAGGCAAACAAGCATGCGCAGTTGCACACAAACACACACACACACACACACACACACACACACACACACACACACACACACACAACTAATTCTGAGGCTCAAACAAAAGGGGAAGGAAGGCAACTCCATATTCTCTCTACACTGTGTTCCTCTCTACAGTGTATTCACTCAGTGTGTGTGTGTGTGTGTGTGTGTGTGTGTGTGTGTTTGAGTCAAGAAACGACTAAAAGATGCAGTCAGAAAGGTACATTTGAACAAAGGCTACTCTGATGGGACTCTGGTATGTGTGTAAAGAGTGAGAGGCACAGACAAAGGGGGCAAGAGACTCCTTTCTATGGTCAGTATGAATTCCGTGGTGAAAGCCTGTGTGTGTCTCTGTGTGTGTGTGTGTGTGTGTGTGTGTGTGTGTGTGTGTGTGTGTGTGTGTGTGTGTGTGTGTGTGTGTTTAGCTATTAAATAATTAATTAGATTGTGTTGTGTGTGTGTGTGTGTGAGGGATTCTTCTGGCTCTTGCTACCATTATTGTTGCTCACTAAAGGACCTGTTTTTCCCAGCACACACTGTACTGTACAGTACTACACACACACACACACACACACACACACACACACTTCCTCTAACTTTCATGGTCACATTAGGCTCTCCACAATGCCCTTATCCAACTTCATTCAGCCAAAGTGTGCATGCACTGCTGACGTTTCCAAGACAACATGTCAAATGAAAATAAAAACCCCTCCCTCCCTCTTCTTCAAATGTGTCCGCACCCCCCCCCCCCAAAAAAAAAAAAAACTCCACTTCCCATAAGCCCCTTCTCTCTTCTAATCTCTTTGACATGGGCAGTCTCTGCACGGCGTGCTGAAGATGTATAGTACTCGCCGGCCAGCAGCCTCTGTACAGTATGTACAGTCTGCCTCTGAATAATGGATGTCCAACAGAGAGGAGAAGAACAGAGTGCTTCTCCTCCACTGGGTTAAGAGCCACCCCACTACAAGGAGAAGTCCGCCAAATGAGACACACAGACACGCAGACACACTTACACAATCAGGCTCAGCCACACACACACACACACACACACACACACACACACACACACACACACACACACAGACTGTATAGCTAAACTTGGGATGTTTAACACAAGCTCCAAAATTGACTTGTTCAAGCTGCTGAATTATACAGGAGATCATCCAAACTGGAGGAGAATCCTCAAATGAGCGAAGTTGACAGCGAATACACCTACTGTGGTGGCACAAACTTCAGAGCGCTTGGTGCATATTTGGCTAGGTGTGAGTGTGTGTGTGTGTGTGTGTGTGTGTGTGTGTGTGTGTGTGTGTGTGTGTGTGTGTGTGTGTGAACCATTTATCTCTGACAAAAGTTACTGTCTGGTGATGAATGTGCTATGCATCAGCATCAACTGACCCAGTGCCATATCCAATTTACCAGGAACAATGTCAATAACAAACAAAAACCATGCCATGTACCCATCACAAATCATACTGGTTTTGCATTATTTGTCAGTGCATTAGACTGCAGTGCTGAACTAAATGGTCGTCATACACTCTTTGATACACATTCATTTAGTATATGTATTTGTATGTGCATGTATTACACCATATAAACTGCCTGTAATATTATAGTATACGCACATTTATGTGTGCCTAAT
>NW_027468609.1:33880015-33885015 GCF_046254945.1 Alosa pseudoharengus | reverse complement strand
CCCGAGCAAGGAAAAATATGCTGCGAGCGAGGAGGAATCTGACCAGCGCTCACTCGAAAATCACTCAGCTCTCTCGAAGTTGATGTCTGCTCGCGCAAAGTGAATTTCTGCTCTACTTGGGGGCGGTAACCAGGTTTGGTACTAGCTCTGCTGTGATTGGCCGTGTTTGAAGAGTGAGATTTGATTGACAGCCCTCCTCAGTCGAAGAAGACAACCAGAGACGGTTGATAAGAATCTTCGAGACAACAGCGTCTGGCAGTGGGCAGAGGTTTCTTCAGGTAAGAATCCCTTGGCTGAATTCGGGCATTTGTGATGACCGAAAAACTGTGGCTCGTGTAAAATTTCATCTGAGTATGTTTCTGAGAAATATGTTAGTGTAGCTTAACTTCAACATTCGTCTTCTTTGTATAGATTAGAACGTTATTACTTAGTCTGTAATGTTAACCGCTAGCGACTAGCTAACGTTAACTTTAGTTAAGCTTAGCTCCATGTCTGGCTGGCTGCTGGCAACAATTAGGTCATTAGGCTAACTAAACTATTGTAAGGTGAACGTTCATATTCTGTTTGTTAAATTAGAGAAAAAAACATTTCTGAGAAATATGTTAGTGTAGCTTAACATCAACATTAGCCGTAGTCTAGAACGTTATTACTTAGTCTGTAATGTTAACGTTAACCGTAGCTAATGCTAGTGACTATAATGTTAACGTTGTTTATGGCACTTTTCTGTCGCCATAGTTTTCGTGTTTAGACTTACGGGACGGTGGACCTGTTCTCAGGAAGGTCCAGCAGAACTGGTGGATCTGCAGTGCGGGAAGGGTCATCTGGGCGGACTGTGTGCGACACCGAATCTCGCACCCCTGGGAAACAGAGACATTACAGATAATTGTTCTGTGCATCTCATGTGGTGTCTGCACACACCTACACACACACACTTACACACACACTCTTAACACACACACACTTACACAATCAGGAGGCCTTTTCACACTGCCAAAATCGCCGCGATTTTATGTACCAGAATCGCGGAACGACTGTCCCTTTCACATAGACCGAGGCGGAACGGCGGGACAAAGTGTCTCGCCAAATTTACTACCAAGCCCCCTAGACATTTTGCCGAGTTTTTTCGTTCCGGCACCAGTGTGAATGGGTCAATGCAGAAAGGGGAATCTGGGCGGGCATTTCGATGCTATGTCCAGCCCACCACAGGAGATTGCAAATAAATCTAACTGATCAAAAGTAGCAATAGCAGAGACAGCACATTATGTCAATCTTTAAATTCACAAAGTCTCCAGTCATTTAATGCCTGCTAGAGTTGACTGTAGCTCGGAATGCAATCGGTTGCCATAATAGGCTATCCTAAAATCCAGCGATAAAACAAAGCATGAACTCATGAGCGTCTGTCTGCCCTATATGTATATCCTCTGATTGTAATGCTTACAGATATCTAGGCGATATTTGTAACATTTATTTTATATTTGACCTGTTATAAAATCATGTAGGCCTATTGAACAATTTAAACACATTGTGAGGCCCAAAGTTGGAGACATGCATATACACATTGCTGCAAATTTAAAACCGGATTACTCTGGAATGGCTAACTGTACAGGGGAATGTTTTACACCTTTGTGTTCGGTAAGGTCTGCTGTTTATTCTGATATATGGTTTGTCATGTGTTGAGGGAAAGTTCACAAAGTATTCCACCAAGATGAATGGGTAGGGTATTTAAATATGATTAAATTAAAGTTACTTTTCTCGCGAACTGTTTACCACAACAATTAACCACTAACATCGTTTAAAAGCTGAGAAAAAGCTCTTTTGTGTGATACATGTGATGAATAGGCTACTTCGCAAGTAGTTCAGCAAATTTGGGTGGGACAGAAAGAATACCTTTACAGAGCAGCAGCTCTCTTCTCTTCTATTTCCCTTCCAAATTACATTTTATTGTCTGAAGACATTGATCGCAAGAATCTAACATCCTAAGCAACAGCAAAGCAACTTCACTTGCATTTGAAGGGTACTAAAAATGCAAGCTAACCAAAGTGCAGTCTGTTCTCCCACAATGGTTTTGGAAATCACACACCTGCTGCATCTGAAGGCCCACGCATAATAAGGCCTACGACTATCACTCTACACGCCCCCTGTTGCACGTCACATTTTAATTTGCTAGCTAACCCTGCCTCCTGGCTCCCCAAAATGCCGCATCATGTGAACAGATCAGCAGGCCGGCAAATTTTCACCTCATTTTCAGACTCGCGTTGCGGCAAAAAGACTTCTCCTCTTCCCGTAAATTTAGCGTAATCTCTGTGTGAAAAGGCCTAGGCTGAGACACACACACACACACACACACACACACACACACACACACACACTCTCCCCCTCTTAACACATGCACACTTACACAATCAGGCTCAGCCACACACACACACACACACACACACACGCACACACACACACACACGCACACACACACACATACACACCTACACTATCAACAAAAGGCAGGAAACAGCCAGACAGACAGAGAGACAGAAGGCTACAGGAAGAAGTGAGGTTTGTTATTGGCCTCCAGACGCGGGTACCAAACAGAGCTGTGCACAGTGGCAAGGCTGACTGACTCAGCAGAATGGAAACAAAGAGAAACAAATCAAACAGTCGGCAGGTGGGCCTCATTTCTTGACTCACTGAGTCATTAAAACATTTAGCCCAAGCAGAAACCTGCTCCGTTTACATTTCCTGGCAACGTTTACGTAAACGGGCATCTTTGCTGATCGTAACACTACGCCAATGACACACTTCGCGCCGCCATCTTTTCTCTTCGACAACAGATGAAGATCGCACACACGAAAGGAAAAAAAAACGCCAAGGCAATAAACAAGCAGGCCTCTCCCGCAGAGGAACATAGTGTCCTTTCACAGTGTTATACACACAGTGGTATAGCTCTGTTCTCCTTTCTGCACCGGGCGAGGAGTAGAGGCACACACAGTAGGTGTCCTGCTGTGCAGCGCACGCAGTACAACTTCTTTGATTGCTGCTGCGGTCCAGGGTCGAGGACAAAGAGAGAGAGAGAGAGAGAGAGATTCTTTGGACTAAGACGCAGCTCTTGTACACATCACAAATCAAGCATCAAGCCATTGTAAGTGCATAGTGTTGCACTAAGACCCGAGCAGGAGGAGGTTTCTTTCCCACACATCTCTGGCTTTATAGGCACTGCTAGAGCATGTTCCTCCACCACCGGTCTCTCCCTCTCCCTTTATGTGTGCTCTTCTGCTCCCTTTCACTTGTTTGTTTGTGTGTGTGTGTGAGTTTGTGTATGTGTGTGTGCGTGTGTGTGCGTGTGTGTGTATGTGTGTGTGTGTGTATATATATGTGTGAGTGTGTGTATGTGTGTGTGCGTGTGTGTGTGTGTGTGTTTTGCCCGAGGGACCCATTATTAAGGCCCACTTCCTCACCTGGCCCCATGAATGAAATCAATGACCCCCCCCCCCCCCCACCAGTATACACAAATCAATCCGCTTCCTGGCCCACACAGCTGCACAGATGTGCTGGATCAGTGGGTCAGGAGACACACTGGTGATAAGGCTTAGTGCTGGGTGCGTTGGGTCAGGTTTTGTCTCTGTATGTGCTCCTTGTGTGTGTGTGTGTGTGTGTCTGTGGCAAAGACAGGGGACACAGGAGAGTGAGAAAGAGTGAAAGGGAGCACAAACAGAATGAGAAAGGGAGAGAGAGAACAAGAGAAAGACAAGTCTGTTCATCTGCAATAGAGATGTCACCAGCTGTCTCTCTCCCAGGCTATTTGTGTTGGTATGCCCCTGGGCCTCATTTCAGCTGTCCTCCTCAGCCTGTGTCCATCTCTCTCTGTCCACCTGTTCCCAACAACTAACTATCCATGAATTGCATTAGGGCACTGTTGCAAAACCATCTTTGACAGACCTGAAGAGCCGTGAAGGCGTTTCTTCCTCGCTCTCTTTCTCTCTCTATCTCTTTCTCTCTCGATGTATGTGTGAGTGTGTGTGTGTGTGTGTGTGTGTGTGTGTGTGTGTGTGTGTGAAAGAAGATGGCAGATGGATTAAGCTCACATTTAACAGTGGATAACAGAACAAAGAAGACATGATTAGATAAATAAATGTGTGAGTGTGTGTGCTTTGAGAAGGTGTTCTGGGGTAAGTGCTCATCATCTCATGTCCACAGGCTGTATAAACTTAACTTTCATGGGGGTCAGAGAAGCAGCGTGCCTGCCTCGGAATTTATGAGTGCTGGGGTTGAAGTGTAACAAGCTCCTGTCGGATCCTTGACCTCGCTGGGCAACTTCAAATAAAAACCGCAAAAACCTGCTAGGTTCAGTGAGTGTCGTTTTTCCCTTTCTCAAGCCTGTCAATATCCCCCCCTCTGCCAGACAAATCCAATCGCATGAATAATGCAGGTGTTTAATGTGGGCGAAGCCTTGTCTGCTGCTTTAGGTGTTTAATGTGGGCGAAGCCCTGTCTGCTGCTTACCGTAGAGCTGCCAGACTCGGACCTTATCCTCGTAGGGGAGGTCATACTTGAGCGGGTCGCCCACAGGGCCCTGGTAGTACGGCCGCATGATGGACTCCATGGCCGACGTGTGGGCCAGCCCGATGGCGTGGCCGAACTCGTGCACGGCCACCGCAAACAGGTCCATCCCGTGCGAGTCTGTGGAGAGAGAGAAAAGGTGAATGAAGGATGTTCGGGTCTAGTTCTTTCCATCCCCACCTGCTAACAGTCAGATGACATGAAACATTAACTGCAAACATTGATAGCTACAAGGTGTAGGCAGTCCTGACAAGCGTGCTCAAAGATCAATGTAAGTACAGTTGGATGGTTATATGGTCTCAAATCAGAAGAGAGCGATACAGCACCCCAATAAGATCTCAAATCAGAAGAGATCGATACAGCACCCCAATAAGATCTCAAATCAGAAGAGAGCGATACAGCACCCCAATAAGTAAGCCACCCTTCTCTTTCTTCTTCTATTATTCATTG